>NC_140232.1:15924021-16444021 GCF_951802725.1 Rutilus rutilus | reverse complement strand
TGCAATATTCTCTGTTTTAATATTCAGTGTGCAATATAGTTTGCTGCAGTTCTGCTTCTATTTATTTACTAGTACTGTAAATCTTGTAGGCTGCATATCCATAGTCCTTTATAATTCTTCTTCATATTTTATAGCCTATATTTATACTTTTTACATGTATATACTTGTTTATTTACTACGGAGCCCCCCTAGTCCTATGGGGTTATTATTGTTGCAATATTCCAAATAAATAGATTAATATTCACAAATAAATGTAAAGAGATTCACAAAATTGTATCGAATTCACAAATAAATAGATTAAGATCCACAAATAAATGTAAAGAGTTTCACAAAAAATTATAAAATTCACAAATAAATAAAATGAGATTTGCAAATAAATAAAATATTTACAAATGTTTTATTATTTTACAAACACAACTCTGCCTGACATTAATTTGTGAACCGCTTTCTGTGCATTTGTAAATCGCTGCACACATTTGTGAATTGGTTCTTGTGCATTTGTGAATCCCCTCACGCATCTGTGGATTTTGAAACACTTCTAGCGTCGACGTGCACCGCCTACTCAAGCCAATCAGATAACGGCCCCATCGAGCTGGCCAATCGTAGCACGTTCTCGCTTCAACCAATCACATTTGGATTTACACTGGAATCTGAAATAACTGGGGCATGTTCAAGTTCAAAACGGTGTGCAACGTTTTGCTACGGTTTCCGGGTTGAACGTCATGTTTCCTGGAAACGGCGTGCACCGGTGTGCAACGGGGTTTGAGATACGTTTTCTCTTGTTTGGTGGGTGTGTCAGAACTGCAGTCCAATCAGCAGCAACATGTATATAAAGCACGTGGTATTAAAGTGAACTCGCACAATGGGTTCAAGGAAAGTAATTTACAAATGTGTTTGATGCAGCTCGGTATACGCAACAACTGAGGATATTAGAAGACATGTTTGTTTAAAGTTTTATTGTAAAAAATATAGGATATCAACATAATGATGTAGTTGTTTATATTTTTAGCTTCCTTGCAAGTGTATTGGTATAGAAATAAACAATGGTAATTAAGTGCTTTTCCTAAAAATGAGAAAGAAAATACAGGGTATTAAAACAGTATGAACTACAAATAAAGTCAGTATGTGAGGCTAAATAGATGTGTTTTAGTCTGAATTAGGTAAGATGTGTGCTTCCATTTCAGTTTCAGCAATCCCTTCACTCGATTGGGATGTTCTCTTTTGTTCTGGGCGGCAAGTGCAGTAACTGTAACATCGGGCATATTTGTAGTATTAAACACATATTTATACCGACTTCATCAGGCTCAGAAAATTCTTCACAAAGAACACAAAGAATGGCCTTCTCAGCTGCCATAGTTGCAACTCTTGCGTCATCAGAACAGTGTGTTCAACGCATCACCGTTTCTGTTTAAACACATCTATTTAGCCTCACAAACATACTTTAATACCCTGTATTTTCTTTCTCATTTTAAGGAAAAGCACTTAATTACCATTGTTTATTTCTATACCAAATGTCATACACTTGCAATGAAGCTAAAAATATAAACAACTACATGTTGATATCCTATATTTTTACAATAAAACTTACGACAAACATGTCTTCTAATATCCTCAGTTGTTGCGTATAGTGAGCTGCATCGAACACATTTGTAAATTACTTTCCTTGAACCCATTGTGCGAGTTCACTTTAATGCGTGTGCTTTATATACATGTTGCTGCTGATTGGACTGCAGTTCTGACACACCCACCAAACAAGAGAAAACGTATCTCAAACACCGGTGCACGACGTTTCCAGGAAACATGACGTTCAACCCGGAAACCGTAGCAAAACGTTGCCAAAGCCCGTCTGACGTTGCGCCCCTGCAAACAAGCCAGCACGGGCCCTTTACGGGCCCACTTAGGGCTAGCCTAAGGGCCCCCAGCGGGCTGCCAGCGCAGGGCCCATGAGAATTTGCTCATTGGCAAAACGTTGGCCCCTTAGCGCTGGCCCTGCACGGGCAGCCCTCACTTAGCCCCCAGGAAGCCCTCACTAAGCCCACACAGGGCCCGCACTATTAATCTACAATAAATCTGTTTCACTATAAATACTTTTCAGCTACTATAACTTATTCTATACATCTGAAATGGATGCAGTCACCACATAACTAATGTCTGTATTGTCAAAAAATGTACAGTAGTCAAAGGGATTTCAAATCAATGTATTTATTAATTACAAAATATAAAACATTCAATTCAGGTTAATACAGGTTAATAAAGCTAATTTAACACTCTGAAAGGGACTAAAAATTCTCTATACAAATATAAAAAATCAAATAAACATAAAAAAAATACTGGTAACACTTTATAATAACATTCGATGAACTATTAATTTACAAAACATTCATAAATGATTAGCAAGTGACATACTAACATTTTATGTATGTTTTGTAAATTCCATTTACAAGTGATTAGCAAATGATTAACTAATTATTTACGAAACATTACTATGCGTTCATAAATGATTAAAAAGTGATATGTTAATTATTGTATGTATGTTTTGTAGATTCAGTTATAAGTCATTTACATTTGATTAGTTAATGATTGACAAAACATGAATATGCGTTTCATAAATGTTTAATAAATTGTTTTTTTAATGTATGTAGCAATTAGAGGGTGCAGAAAGTGTTGTAAATGCCTTGAATACACGTACAGATCATTTGTAACAGGTAAGTGTTCAACACAATGTGTAAATGCATGAATAAATCATTTACAACACTTTCTGCATCCCCTAATCTAAAGTGTAAACTATTCATCACTTGTAAATGTGTTACACATCATTCGTAGATTACCACTTCAAGAATCAATAAAGCATAAGATCAACGAATCTTATCTACGAATGATGTGTAACACATTTTCCAAGTGATGAATAGTGTACACTTTAGATGTGTTGTAAACGATTTATTCATGCGTTTACACATCATCTATAACAGGTGTTGAACACTGTAGTGTGTACTCACTGCAGTGTAAGTGCTGACTGGTGAGGGTATAGACAGCTGTCTTCTGTAGTGTGTAGTGTAGTGTGCACTGCAGTATATTCTCTGACACACTTGGAGTCTTTAACCACTGTGCACCTGATGTGAGCAAAACATACAAAAAAAGTAACAATTTATTAATTGAGGGTGGCTCGCTGGAGGAGGGTGGCTCTATGGTAGAGGGTGGCTCGCTGGTGGAGGGTGGCTCGGGGTGGCTCGCTGGTGGAGGGTGGCTCGCTGGTGGAGAGTGGCTCAGAGGGTGGCTCGCTGATGGAGGGTGGCTCGCTGGTGGAGGGGTGGCTCGCTGGTGGAGGGTGGCTCGGGGTGGCTCGCTGGTGGAGGGTGGCTCGGAGGGTGGCTCGCTGGTGGAGGGTGGCTCGGAGGGTGGCTCGCTGGTGGAGGGTGGCTCGCTGGTGGAGGGTGGCTCGGAGGGTGGCTCGCTGGTGGAGGGTGGCTCGGAGGGTGGCTCGCTGGTGGAGGGTGGCTCGCTGGTGGAGGGTGGCTCGCTGGTGGAGGGTGGCTCACTGGTGTAGGGTTGCTCGCTGGAGGAGGGTGGCTCGCTGGTGGAGGGTTGCTCGCTGGTGGAGGGTGGCTCACTGGTGGAGGGTACAAAATTAAATGAACAAATATAACAATAAAACACTAGACTTCACTGTATAAATTATACATAGATTCTTAATAAAGCTACTGTGTTAAAGTTCTTATAGTTTTGTTATATTAGGGATAGTTAACTGTTACCCCAAAAAATCTGTTATCATTTACTCTCTCAAATTGTTTTAAACCCTAATGATTTTCTTCTGTTGAAAAAAGTTATTTTTGAAGAATGTGGGTAACCAGACAGGTGCTGGTCCACAGTGACTAGTATATGTTTTTCCTACATTGGAAGGACCAGCAACTGTTTGGTTACCCACATTCTTCAAAATATCTTATTTTGTGTTCTGCACAATAAAGAAATTAATACAGGTTTGAAACAACATTACAGTGAGTAAATAATGACATTTGACATTTTTGGGTGAACTATCCCTTTAAGGACAAGCGGCAGCATGTTTAATATTAGGATGCTGTAATTTTAAGACCAGTATGCTGCTCTATACAGCCACGCATCCAGTTTTCTCTCAAATGTTTTCTGCTAAAATGGCGTTTTTCTGGGACTAAAATAGGCCAAGGCCGCGCCCCGCCAGAGGCGCCCGTGCCATTGTGCCGCAGCAAAAATGCGTTTTACATTATAGGCTAACGTTACAGTAAATCAAGGAAAAGGAGTTTCCCCACTGTGTATGGGGAACTGAGGTTACGATAGTAACCGAGTAGTTTTCTCTCAAATGTTTACTTTCACAACATATCCCATAACCAACTGAATGCACTGATACTAACGTTACCATCTTCAAAAGCAGATCGTGGAGCCATTTTAATCGTCCACGTTCAAAATCCGAGCACAGCCGTTAGACGAACGTAGTTATAGCTTAACTTTTTTTCCTTAGACTTTAGCAGTTTACTGTGACAATCTGACGTGGTAACATACAGAATATGGTAAACGAGGTGAAAAGGACCATATTTAGCCTAACGTTATATAAGCTAACTAACGTTAGTTTATTGACAACCTAGCTGCTAACGTTACTCCGTTGTTGTTCGACAAAAATTGGATTAACAAAAAAAAAAAACAATAGGTACTGAAAATACAATAATAGCAGAACACACACACTATGGCAAATATTTACTGTTAAAGATAATACTCAATTTACAATTAAAACTCACCTCAGAGTCAGGAGAATTCCACTGCGAAGGCAGAAACAACCGTTAGGAAGGCGGAAAGTGACGACTGCAGCCTGTAGCACTAGCGCGGTGATTAATCAAATACGTAGTTGATGTTCGACGCATGCGCGGAATTGGATACTTTTAACACGCATTTATTAATCTTTCATTTAATGTAATTTAAACTGTAATGCCGAGTTAAGGATAGAAAAATAGATACTTAAATATATATTTCATTAGATGAATTATATTAATTATTATTAATTATTAAATGCAGGAAGGTTTCTTCAAGCATCTCGGAGACCTTCCCAGTTTTTTCTGTTTCTTATCAGACTCGATGATGGTGAGATCAGATCATACCGGCTGTTGTCAGATTCCTTGTGCATACACAAATCTCACTGGTTATTACAATTAATGGCAAAAAGAATGTTTGGAAATTAAACTGATAAACTGATATTTCCTACTGACACACTACAGCAAAATAAATAACCGACTTAAAACCTTTTTTTTTGTTAATGTAAACATAAATGTATATATTTAATACTATATATATATATATATATATATATAGCATTGAATGCTCTACAAATAATTCTTATAAGTTAATAACAAAAAAGATAGCCTATAAATTACATGAAAAATAGCACTCCAAAGAGCGCTCAATCTCTATCTCGGCAGACATTTTCCTTCTAAATATTTAAAAATTGAGTGTATAGCCTAAAGTTAAACTTATGATCTCCAATGTTGTTTTGAGTGTTGTAGACAATGGTGTGAAAAGCAACTATAATGAATAAACATTTATTTGACTTGACTGAGGTGTTATTAGTCATGTGAACTTGTCTTTTCTTTCAATTTAATCTAATTTTTATTGTTGAAATGTTTAGCTATATTAGAATGATATAAATGGCATTAGGCCTATACTTCTATTGAAAATTGTATAAAAACAGACAAAAAGAAGAGAGAAGTTTAATTTAAACTTTAAAATTAAAATTTAATTTAAACTCAGCGAACTCTGCCAGAGTGATGGATATCATAATAACTAGTAATAACTTCTTCATATCTCTGGACCATCAATAACTTTACATGTTGACCTTCTCAAATAAATTAAAAGCCTATTGTTTTATTCCTGATATGCAGGATTCAAAATTAACTAGGTTGGTAGATTTTTTTAAATTACGCGGCAGCCAGATTTTTACCACCAATTGCATGGTACACTGTTAATTTTGGATTACATTACAAACATCATATCCAGTAAAAATAATAGGCTTTTTAAAGTAAGATTTGTTCTTAGAGTTTTTAAGGGATCATGTGTTGTCTTGTAGACACAATCCAGTGCAAATAATGGATTTTTTCTTTTTCTTCCTGCTGAGCAGAGTTATAAATGGAAGGTCTTATTGAATTTCACATTCAATTTTAAAAAGCAGCCAAAACGTAATGAAAGTGGGCTACCTAAACAAAACTTGCATGGGCCCAAAGGTACAAAAGCTGCTCTGGGCCCGAACGGGCTGGCCCACAATGGGCCACCATGGGCTTAATGTGGGCAGCCCGCTAGTGTGGGCTGCTCACAGTTAGCCCGCGGTGAGCCCAAAGCTGTGGGCCTCGCCTGGGCAAGCCCACACTGGGCCTGTTTAGGTTTGGTGTGGGCTGGCCCTAGCCCACTGTGCCCGCAAAAAGCCAGCATGGGCCCCGCAGGGGCATGTTTGCAGGGGCACCGTTTTGAACTTGAACGTGCCCCAGGAAAGAAAATTCCTCTGCACTCAATTGGATAGACCTTCACCCTCACGAATTCAACCCGAGCGCTCTTTGGTGACGTGGATGATTACGTTATATTGTTGATCATCTGTCCATCATCGTATAAAGCCCGGAGAGGCGATCCAAGATGGCGCTCTAATCAGTCACATTTCGAGGAGCTCCGCAAACTCAGTTGCTTATTTTGACTTGTAATGCAGTTAGAAAGGCTTTAAGCTAATATTTTTATACCAGATCACATTTAGTTGTTGCACTGGCTGTAAAAATGGGAAAATCTGAGAAAAGAAAAAGTAGGAATGGACCTCAAGCCGCTGCTAATGCTAACAAAACTGTTAATGAGGCCCGCCAAGAACTTACGATGGACAACATGCACGACTACTTAAACCATGACACTGTCTCCACAGAATTCATGCTGTGCGAGGAAGAATTCCCCTGTCTTCCAGAAACCCCATGTAAGTCCCCTGCCATCAAACAACGCAAGACCGAGAGCGCTGACACAACTGCCATCCTCTCACAAATCGGGGAACTTTCGAGGCTGATAAATAATCGTTCGGATGCTTTGGAAAAGATGGTAGGGGAAAACTCACGTGTGATCGCTAGTATGAAAGAAACGATCACTGAAAATACCAGGCAGATCTCTGGAGTGAAAGATGTTATTGACTTTATGAGTGCTGAAGTAAAAGATTTGAAATCCAAAATCGGCGCGACTGAGTCACTAGCCAAAAGAGTCGAGTTTAACTCGCATGAACAGGAGAAACGGCTTATGCACATTGAGGCTTACTCACGACGATGGAGTCTCAGAGTTCATGGGGTACCTGAAAGTGAACGAGAAGATGTCAGGGAGAAGATCATCGACGTTTGCCAGCATCTTCTGCCAGACGCGAAAGACAAACTCGCGGATGTCGTGGACACCGTTCATCGCTTAGGTCGCAAACGGCTGAACGATAGCAAGCCCAGAGGAATCATCGTCCAGTTTACCTCTCGTTTTCAACGCGATGCGGTCTGGCGTGCAGCTAAAGATTCGAGTTTTCTTAAAAACAACAACCTGAAAATATCAGAGGATCTGTCTACAGCGGATAGAGAACGAAGAAACAAGCTATGGCCCGTCGTGGAAAAGGCGAGAAAAGAGAACAAGCGAGCTTACTTTGTGGGTGGAAGGGCTTTTGTAGAGGGATCTGAAATATTCCCTCCTGACTGATGTGTCTCTCGTTTATTATTATTGTCTCTTGACATTAATATTGCGTCCACCCTTTTGTTTGGCTGGTTGAAGCTCTCCGATACAGTTCTTCCCAGGACACTGAAGACACTCATCTGGCGGTACTAACGTTACACTCATGATTATTGTGCAAGGCGTTAAAAAATACTGCCTTTCACATGGTTTAAATAGTTCTATTTTAGAGCGTTTTACAGTTTGTTGTGATGTATATTGCGACGTTCTAGTAGCCTATGCTTCAGACATGTGTTGTCTGGCTGGTATTATAATACAGTCTCCTAATAGCCTAAACGATCTGGTATTATACTTTTATGTTCTAAATTTTATTTAAAGTAATATTTAATTGGCATTTCATACTGTATCTTAATATATTCTTCATTATTTTGGAGTTGCGGTTCTCATTCTAGTGTTAAATTCTTGACCGGTTAAAGTTTTGTACAACAAGTTATTTGTTGTGCTTTATCTAGGTCTATTTGACTTTTCTTTTGTTCTTTTTTCTTCTTCAATCTCCCTTCTTCCACTTCATGTATTTATCTGTTGAATCCTTAAATACTAGAGGGCTAAGAAATCTCACTAAGCGAAAAGCTATTTTCTTATATCTCAAACAATTTAAATCGGATTTTTGTTTTCTCCAAGAGTGTCACTCAACTGTAGAGGATCTTAATTTCTGGAGGTCACAATGGGGACTGGACATATGGATGTCTCATGGTACGACGCATTCAGCCGGGGTATGCATCTTAAAAAATCAGTTTAAAGGGAAGGTGTTACTTAATGTAAGTGATTTAGATGGACGTTATATCTGTCTCGTTACTGAAATCTCAAATTTGAAGTGTATTCTTGTCTGTGTTTATGGTTTTAACCAGCAGAAAGAAAATGAAGCCTTGATTAGTCGTTTAGAGAAACATGTTTTAAAATTATTGACTAAATACCCAAATTCCATGCTTATTTTTGGTGGAGATTTTAATGTGGCTTTAGATAGCAGCATAGACAGATGGCCTCCAAAACTCCCTGACAATTCTAGTTTATACTTGAAAATGTTTATGCAAAGATTCTCTTTGATCGATAGCTGGAGAGTATTGCATCCTTCTCAAAAGATGTTCACATGGAGTAATAATTCTCTCTCCTCCCAGTCCCGAATTGACATGTGGCTTATTTCTAAAGAATTATGCAATACATCTACTGATATTTTGCCATCACCATTTTCTGACCACAGGAGTATCTTCATTCGTACCCATTTTCTTGCCCCTGATAATGTGCGCGGTTTTTCTTCTTACTGGAAACTTAACAACTCCATTCTCTCTTACAGTGAAGTAGAAAATGAAATTAATAAGCTAATTAACAAAAATTGGAATAAAGCAAAAGAGGAGAATAGTTACTGCAGCAATTGGGAATTTACTAAATATGAAATTGGCAAATATCTTAGGAAATTTAGCACTGATTTGGCAAAAAAGAAAAAAACGGATGAAAATTCCATTATATGCAAAATCACCAATTTTTTATCTAAACATGTGGCTGATTTACTTGATTGTGAAAAAGCAGAATTGGTTGAATTACAGTGCAAATTGGACAACATATATAAACATAAAGCGGAAGGGGCGTTTATTAGATCACGCAGAAAATGGATTGAAGAGGGTGAACAAAACTCTGCATATTTTTTCAGATTGGAAAGACAGCAAGCTAAAAACAACCAAATTCAAAAACTGATGATTAACGGTAATATTAGTGATGACCCTAAAAGTATCGCAAAGTTCTGTTCCAAATTTTATAGTGATTTGTATACTTCTAAATTTTCCCAACAACATATGAACGATTTCTTTAAATCACTACCTAATGTAAACCAGTTAAGTAATTTAGATAGTAACTTTTGTGACGCCTCTATCACATTAAAGGAGGTAGAGGAGGCTATTAATTGTTTAAAAGCCAACAAATCTCCCGGAACAGACGGACTCAGCTCAGAATTTTATAAGCTATTTAGTCATAGTATTGCTCCATTCTTGTTAAAGGTGTATGAGGAAAGTATAGAAAAAACATTACTTCCAGCCACATTATGTCAAGGATTAATAACTCTTATCCCAAAATGTAATAAAGATCCCCTCTTAATAGACAATTGGCGTCCAATTACACTATTAAATAATGATTATAAAATAATAGCTTCAGTCCTAGCAAAAAGATTAAAATATGTTTTGAACTCTATAATTGATGAAACACAGTCAGGGTTTATGCAGAAAAGACACATTTCTAATAATATTCGGCTAGTACTAGATATGTTAGATTATTCAGAATTAATTGATAATGATGATGGTTTCATTTTTTTTTTAGATTATTACAAAGCCTTTGACACTTTGGAACACAAATTTTTATTTCAGGCTCTTCAAAAAATTGGCTTTGGCGATTCCTTTTGCAGGATGATCCAAATGCTATACATAAACGGAAACAGCTCAATTAAATTAAGTAATGGTACTTCACCTAGATTTTTTTTAAAACGAGGAGTTAGACAAGGATGTCCAGTTTCCCCTTACCTATTCCTAATTGCAACACAGTTCCTTAGCACACATATCAATAGTAGTCCTTTAAAGGGTATCACAATTGGCAATACTAAAATAAAAATGAGTCAATTAGCGGACGATACAGCTTTATTTTTAAATGATTCGTCACAAATTTCAGTGGCTTTGGATATTCTTAAGTCCTTTTCTAAAGCATCTGGATTAAATCTAAATTTGAATAAATGTGAATTGCTACCAATTAAAAATTGCTCTCTTTCTTCAATTCAGAATATTACTGTTAAAAATAGGGTAACATATCTAGGTATACAAATTACTAAAGATGAATGTAGGTGTTCAGCAAACTTCAAACCTATCATTACCAAAACACAAAAAAGATGCAATTGCTGGTTACAAAGAGATCTGTCCTTAAAAGGCAGAACTCTGCTCTCTAAGGCAGAGGGTCTGTCTCGTTTGGCCTATGCAGCTCAGTCTCTGTTTGTGGACAAGCCCACTTCTAAATTAATTAATGAGATCTTAATAAAATTCTTATGGAAAAATAAGTCCCATTATATGAGAAAATCAGTCATATTAAATTCTTATAATAATGGTGGTCTGAATTTTATTGATTTTGACTCCCTCAATAATACATTTAAAATTAATTGGCTGAATCAGTACCTAACCAAACCATCTTCTATTTGGAATGTTTTTCCTCAACTGGTTTTTTCACGACTTGGTGGCATTAATTTTCTCTTAATGTGTAATTATGATATATCCAAACTCCCTATCAAACTCTCCAACTTTCATCGTCAGGTTCTCTTAGCATGGGCTTTAATTTATAAACATAATTTTTCACCACAGAGATGTTTTATTTGGAACAATAAGAACATTTTATTCAAGAATAAATCTCTATTTTATGATAATTGGTTCTGTAATGGTTTATTTCTGGTGGAGCAGTTGTTTAATAAGCAAGGTCTTTTGTTCAGATACTCTGAATTTCTTTCCGAATACCAAATACCAATAACCCCAAAAGAATTTGCCACAGTAATGGGAGCTATTCCTTCTGGTTTATGTATGCTTTTTAAAAACTGTAATTACGTTTCCCCAGTATCTACTGCATCCTTTCCCAAACCTTGTGATACCCCTGTTGGTCAAATCTGTTTCTCTGAGTCGAAAGCTAAAAACTATAAAATAAGATCTTTATTTCTTAAGGATTTGATTTCTGCTCCACCTGTTATTTCCTTTTGGAATAATTTGTTTGTTAACCTTAATTGGAAAAAAATCTGGTCTTTACAACAGAAATTCTTTCTTACAAATAAAGTGAAGGAAATTTCCTTTAAGCTCATACACAGGTTCTATCCTGTTAAGAAATTTTTACAAAGATTTAAATCTGACATTGAGCTAACATGTTCTTTTTGTTTGAATTCTGATGAAACAGTGGTTCACTTATTTTGGTCATGTCAATATACTCAGAAGTTCTGGAATGATATTGGTATATTTGTTAAATGTAAAATTTTGCCAGGCTTCTCAATACATATGAGGAACATTATATTTGGTTATTTTGACTCAGACCCCACAAACGAAAATAGCTGTTTTGTTATTAATTTAATTTTTTTCCTGAGCAAATTTTACATTCACAAATGCAAATTTACAACCTGTAAGCCTGTCTTCTCTGTCTTCTTAAAAGAGTTGGAAAATTATTTAAATATGATTTCAGTATCTACTAATAAGAAAGCTATAAGGACTGTTAGGATTTGCACTACCTTTGATCTCTTCATGTGAACATTTTATGTGATGTAATGGCCCTCTTCTTTTTTTTCTTTTTTTCTTTTTTTTCTGTTTTTTTTTTTCTCTTTCTTCTTTTTTGTGGTTGTCTCATTTATTATTATTGTGATTGATATTATGTGATGTATACTTTCTCTTTGTATGTTCCTGTTATCAGCAATAAAAAAAAAAAAATAATAATAATAAAAAAAAAAATCGTATAAAGCCCGCCCTGACAATTTGATTTGTCTGAACAGCTCTGGTTCGAGCATAGTTGCTCCACAACAGATCAAGTCCAGACCGAACTTCCCGACCTCAAATGTTGTGAGCGGGGCTAAGTTCGGCTGGCATCCAGGCTGACAAACCATTGAATATTTCAGCACTATTTTATTTTATTTTGCAGATTCATCTCTTTCAGAATTTGACAGGAATAAGATGATAACTGGAGCTGCAGGGGTGGTTTTGGGGGTGATCATGGCAGCAGGAGGGCTGATCTACAAAAGAAAACACACATGTTGGTGTGCAGACACACACTCATATGCACATTTTCAAAACAAAATTGCAATAAGGCATTAGAAATATCATGATTACTCCATTTTAATTATGTTGTAAAATACTTATGATTTCAAGTTCATGTCCCTTCATTTACTAGCACACGTCATATCAGCTGGAAGTCAATATATACGCTGAACGGTGGGCCGGTGGCACATCAGAGTGAACATTGAGTAACAGACTGTGTATCAGCTTATTAAAGACATTGAAACCTTCCATAAGATCTTCAGAGGCACCAAACACAACCAGTTCAACTGCAATGCTGGACTGGTGTACACAACTGTTTTATTGATTGATCAAAGAGAGAGAAGATCTCATCTGTGGTTTGCTCTATAATTGCACTTTTTTTGTTGCAAAGGTTAATTCAAATGCATCCATGCATGTTTTATGTTGATTCATCATCTACAACCTAGAGTGATATCTCAGTGAAGATACACTGATAAATACTTTATGGATGAAAGTACAGTGGCTCTATTCTAATTCTTTTTTAAGGTGCACCATCAATGACAGCTGAAGAAATAATAGAGAATTCAGTAAATCAGGTGTCATGTAAATTAAACTCCTATTGATTTTCATATAGATTAATTATAAATACATATTATGAATTTGCAATATTTGCAACAATATTTTACCAGCAAGATGACGACAATGGTAATGGTTTTTGGTTTCATTTGAATTTACAAATATATGCCAAATATATGACAGTGAGTTGATATTAAGACTGATAGACACAATAGAATGGCAGAGTTTGGCAGAATAAATTCCTGATCTCTGTAATGCATGCAGAAGTATGTATTCTTTCCACAAAAACAAAAAGCAAAAAAAAACTAGGAAGTAAAAAATAAATAAAAATAAAGAAGTACAGAAAAGCATTGTTACAGTTGGATCATATCTTATATAGGGGGGAATTCAGGGTGATTGGGACACTTTTTACCGTTGAGATGACTTGGAAAAAGTGTCACAACCAACCTGAAAACAACATAAAGATTAAAGTCAATTATCTATTTGGAAATATAAATACAATAAATGTATTTAGAAATATTATTTGGAGGAATACACAACTAAGCCTGCAGGACTAACTTCTGATGCTAACCTGCCAAACCTTCTTCACACTGTGGTGATCAGTTGTTATTCCTATTATTGTTCTATAGATGGCAGCAGTATAAAATATACAGATGACTATATAGAGGTCGAACAATAGAAGGGGAGTGCTTAGAGAATAAATGCTACACGTCAGTTTGTACATTTTATTTTCAGTTTATTAAATGAACACAACACACATCATCTGAGAAGAGTCACATTATGCTGGCCACAAACGTGAAGATTAAGCCTGATTTTGTAGCAACCGACTTTTTGTCCATATCATTTTAAACATAGGCTTCTTATAACCATCTTATCTTATAGGCTAAATATTATGTAAAGTCAGTAAATACATTAAATATATATAGTTATGTGAAAAATATTGTGCAACCACTAGAATGTAACAATAATTTCTGGCCTGTGATAGAAGAGCTGACAGATTAAATCTACTGTCAAAAACTACAATAACTCTCTTTCAGTTGTTAGCCTATATGTTAAACTATTCTGATGGAAATGTTGAACTAGCAAGACCAATACTAGATGTTTTAAAATAGAAACAAAAATTTTAATTGCAGAATTTTTAGATTTTAGAATTTTATTTTATTTCAGCCACCAGAGTCTGTCAAATGACCATTACTGATTTGTTTTTATAGAAACAAAATTCTATCAATAAATTGACCAGTAGAGGGCGTCAAGAATCAGAATTTTGTGAGGGCACTCAACATGCTGCATGTAATATGTATCTATAAAAATAAACCATTTCATAATATTTGCTAATGGCTTTATTTTTTATATATAAATTAATAACAAAATCATCCATTTTCAAGATTTTATTAAAACCATATTTGACTTCTAGCAATTACAGCTATGCTATAACATCAACCACAACAAACAATTTTGCTACTAATCTGACATTGATATCTCATCAATATGACCATGAAAGGACAACTGTTTGAAAATATATGTTCATTGTTTTAAATTGAGCAAAATATGTGAGATGAGCAGAAGGCTGTGATGAGTAAATTTTGGATGGTTTTTCAATTAGGCTACATTACATTTCTGGCCCTGTGGAATTTCAGAAAATAAATTCGTCTAAAATATCCTTTTCATATTTTCACTAGTTTATTTATCCTATTTTTTTTTTTTTTTTCAAACAACAGAAGGCTATCAGACATTTATTAAAATTATTTCTCATGCATGATGCAGATGTAGATTATTTATAGAAACGGGGAATATAGTGGGTATTTGAGCTACAGCAGATTTTGCAATGCAAAATGCATTTCCATGTCATCTGTACATGACAAAATAACTAACAACAGTGTCAGTGTTGCTGTATCAGTACCTATATCCATTTTTTCTCTTTGGCAATAAAAACTGCTCCAGTAACCAAACCCAGCAGCCCAAGAGCCAGACCAACTCCACAGAACACTGATGGACCGATGCTGGGCTCCTTTATCTCTACATCTGCACAGACACAAACATTTGTGACATTCATCATGTGAGTCTAAAAGGAATTAGATGTGAATAATAAATAAATATCTACCGCATGTTCTGGTCTGAGGTTGTTGAAGGGCTTTGTGCTCCACAGAACAGCTGTAAACGTCTCCTTCCTCTGGAATGAAGCTCAGTCGAGAAAATACATTAAGTGTCCCATCTTTGTTGGGATAGTATCTGCTGATAGTTGATCCATCTGTCACGTTCACATTGTTCTTGGTCCACGAGACTTTGACAGGTGGAGGGAAGAATCCAGAAACCAGACAAATCATGGTATTTTTGACATTTAATTTCATATCGTTCCTGGGGTAAATTGAGGTATAGGGGGATTCTGAAAGATATTTAGATTTTATCACTGTTTTGTTTAATAACCATTTTAATCCTAATTCTCTTTAGACAGTAACTGTGTGAAAAAGACATCTTACCAAGAGGAGGTTCAGATATATTAAGAGAGAGCGTCCTGAAATAAGCATCTTTGCACACAGGTGTTAATCCATTATCAGTGGGGAAAACATCTTGTAAGATTAATTTATCAAAGCCAGCAATACCATATACAATATCAGGCACCGTGAGAACTAGTTTTGCATCTTCTAAATCCATATATGCAGCCACTTCAGTATCATAAGTGAAGAGAATTTCGTTACTACCAGCTGATCCACTGCATGATTCAATCAAGCCATATTCAGGATAACCTAAAGATTTCAGAATGTAAAAGATTTGTTACATATCACCTAGAGAAGATTTTTAGTTCTAGTAGTTTAACTCAAATTGTTGAATTTAACCAAAATAATAATAACAATTATATATATATATATATATTCATATGAAGATATTTTTCACTGCAAGTGAAAATAAAATTCTGCATTTATTTCTGCAATAAACATAATAAAACAACAACTCAAGCTTTAGCAGTATTACAATGGAATCGCTCTTCGTTCATAGAAGGATTATCATATATTGATTCGATTTGTTCTGTATCAGCAAAATTATCATTAATGAATCACATTTTAAATCACATTATTAATTAAAAGTTTTAGAATTTGTCCTAAAGCTTTTACTTACTTTGACCTTCAGTATATGACAAATAGGCAATGAAAAATGCTATTCCGCAAAATGATACAAGCATGTTTGTTCACAGAAGTGAGTCGGTTTTTGGATCCTTACACCCGTGGTGCTGTGGTCAGTCATGAACTTGATATTCTGGTATTCATATGATCTTGGCTCAAGTTAACCACTCAACCACCAGAGGTCACCGTCACCAGAATTTTGACTGTCAGTCAGTCAAACTACATTATGACATAATGACATTCAGTCAGTCTTGGGTCGGTTTACCATAGTGGAACTGGATTTAGGGTTGTTAGTTACTTAAATAGTTATATACCTGGAGAAAGCTATTTATTAGCGTTTCTATTTATCTCATTGATGGTTGCTGGATTGGAGCAAAGCTTTTTCGTACTTTGACTTCTGCTTGTTATAGCCTGCTGGGGATTTGGATAGTTTTGCTTCATTGGAGATCTCTCCACATGGATGATAACCACTTGTCTTAACCTGCTTACAGTTACAGTATGATTTCTTTCAATAAAAAAAAATAATTTGTTACATTTTTAAAACCAGACTGACATTTATATTGTTATTGGTCCACAAGACTACTTACATATGTAATCCTACTTCTCTGTATTTGTAATGTATACCAAAATGTTTGGCTATTTTTTTAGAACTTTCTTATTGAATTGACAAAGTTAAAATGTTTCAATCAAATGGGTTTTAGATGGTAACTTTGTGGAGTAAAAAAACAAAGACGTCTTACCAAGAGTTTCAGATACATTAAAGTGGAGAATTCTGAAAGAAGAATCTTTGCACAAAGGTGTTAATCCAAATCAGTGGGCTTAACATTTTGCAAGAGAAATCTAATCTAAATATATACAGTGTAATATGAGAACTAGTTTCGCTTCTTCTAGATCCATGCAACACACTGTATTCAAAGACACAGTGCACACAGCGGGATGACTTCAAAAATGCAGTACAGCCTCGTGGTACATTTGACCGTGTTTTTGTCTGCTTTATTTGAAACAGGTAAGATTAAATGTTATTATTATTATTTACAAAATGCTTTTGTGTTGATTTATAATTCATTTACCAAATTTCTCCTAAGCTCTCAAAATTAAATATTGCAGAATCATCATCATCAATAATCATATTGTGTTAACACAACTAAACAAATGTTAAATTTAATATTTATGTCATTCCTGATTAATTTCCCCAACTACTGCAATATTCAAAGGTTCTGACTTAACAAAAATCCCACTTCTGATTCATTATGACTCTTTCTGACAATGTTGTTTTTAATATCTTTTTTATGAAAATTGAAACATTGTGCCCTATTTTCATACAGTTTGTTTATTTTTATTAGCTAATTTTTGTATTTTATGTCTGTTATTTTCTTTCCTTTTTTTTTTCTTTTCTGTTTCAGTTCATGGAAATTACGGATATGTCCAAATTCGCTGTCGACTTGACTCTCAACAAAACATTCAATTTATCTTCTCGGTCACCTACAACATGATAGAATATCTGAGATACAACAGCACTGAGGAAAAGGCTGTTGGTTACACTGAATTTGGAAAGAAATGGGCAGAGGACTACAATAGAAACAAGATTTTACTTACACACGCAAAATTTGTGCTGAACCAATGTAAAGAAGTTGGAAATATAATTATCCCTAATGCAGGGATGACAGGTGAAAGATATTTTCTTCTAATTCAGAACACTTAATTTAAAGATGTAAGATATTATTTTATTATTGGTTTCAAAACCTTATATTTTGGTATTTGACATAAATAAGAATTCACGTCCAACTCGGTCCAATTTTACAGTAAAACCAGAAGTCATTATCCAGTCAGACAAGGAAGCTATTGGGAATCAGAAAGCTGTTCTGGTGTGCAGTGCCTATGACTTCTACCCCAAACCCATCAAACTGACGTGGATGAGAGATGATGAAGCGGTGGCAGCTGATGTGACCTCCACTGAAGAGCTGGCTGATGGAGACTGGTACTACCAGATTCACTCCCAGCTGGAATACTTTCCCAAACCTGGAGAGAAGATCTCCTGTGTGGTGGAGCACGCCAGTTCTCATACACCCATGGCCTATCACTGGGGTAAGAACAGAGTTATGATTCATTTAGTGTTAAGAATCAGATTGTTGCCTCACTGGACAATTTGAACAGAATTTTCTTTCACTTTACAGATCCTTCTCTGTCCGAGTCTGAGAGGTCTAAGATAATTCTTGGGTCTGTAGGGCTGGTGATGGGGGTCGTGATGGCAGCCGGAGGACTGATCTACAATAAAAGAAAACACACAGGTTGGTATTCATAATGAAGACCAATTTGGTGGTGGGCTGGTGGTGTGATGAAAAATCATCTTCCCTGTCATTATCAATTGAGATGTTGGAAATGTGTCATTTTGTTGTTGTCTACAGGCTTTTACAGACTTCCAATTTGTTTATTTCCACTGCAAACAATGGACGGCACTGAACAACAGTAGACCATGACATCTGGGACTGCATCATCACCGGACTAATTTGCCTAATCACAGAACACAGAAAGCAACAGGTCTGGAAAAATAAAATAAAAATTCTGGTTAATTTTGGTGTAAATTACCGGAATTACCCTTTGCTTTCGGTTGGTTTCCACCACGGTCTAAATTACCATGAAGATTAGGCAAATTAGTCCGATGACATAGGACTGCACGCACCGCATCAGATTCTCAAAAATGGTGGTTAAAATGAAAAGCTGCGTTCAGTACCACACCAAAGTTCCTAGTTCCTGGGAAAAGTTCCTGCGGTGGAAACACGGCTCAGTCTCTTTTATTTTGTCAATGCAAATTTGTTTGTTTTAACAAAAAAGGTTACGTTTCATTTGAACAAAGATGAAGCTAGCGCAAACAGATTATTGCTCTATTACACTATTAGTGTGTAGATGTATTGTGATAATAAAGATATAGTTTTGAAACCAGACTTTTTGATGCTTTTTGTATCTTGTAGTAGAGTGTATTAAATGTATCCACATCTATCTAAAACAGTATTAATAAATACATTTCAATAACATTAGTTTTAAAGCACAATATATGAACAACTACTGAAAGATGAGTAGTGATAAGATATATTTTTACTTTATCTAAATGTAAATTCGAGGAAGATGGGTTCGACATTGATTTTGCAATGCAAATTTGCCTTGGATGTGCAAATCAACACAACTACAAATATGGCATTGTTAGTGTGTCAGTGTAACACTGATGGACCGATGCTGGGCTCCTTTATCTCTACATCTGCACAGACATTTATGTAATTCATCATGTTTTTAGAAGGAATTCGATTTTTTGTATCATAATGTAATTTCAAAATGCTACAATATTCAAGTGATCTGCAATGACAGAAATCACACTTATGATTCACCACGACAGTCAAAAAAAGATGTTGCTATATATTTTTTCCCCAAGGCAGAGCACACAGGTGAAAGGCAACTGTTCATTAGACATTAATATACTGTAATGAAACATATATCACTTTACACACACATGTATATTTTGAGAATATGTGATGACATGAATATCCTAATATTCCCCATCATCCATAGCAATGCCATATATCAGTCTGCTCATCTGGGTAATGAAAAGACATTAGAGGACTTCAGTATGTCGCTAGGACAATTGTTTTGTACATTGTTATAGACATATTCAACTTTATCAGTATATATATATATTGTTTTTAATATTTCATATAAACATTTATGTAAGTTTTATTTATGTTTTTTCCCCCTCTTCAACCTATACTGCTCGTCTGACGTAGACAGGCAGTGTAGGTTGTAACCTTTTACAGTCTATGGATGTAACACATTGGCCTGGTTTCACAGAGAGGGCTTAGGCCAGGATTAGACCTTAGTTCAATTAGAACATTTAGCTTTTATAAATGTGCCTTAGAAAAAAACATTATTAGTATGCATCTTGAGAAAAAAAACAATGGCACTGACATATTTTAAGATATGCCAGTGCAAGTCACTTTCAGTTAACGACGCGCGTTCACGGAGATGGATGCTGGCGTATGACGTATAGCGTAGGAAGCGTCGTGACGTAGAACGAACGTGACAGCGCAGCCAGAGAGCAGAGCAAAACAAAACTCTACGTTCGTTCTACGTCACAACGCTTCCTACGCTACGTCCTACGTCATACGCCAGCATCCATCTCCGTGAACGTGCGTCGACCGCTACCGGAAGCCAGTTATTTTCGTTTATAAAGTTTTAAATATGTATATTTTTACGACAAAACCGCACGGATTACCCTCAGAAGGCCTTCGTTTATCCCCCTGGAGCCGGATGGATTACTTTTGTGAAGGATGCATGCACATTTTGGGACTTGAAAGAGGTGAGCCCCATAGCTTCACATTATAACCACTGAAAGATCTAAGACATTTTCTAAAATAACTGAAAATGTGTTCGTCTGAAAAACGGCTTGAGGGTGAGTAAATCATGGGTTAAATATCATTTTTGGGCGAACTATCCCTTTAAGCCTTGTCTGTGCCTTGTCTGGTCTTCCAGAGATTGTCACACATTTTAAGATTGATTTTAAGCCTGAGTTTCCAGGGGTCTCCACAAGGTGGACATTGAGCTAGAGACTGTGATATCTCAGCATTAAGAGAATGATGCCTAAAACTGTTAAAGATCTTCAGACAGACACTTTAGTGACATATTAACCTATTTTTGTTGTAATAAGTTAATGGTCACATTTGCAAAGCTTTGGAGTTGGTAAGATTTTGCATGTTTTTGTAAGAAGTCTCTTATGCTCACCAAGGCTGCAATTATTTGATTACAAATATAATAAAAACAGGAATACTGGGAAATATTATTACAAATTAAAATAACTGTTTTCATATTTTAAAAGTAATTTATTCCTGTGATGTCAAAGCTGAATTTTCAGCATCAATACTCCAGTATTCAGTGTCACATAATCCTTCAGAAATCAGTCTAATATGCTGATTTGGTGTTCAAGAAACATTTCTTATTATTAATGTTGAGGATACACAGTTACAGTTGCGCAGCTTAACTTTTTCATAAGGATTCTTTGATGTATAGAAAGTTCAAATAGAAATCTTTTTTTTTCTTTGATCAATTCAGTGCATCCTTGCTAAATAAAAGTATTCATTTCTTTTTCTTTTCTTTTTGTTTCTTTTTTGTTACTGACCCCAAACTTTTGAACAGTAGTGTATCTCAACGAATATGATTATTGAATGCAGACGTTTTTAATTGTATTACTAACAAAATAATGATCGTTGCGTTAAGTTACAGCCAGTTTGAAGCATAAATAATGTGCCCCATATGTTGAAAATCTACAAATAAATATATGAACACTGATGTATAGACTTTTCTCTTTGATTTTAAATATTGGACAAAAAACACACTAAAATGAAATCATTTTCATCCGCATGGCCTTAGTGAATACCATAAGCAATAACAATTACTGTATAACATTTGTCAGTGGCGGGTCCCAAAAGCCAAACTTCAGTTTGAACGATTATATTATCCAATACAATTTGAGAATTATGTTAATCACAACTATTTTTTGATTAGACCAGATCATTTAGTGAATCAAGAATACTGCACTGTATTGCAGTACAAATCTAGGGTGCCTAAAGTGAGGCATCTTTTGAAAGGCAGAAAAAAGTGTATGACATATGCTTATCATAAGTTTGTGTCTTTCTCTCCTTCTGTCCATCAAAAGTTTTCTCCCACAGCCCTGGGACTGGTGGCGTTGGCCTTTGATTTTAATACTGAGAGCATAATTTATGTAAGATGTTTGAATATCTTTTTGAGTGCGGCTAGATTAAAGAGAGTTCCATGTAATGGAACAAAAAAAGGCATCTGCAGATTTTATTTAAATATATTTCAAACCTCCAATGAGTTGGATAGAGGGAGGAAGAGTTTTGGAGAACACTATTAATACATTGTATGTGTGTGTTTTCAGTGAATGCTTGCTTTGTTTTTAATACTTTCAGTTCAATTCACACATTTATTTGTATAGCGCTTTGTATAGCACATACATATCGTTTCAAAAGCAGCGTTACAGAAAATGCATGTGTCTACATTACAATTTAGAGTGATTTGTTATCAGAGGTGACTGCGTACAAGTTATGTATTTCAGAAATGTACAAATACAAATCATGCAGTTAGCTAACCATGTATTAATTAAAGGCAGAAACAATGAGATCAATGAAGTAGTGAATACATGTTGTTAACAAAATGATTAAGATATGTAGAAAATTTAGCACTTTCACTCTTTGAAATGGCACCATCCATCCATCCATCCATCCGTTCAACCTTAAATGATGTTACTCCTTTTGAGTTGAGCATGAGAGGACTGTGATATTTAGCTTTGTGTGTGTGTGTGTGTGTGTGTGTGTGTGTGTTATACCACACATCATTACAACTACTCACATCTATCTTTATTCTGTGCAGCAGATCAGTTTAGTTTTTGTTGATTCATACCCACAGGCCAGATTGTTAGCAGTCAATATTTGTCAGTGAGTCTTCAAGTTGCACAACTTCTTTATTATCCCCATGCTGATGCAACAAGATCTGTTTGCTCTCTATATACAAGGGTTTACAACATAGTTTGAAACAAATCATTACTCATTTTTCTAAGTTTAAGACTTTAAAGATAAATATTGGCAATCTGCCCTTTACAATTCAGCCTTGTGTTTGCTCAGTTGTCTCTTAGAAAAGTAAAACGACGGTAAACATGGTAACGTAGACAGCCGGTAATCCTCTGTAGGACACCATGTGGTGTAAAAATGCAACCCCTGCCGTCTGTGTGTGAATGCAGGGGTCTGTGTGTTGTAGTATCATCACATGAGTACCCGTGTGAAAAAGAAGAACAGTTTAGCATACTTTTAAAAAGAATAATCATTACTGAAATAATATATAAAAGAATAAACTTAAGTTCTCACTGAAGTAGGACTTAAGTACATCTTAAGTTGTATGTTAATATATCTATATACAGTACTGTAGATTAAATGTAATAATACTGTATAACACATTACAGTTCAAATATAATCAAGTACTTTACATGTGCTTTAGTCAACAAATCACAATAAGCATACTTTATTTAAGGATGACAAAAGATTATTAAAACATAATGATGTAAAATGTGATTTGAAGTAAAACTTTTGACTTGACATTATTACAAAGTGCACTTTCTAAAAGTGTTTTAAGAAACAGTCATAAAAGTGCACTCACACTTTAGTGACCTTTTATTTCAGTAGCCTAATATTATATTATCTGCAAGAACATTTTTTTATAATATGCTTTTAAGATTTGAAGTACACTACAAGTGCACATTAAATTAAGCACACTTCTTTTTCACATAGGTAGACACTGACACGTCAACGATATGGTCATGATGAGGCTTTTCTTCACTTTTGTAAGTAGTATGTGTCTGTGTCCATGAGAGAAGTAACAATTCATTAAAGGGTTAGTTCATCTACAAATGAAAATCCTTTAATTAATTACTCACTCTCATGCCGTTCCAAACTTGTTAGACTTTCGTTCATCATCGAAACACAAATGAAGATCTTTTGATGAAATCTGAGAGCTTTCTGTCCCTCCATTGAGAGCTACGCAACTACCACTTTGACGCTTTAAAAAGTTCATAAAGAGAATGTAAAACGAATCCGGATGAATTGAGCGGTTTAGTCCAATTTTTTTGAAGAGACTTGATCAGTTTATATGATGATCAGATTTAATTTAGTCTTTTATTCACATATAAACATTGATCAGCGAACATAAACAGAAGCTCAACCAAACCTGAGGCGTCATATACTGACGCTTTTGACATCTCGTCTGCATCGAACGCACATGGCAACCTTTTTAGCGTCAATATGAGACGCAGATAGATATGGGCCAGAAGGCGCCTCCTAGCGGTCTAACCTAACCCTACCCCAGACCTAAACCTACCCATAACCGAACAAAGCTCTGTGCGTCTCATATTGACGCTAAAGGGTGCCATGCATAGATATCATATATAAAGGCTAGATGTCTCGTGCGCACTGCTGGCCAATGGAGGTCGACGTCCGCACGTGGCGGCCATCTTGCGACAGTGTACTCGCTCACTACTTCAATGGTGCATGTACTTTTAAATAACCATAACTTGCTCATTTTTCTACCGATTTTCAAACGGTTTGGTTTGTTATAAACGTCAGAGATGTAGTTATGGCACTGCATACATACACTGCATACATATGAAAAATTATAACATACATTTTCAAGCATTCGGAATTATAGCCACGTTAATAACGTTTGTAAGAAACCAAACCGTTTGTAAATCCGTCAAGATTTCAGCGAGATAAGAGGATTTGTGTGCGTGCTGATCATTCACCTTAATGCACAGAGCACTGTGACAAGATGGCCGAACGATGATGCCGGAAGTGACTGCGCCATAAGACATCTAGCGTTTGTATATGATATCTATGGTGCCATGTGCGTTCGATGTAGACGAAATGTCAAAAGCGTCATGACGCCCTAGGATGAGAATGCGTTGGAACAAACATATTGTGGAAGCTCAAATGTTCTGCGTTATAGAGAATGAACTTCATTGGCTCGCGCACATCAAGCGAACATGAGCTTCCGTACCACAACTGATGTGTGCGTTGATGAATGTTTATATGTGAAAAAAAGACTAAATTCAATCTGTTCATCATATCTAGTGACCGAGTCTCTTCAGAAAATTTGGACTAAACCGTTCAATTCATATATGGATTAGTTTTACGATCTCTTAATTAACTTTTTGAAGCTTCAAAGTGGGAGTTGAGTTGCGGATAGCTGTCAATGGAGGGACAGAAACTCTCATATTTCATCAAAAAGATCTGCATTTGTGTTCCAAAAGATGAACGAAAGTCTTACGGGTTTGGAACTACATGAGGGTGAGTAATTAATGACAGAATTTTCATTTTTGGGTGAACTAACCCTTTAACTCATCATACTTTTGAGTCAGATGTTTTCAATGAATAGTGGATTCAGTTCACAAAACCAGTCTGGATTGTGCATAAATCAAACTGATCACTGACTCAATGATTTAGTCGCAATGGTTAATACCTTACGGGAGGGGAAGATTATCAGTGAGTAATGACTTAAATTTCAGGCTATTCCTCAAATAAAACCATAATAAGGCTTAAGAAGATAAGAAATATAGCAGAAGAGTCACTTTAATGGTGCTTTTGTGTTCTGTTGGAAGTTGAAAGCATCAGTGCCTGTTCATTTTAATGACGAGTAAAAGAAGGACCAGCATAAAATTCAGAATTTCTCATTTCCACAGAAGAAAGAAAGTCATACAGGTCTAAAAACCTTTTCATTTTTAGGTCAAAGTATTTCTTAAACTTGAATGTGCTCTTGTTTCTCAATGATAATAATATGCATAAAGAAACATGCACACAGAATGGAGCAGGTGGAGAGCTAATCTAATATATCAGGTTTTTTTTTTTTTTTCATTAGGTTGAGCTCTTTTGAATCAGCTCATTTGTAGCCTGTTCATTGAGCTGCTATACCTCCAAGTGTGAAGTGTCCAACTGTGGGGCCGAATGAAAGAGACACTATGAAGAGTGAAGGGGGGAGGTGGGGAGGGGGGATTGACAGAGAGAAATGTTGAGAAAGTTGGAACGAGGTGGTGTTCAAGAGTGAGCTAAAGGGAAAGCAAAAGACTGAATGACTGATAAAGGGAGAAAGAGTTACACCAAGCATTCGCATGTGCCCGTATGTACGCGTATGGCAGAGAGAAAGAGTGAGCGCTGAGAGCGGTATGCTATGATGGTATTGTTTTTGTGACAGAGATCAGTGGCTGGCTGAATGTGTTTTATTTGCAGTGGGGCTGCTCTCCCAGGCTAATAAAATGTGAAGCTCCCGCTGCCTGCAGTGACATGCTGTGCACAGCGGGAGGCAGGGCTTTTTTGTGTTTCCCTGCCCAAATTATGGAACCGTCAATACCCTCCCTGGATCACGTCAATAGAACCACGCTTTGTGACTGATGGGAGACCAACTTCAAGGCTATCCTGAAAAAAAAAAAAAAAAAAAAAAAAACAGAGAAAGAGAAAACAAGAGAGAGAGAGAGAGAGAGAGAGAGAGAGAGAGAGAGAGAGAGAGAGAGAGAGAGAGAGAGAGAGAGAGAGAGAGAGAGAGAAGAAAAACTTGACCTGCTTTTTCCCCAAATATGGTCTTTAATGCAATCTGACATAGAGGGTTGTTTTTAGGATCGTCTGAGCCTTTGTGAAGACTGAGGCGCTCAATAGAGCAACAAACCATTGCTATCGTTTCACTTTCTAAACCATGTGGGAGGGAACGCAATGCCATCATCACTGTTGTTGACTTGCCTTGATCTGAATGGTGACATACCCTCAGGGTGAAGTCTGAGACATTAAACACACTGTTGCTGTGTTAGCGTTAGCATGCGTTCCTCATGAAACCTGAAAAGGATTTTCCAGAGTATTCGTAGACTCAGGTTTTTATCGTTTTGATGGAAGGGGGCTATGGGGGATATTTGTTGTGGATTTGTAAAGCTAATTAGCAATAGGCAGACATTTGATTGGGATAATTATCCAGCATGTAAACTTAAGAACAGGCCAACCTGCGTTATGATTCACAGGGTCCCTACAGAAATTTCATGAAACAGAAAAGGAAAAAAATGGCACTTACTTTATACACACACACACACATATATATATATATATATTTATGTCCTATATATATATCTGTATATATTTATGTATATATATATATATTTATGTATATATATATATATTTATGTATATATATATATAGCATATTTAATATAGCATATTTAAACTAATATTTCATATTTTTAATCTAAATTAATTAAATTAATATATAATAATATTACAATTAAAATAATTCCTACTACTTATTTAGTAATAAGTGACTGTTGCTATATGTTTTAAACATAAAATATGTAATATGACTTTATTTTTGGTAAGAAATTTATGTTTTTATTGAGCAAGGATGTGTTCATTTGATCAAAAGTGACAGTAAAGGTGTTACAAAAGATTTCAGTAAAACTTTATTTTAGTGTCCTTGTTAAACATGTTGCATCTAGATAGTAATAACTATAAATTATGCATGATTAGATGCAACTAACCCTAAACCAAACCCTAATCCTAACCCTATAGTAAGTACATGTAGTTAATTATTATTACTCAGTGCAGTGTAACCAAGATTTCAAATTAAAATAAATGCTGTTCTCTTGAACCTTTCATCTCTTTTCATCTATTCGACTATTCATTAATCCTGACATTTTTTTTTTAGTTTCCACAAAAAAACATTTAGCAACCCAACAGTTTTCAACATAATAAGAGCACCAAGTCATCATATTAGAATGATTTCTGAAGGATCATGTGTCACTGAAGACTGGAGTAATGATGCTGAAAATTCAGCTTTGCATCACAGGAATAAATTACATTTTAATATGTATTAAAATAGAAAACAGTTATTTTAAATGGGAATAATATTTCACAATAGTACTGTTTTTACTGTATTTTGATTGAATAAATGCAGCCTCGTAAGCAGAAGAGACTTCTTTCGAATAACAAATAAACACATCTACTGAGCCCGAACTTTTGAACAGGAGTGTATGGTTTCTTCTTGACTGTGTGAAATGTGGTTCTGATGTATAATATATACTGGTGATACAAAATGTTAAAATATGCAACTTTGTGTACTATCTTTATTATTTATATAACCATCTATAATGCAAATTTGAAGTTTGTATTCTGTGATGTTTTGATCCAATCTTTTCCCTGTATAAAATGGTACATAGAGGTCAGAGTTCACCAGACACATGAACTTGGGTACATTCCCACTCTCTCACATGAGCTATAATTAGGACGCGTGAGCTTATAGACAACTGGCACAATAGAAGTCAATCAAATAGCAAATTTAACCCTTTGGTGACAGTTCAGAGGAAAAATCTGTCTTTTCTTCTGGATCCTTCACCCCAAAGAATTCTGTAGAGCGGGAGAAACATCACAGTGAATTATTAAACATCAAGTACAGAAAAGAAACAAAAAAAAAAAACAAGTAAATTCGTCTGTCCCCCCCCCAACTTTTGGAAAAGTGAAACTTTTTCTTTTTCTCTTCAGTTTGAAGTTGGAACTTCAAGTCATTTTTGTGGCTGTTCAAACGATCGGGAACACGGAGCGTTTGCTGGATTCCTGTGTGCGCATTCAAAAGCCGCCTCCGTCAGAAGTGCCACCTAGCAGCGTGCTAGAGCGGGAACCTCGTGCAGCGCGAGGATTCAGATATGCTAATTGATCAGCGGGGTAGCTCTGAGCATCGCTGCAACCTGCTTTAAATAGACAGCTGCTTCCCTCTGTATCCCCCCAAACTCCTTTCCTTCTTCTCTCCGTTTCTCCCTCATCCTCCCCTCTTCAGAAATCTCCTCCTCCTCTCACACACTTGCCCTTCTTCTCACTTTCACTCGCTTTTAGTGTTGCATTGGAGCAAACAGCAGTAAATTAACTAGAAGAAGTGATGAATTGACTTTTGGGCAAAGAGAAAAGGAAGGGAATTAAGGGAGAAGGACAATCAAAATGCAGAGGCTGTTTGTCTGAGAGTGAGAAAGGGCCTCCGCCGGCTCTTTATGGCAGCTACGGCAGCATTAGCGCTAAGTCCCGCGCGCTTCTTTTTTTCCCCTCCTTGTCCAGGGCTCATGCTGAGCAGGAACCTGATCTGATTGGGTTTCATTCACAGGTCTCTGAGTCGGCAGTAAATTCGGCCGGGGGTTCCCTGAGGGCCCCCCTCGACACCTCATCTCCAGCTGGCTGAGCGCGATTGTTGAGGAGCTGAGGAGTCACGTTGGGGTCATTCACTATGGTACTACTAAGCTAACTCGCCTCGCTCCTTTCTCTGTCTCTTTCTTCCTCTTCTCTTTCCTCACTTCCCTCCCGCAGGTTGCTAAGGCCTGGTATTTGCTCTCCGTGGCCAGGCTGTAATGACAGCCACGGTGCCCCTGCTGCTTCTCGGCTAGCGTTTCTCTTTGTGCCGCTAGTGGTTATTGGGAGTGAGAGGGCAAGAAAAGGTGATGGCTTACAAACACACACATAATTGCACATTCGCACACACACTGGCATTCACAGCTTTTGGACCAATTGTGTAGGCCCACATTGGTATCATTTTAGTTAGGCTCATTAAACAAATATGCCACAACCAATTATTTATCTTTTTATCATTTTTATTTAAAATGTAAATTATTTAAAAGGTATTATTTATGAATATTAATTAGTGCTGTCAAATCGATTAATCACGATACGTAAGTTTGTGTTTATATAATATACGTGTGTATTTATATATATATATTTCACAGCACTAATATTAATATAACAATGAAAAACATAAAATGGCTATTTATATTTAATAATTTTAATATAGCCTAATATATTTAATATTTTTATGAAATAATCAAAGTTCAACAAGGAGAGGAGCTGCACATAATCGTAGAACATTTTGTATCCAAAAAAATGCAAATACAATGACAAAATGTTTTCAGTTTACATCGTCATCAGTATCAATGATGTTTTAATGAAATAATCAAATGTAGTTTTGAATGTGGAAAACTAGATTTTTGTTGGTAAGCAATTCCGTTGTCAGATATTTTTGTACAATGACTGCTAATAAATGGCAACTAATCAGGGTTATTATAGTAAACTCAAACAAAAACCATAAAAAACATTTTGAACTAAAATATTTAAAAACTTTATAAAACCTATAGACACATAAAACAATAAAAATCACAATAGCACAATGAAAATGAAAATAGAAAACATAAAAATAAAAGTTTTATTCAAAATATTCATAAAATCTATAATAGTATCTCAGTGATACTAAAATTACACCACAACTATTTTATGTCCATTTATTATTTTTTTTGATAAGTTTGAGCCACTCTCAAAGGGGTCTTGTTTCATCCTCAAGGGTTTTATTTCGCAGTAATAGCTTGTAGTCTTTGACAAGTTTCAAATGTAATTTTTATCGACAGACTGTTTTTAGACTGCTGTGTCCACTTCAGGGGATCTCTACCCTAAGGCAAATACAGTGTATATAAATGTTCCCTTTGGGAGAGGGGTTGACTGTTTATGATCCTCAGAAGGACAGATGCTCATCCAAAAAAAGCCCAATCAACACAGGCATCATATCACACCTCTTCTAAATACAGCAGCGCTTAAAAAGGGGGCAAACACCAGCCATAAAACCCCTAATGACAACACTAATAAAACTACAAAGACATGAAAGAGCCGGCCAAAGCCTGCAGTGCAGTTCCTTCCTGCTTCTGTGTCTACTGAGGACAGGGAGAGCAAAAGAGACCGGAAGTGTGTGTGCGTGAATGTTTTTATCGGCAAACTACTTTCTGGCCATCTGAATAGTTGTTGCAGGATAAGTGTTTGAACCTTAATGTGTAACACAGCGTAAATCAAATGTAGTTGTACCAAAGGGTTACACAATAAGTGAATGACATCAAAGCAATCCTACATAATTCCACTTTATCTGTTTTACCATTTAGTTCAAACAGCTCTATTGTCCATAGCATCATTTCCTCCTGCTTCCATTTTTTTTTTTTTTTTTATAAGAATACAAAGAACATAACAGATGCCTTGTTGGTCTCCGCAGTGACTTTCCCCTAGTGAGTCTTTAACAAGGCTCCAGATATTAAAAAGGAGTGCAGTTTTTCTTGACTAGGGCCAAGTCTTTTTCTGTGCATGGCAAAGAGCCACAGAAGCTGTGCTTTGTTCCATGAGAAAGGGACAAAGTTATGTGTGTCTTTGTGTGTGTGTGTCTGGTCCATGCTTTTTCAGAAAACATTTGCATGCCTGATAAACAGCATTTAGCAACTTTCTCGCCTTTGTAGTAGAAAAAGGCTGAAATAAATATCATATCTTTAAACTAAACAGAATTTCATTCACTTTGAGTTTTAATCCTCTGATGTGAGTCATTGGGGACAGTAAGACAAAAACCTCAAAACGCACCATAATTACAATATGCAAAATACAGATTTTCCCATTAGAAGCTAAACTTGACACCAATTAGATATGAGATTCAAGAAAATCTCTTATCGTTATAATACGCTTTGATAAGGACCAACTAAACAATGAAACTAATCCCATGGTGGTTCAAAAAGGATTGATTACTGGCAAATATTTCAATTTCTTTTTCTTTCCGGATTTTACATTCAAGCCAGGAAAAAATTTCGTACTGACTCAAGAGCTATGAAAATTATCTGCTGATTTAAGAGAAACGTGAACAGACACATTTGGGCTTCTTATCGCGTTTCTAAAGCATTTTTCTTTCATGCAAAGAGTCAAATGTGTAAAAAAAAACACAGCAAAGGACTCTAAACAGCGTAATTAGCTTGAAGAGCCTCAATGGCCTGCAGCATTTAAGCTCCTGAGTGTATTGTGTATGTGTATGTGTGTGACATTGTTAATGACGGCACTTAGGAGATCAGAGAAAGAATAGATGTATGAGATACACAAAACTAAAGGTGATAATGGAAACCGCTCGACCATTTAAAGATGCATCACTGCTTCAAAGACAGGGGTGTGTGTGGAAAGGACAGACATTTGACCTTCCAACTTAGTTACATGTAAGAGACTAATCTGAGGTGTTTAATGTGAGCCATTTAAATGCATTTTACATGTATAGCTGATATGCTGTGGCAGCAAAATATATCTAAGCCACACTTAAAAATGTATGACCAGCACAAGCACATTTTGCAAAAAAAGATGTTTTGAAATTCTAAAGTTTTGAAGAAGTTTGAAGAAATTATATATTATAAAATATTAAATGTACCATTTAAAATGCTGAGAAAAAAAATGCAGTTTTTTTATGAAAGATTTTTATAGCTGACATATTTTGTATTTTATAGTCTTCCGAAAAAGCATTTTTCAAAAAAATAAATTTTTAAACGATAAAGGTTTTAAGGAGTTTAAAGAAATTATAAATTACTGTTTGCGAAACCTTGCTCATAGTCAGTGTGATGAACTGGAACATCTGTGTGTGTTTTTGCTGGTTAGAGTTACAATGTTATCCCCTGCTGGTAGATGCTGTAACTACAACATTTGGAAGCAGAGGTAAAAGGTTCGTCCTGAACTGAAACTGATTCTTGAATTCAATTAATATGTTCGTTGCCAGACATAACTTGTATTTACATACATGAACCACAAGCTTGTTGAATATCACTGCAGGGAGTGGGGGTTACATGAAACAGTTTCAAGTTATGTGTTGCCTGCAACAACCTACACATTAAAGGAACACTCCACCGTTTTTTTGAAATATGGCTTATTCACCGTCTTTCCTACATTTAGATAGGTGGGCAAATGCATTTTTGTCTCAGTGCATGCGTTGTTTTAGTTTGACAGGGTCGGCGCTAGCTTAGCTTAGCATAATGAATGGAATCCTTTGTTGCCAGCTAGCATGTCATGAGTAAAAGTGATATAAAAAACAACAAAAAAAAACACCTAATTACTTCTTGTAGCCTACGTATTCACAACAAGTACAAATAGCGATGCAGATTAACACTAGTCACCATGATGTGGCAGATAGGCAGATATTGACTTGGGACTATATTAGGGGGAAGCACAGGCGAAGCACTGCTACTTGGGCGCAGAGATATCACGCCTGTGCTTCCCCCTAATATAGTCCTTAATATATAAGTCAATATCTGCCTAGGAAATCGCCTAGTGTTAATCTGCATCGCTATTTGTACTCGTTGTGAACCACAAAAAGTAATTAGGTGTTTTTTTTGTTTTTTTATATCACTTTTACTCAGGACATGCTAGCTGGCAACAAAGGATTACATTCATTAAGCTAAGCTAAGCTAGCGCCGACCCTGTCAAACTAAAACAGTGCATGCACTGAGACAAAAATGCATTTGCCCGCCTATCTAAATGTAGGAAAGAAGGTGAATAAGCCCTATTTCAAAAAACGGTGGAGTGTTCCTTTAACAGCACAAACCGCTGTTAATTTTAACAGAAAGCAAGCATACTGTATGCGTGAATTGGCATGGCAGCCAATAAAAATAATTGCCTTACCTAATATAGCAAAATTCTGTGTTTGGACCAGGCCTGGTCAGAACTCAGCACTAGACACAACTCTGCCATTTTGAGCGGTGAGTGGATTCTAACTTTAAGCTACACTGTGTCATTTTTTAAGTTGATTCTTGGCAAAAAAACACTTTGTTCTTTCAAAATTATATGTGCTCATTCATGTGTAATTTCTTCCACCAACTAATCAAGTATTCTCATAAGTGTAGAATCTGCCATTCAGAATACATACGAGCGAGTCGCTCGAATGGCGGCAGCCATGTTGCGCCACCATCTTGAAAATACATTAGCCAAAGAGGGACATACCTGGAAATTCAAGCTTCGCCTTTCGCACTTTTACACTCAGTGGCACCGTGACGAATGCGAGATTTGATTTGAAGCCTGTTGCCTGTTGAAGATGGAGGATCACGCCTATTCTCGATGACATGTAACAGAGTCGCCAAGGAAGCGAAAGAGAGAATTAAAACGACAACGCGACAGGCAAATCAACAAGACCAAAGTCAATACTGGAGTGGCTTTTCCAAGATGGAAAGAGCTCATGAGGAGCAAGGATTTTAAAAGGGACGCCGAAGTTGCCGGCTTTCTTCTCGACAGGTAATTCAGCCTAGTTGTGTAAATTCGAATTTTTATAGTTGCTTGGCTAACTATAGCATGGTTGTGCATAACGCTAGAATGACGTCTAGGATACTTTTCCTCGCATCAATGATGAAAAAGGATTGTTTACCTTGTAACATAAATCTGTGTGCTGCGACGGATCACAGGCGATGAATAGTTTTACTGGCGCCATTTGTTGGCTATATCAAAGGGCACTGTAAATTTTTGTTATTTTTCATTGCTTTTACTTTGTACACAATGGACGAAGTCGCACTGGAAGCCATGTTAATCTTGGAATAATACGGCCACCGTAGGAGTTAAAACGCCCTCGGAATGGGAGGGGCTAGAAAGTAGTATTCAGTTGGTAGTCATATGAAGAGTTCAGATGCAAAAGCCTCTAAGTGCTATCTGAAATTTTCTTCTAGAATGATCATTTTTATCAAGCTCGTATATTTAAGTTCAGTAATTTCACTTAAATGACAATTAATAGGTAATCTTCATTGCCATTTAAGTGAAATTACTGAACTTAAATATATGAGGTTGATAACAATTATCATTCTAGAAGAAAATTTCAGATGGCACTTAGAGGCTTTTGCATCTGAACTCTTCATATACAATTTCACCGCTAGATGGGTGAAAATCTTACACAGTGTAGCTTTACCTCTGATTGGACATTGCGTTTACGAAATCAACAGATATGTTTGTGATTGGCTACACAGCTCAACGCTGCAAAACACATTGTAAAGAAACCTTTGATGATCAGAGCGCAAACACAGACCGTTTGCCAACTGTAGACTCAATAGATCATTACTTCAAAAGCCTTTAAGCTGATATTACTAGCTAAATTAATTTTTTATAGCTTCCCATTCGGTTATGAAAATTTACTGAAATTGATAAGCAGGCCTGGTCAATCTAATAATATGATAAGGAACAAAAAATATATTGCATCATTCTTCTCATATTTTATTCAAAAAAAGATTGATTATACCTTTTTAGGAGGGTCCTAGAATAAAAAGTTTGGGATCCCTTACAATGAAAGACTATAGACAATAGGTAAGTGAAGGTAGTTAAAAAACTAGCATCTTTTTTTTTTCCAGAGGTTACTGAATGGTTTGATACTTTGTTATATAAGGAGATGCCCTTCATACTAGGACATTTTGAAGGATATGCTAATAAAAATGCAGTAAAATTAGTTAGTTCTGAGGACCTAAAAAAACTATGCTACTAGTTTTTTCACAACTAACTTGCTTATTGTATAGTCTTTATTCGGGATCTTAAACTTTTTTATGCTACGACCCACCTAAAAAATCCCAATCTATCTTGAGACTTTTATCTCACAATTGTTACATATAAACTTGCAATTGCAAGTGATAAATACCGAATTGTGAGATATAAACGGGGAGATATAAAAATAAAAATGGGGGGATCTAAAAAGTCTAAAAGTCTAAATTGTGAGATAAAAAGTCACAATTACCTTTTTATTATTATTATTTTTTATTATTATTTCATGGTAGAAACAAGCTTCCATATGTTTCAGTTGTTTGACTTGATAAAAGGCTTTTGTTTTATGGCCTCACGTTGTCTGGGCTACTGTCTGCTGTCTTGCTGTTTGAACAGTGTTGGAGAAGCTGTAAAAAGTATCATTCCACTCACTCGTGTGAGCAAATGCGGCTTCATTAAAGAGCCTGAACCCTCACCAAACTGAGACGGTGTGAAAGAAAGCGACACCAAGGTCGTTGTCCCTCACCTTGGCACAAACATGTGTCATCTAGCTCTCTGCTGTGAAGGATCACTATACTTCTCTCCATTCAACCGTATTTGATGTGGCACTCACCTGTCATGCTCTCCGGACAGATGAGAAGAGAATCTCTCCTCACGAAGGCCCGCCAGTCAAAGTACCTGACACTGGCCTCAAAGAGGATTTGACGGAGGGCCTGTTGACACCCCTCAGCCGGCGCCCCTGTTCTTTTAAGACCCACTTCTGCCTAACATCTGCAGCAAGATGAAACAGAATCATAATTGGGTACAATCACGCAAGAGGCGAAGCAAGAGCGCTTCTTTTACAGACGTGCTAACATTATTACACACACCAAGCGGCCTTTATCCTCAAGAAAACTTGCTCTAAAGCAAACATTTTTAATTATTTTTAGACGTGTAATAAGGATGCATTATGTTTTATTTTAAAAAGGGAATGAAATCTCTACTACTCTTCTACTGAAAGCACATTCATGTTAATATTATAAACAAGCCATTTCAAGTTACTGTCTTCATCAATGTGTTTGCAAATATTTGAATGTCACCTGATGTGATGTTTTTTTTTTTTTTTACTCATTAAAGAATCCTGAAAAGGTTTCTACAAAATAATTAAGCAGCACAACCGTTTTCAACTTTGATAAGAATAGATAATAAAAAGAAATTGATCAAATCAGCATATTAAAATGATTTCTGAAGTAACATGTTGTAACGGTTGCTCTGTCGATGAAGGCACGAAGACGAAGATTTTCAAGATAATTTATTAATCCACAATGTAATACAGACAGCTAGTGCAGACACAACCAAACACATATGAGACCAGACAACGAACAACAGACAAGCAGGAACTTAAGAAGTGCAGATAACGAGGTGCTAATTAAACACAGCTGAACTAAACTAACTCATAATGCTCGTGACCATGGAGACAGGATACATGTGATGAAACAAACTAAAAGTCCAAACTAACATAACTGTGACACATGTGACACTGAAGTAATGGCTGCTAAATAAATCACAGGAATAAATTACATTTTAAAATATGTTATTTGAAATTGTAATAATATTTCACAAAACTTTTTTCAAAACATTATTTTTATTTATTATTATTCTAAACATTTGACCAATAGTTTCATATATATATACAGTCATGATGAAAAAAAAGTACACCCTTTTTGAATTCTGTGGTTTTATCATGACATAATAATAATAAAAAAATCATCTGGTCCTTAGCAGGTCTTAAATACAACCTCAGATGAACAACATCTGTGTCATTATTTCTTTAACAAAAACTATAGGCCAAAATAGAGAAGCCATATGTGAGAAACTAAGTACACCCTTACTGCTTCCATGGGAATTATAAGGGTAAGTGGCAGTCAGGTGCCAGACAATGCCTTTGATTAACTGATCATCAGCAAGTGTGATCACCTCTATAAAAGCAGAAGTTTTGGGAAGTTTGCTGGTCTGGAGCATTCAGGTGTGTGTGTGTTAACACAATGTCAAGGAGGAAAGACATCAGCAATGATCTTAGAGAAACAACTGTTGCTGCCATCAATCTGGGAAGGGTTATACGGCTATTTCCAAATTATTTGAAGTCCATCATTTTACACTAAGGAAGATTATTCACAAGTGGAAAACATTCAAGACCGTAGCCAATCTTCCCAGGAGTGGACGTCGCAGCAAATGCACCCCAATGTCAGAAATGTCAAAACACCCCAAGAGCTACATCTCAGACTCTACAGGCCTCAATTAGCATGTTAAGTGTTAAAGTTCATGGCAGTACAATTAGAAAAAGACAGGACAAGTATGGCTTGTTTGGAAGGGTAACCAGGAGAAAGCCTCTTCTCTCTAAAAATAACAAGATAGCACGGCTTAGGTTTGCTTTAAGTTGCATCTGAACAAACCACAAGACTTCTGGAACAATGTCCTTTGGACCAATGAGACCAAAGTGGAGATGTTTGGCCATAATGCACAGTGTCAAGTTAGGTGACAACCAAACACAGCATTTCAGCACAAACACCTCCAACTGTCAAGCACGCTAGTGGAGGGTTGATGATTTGGGCTTGTTTTGCAGATACAGGACCTGGGTACCTTGCAGTCATTGAGTCGACCATGAAATCCTCTGCATACAAAAGTATTCTAGAGTCAAATGTGAGGCATCTGTCCCACAGCTAAAGCTTGGCCGATAATGGAACAGGACAATGATCCAAAGCACACCAGCAAGTCCTCCAACCCATACGACCATAAAGGTCGTTTGTCACTGCCTTCAAATACGACCCATACGAGCGTTCCCTAAATTAGCTCCCCTACCAGCATCTGGAGATATGCCACAGAAACTTTCGCCTCAATGCATTGGGTGTTTTTTTTATCTACTTGCGATAAAGAAATTGACTTTTAAAGTGCACGTAGAATCACTGACAGTCTCTCTGCAGCTGGAGGAGAGTATACATACTTATACAGATGTATAAAAGACACTCAAAGGGCAGCATATATAAACACACACAAAGTCAAAGTTACAAAGTCTCTATTTTCTCTCTCTCTCTCTCTCTCTCTCTCTCTCCATTCCTCTTTCATTGCATTTGTATATCGATTGCACCAACCTCTCCTTTCATTCATCCAGTCAGTGGCTTCACTAGAAAGCGCACACATTTCAATGTGACACTCAAAGGGTCCCTACAAAAGGTGTGTGTGTGTGTGTCAGGCAAAAGAAGGTTCCCTCTAATCACTTTCTCAGCGAGAGGAGGGGATGCGAGAGAAAAAGAGGGTAAAAGAAAGAGGATTAAAACAGCGGAGTGTGTGTTTTCTCCGCACTATGTTTAATCAAATACTTTTGAGAGCAGCATTTCCCAAAAGATCAGTGTGTCTCAAAGAGACTGTGTTTGAAAGATGTACCTGACCCTGTTTTCTGACGTGTGTCAGCGTGTGATGCGCTGACGTTCGAGCACGAACAGAGAGGAAGAGGGGTGTTGTCTGACTCTGTTCTCACTTCAAACTTTATCATATTTTTTTTTATTTCTTATCAAGTCTGTAGCATATTTTGGGACCGCCCGCGCTTTTGACTGCTTCAGAGCAGGATTCACTCATAGCCCTATACATTGGGGTAAACGAAGACTATGTCTGTAATCTGACATTTAAATGTACCCAAAGGAAATTTGTATTGCCCAGAGTGGCTTAAAAGACTTCTCAGTTATGTTTCATTTAGGTTGGCCTATCAGTTCTAATCTCTTAAAAATAAATGATAAATGGGCCATCAGGGTATTAGACACTGAGTGTGCAGAGAAGACATTTCTGTATATGCATCTATTGCAATGACAAAATATGTTTAAATGACTATATTCGAATGTGGGCAAGACTTTTATGATTTATCCCATTTTTAGATGTAATAATAATTTCCATATATCAAATATTCCATGTGCAATTCATAAAATTATTTATTAATTTTATTACTACATTTATGTAAGAGCTATATCAGTCAATGACAAAAATCGCTATATCAGGCAATGACAGGCAGCATTTGTGCATGAAGGTACCTCATGAAACTGATTTCGGACAGACTTCTAAGGCAGCATAACTATTTAATCATGTACAACAAAATAGAGAGAGCTTTGGTGTTAACTAAACAAATATTTATTTACTATAATATTCATTTCTCACTAGAAATTACATCAAAAGTGGAAAACATTGGTCAAAAATGTACATTTACACATAAACTGACCACCAACCGCATCTTTCATGCACATCTATCTATCTATCTATCTATCTATCTATCTATCTATCTATCTATCTATCTATCTATCTATCTATCTATATATCTATCTATCTATCTATCTATCTGTCTATCTGTCTGTCTGTCTGCCTGCCTGCCTGCCTGCCTGCCTGTCTGCCATCTATCATTTATTTTGCATACATGTTCAATATTAAAATTTTTCAATATTCAGTGTGTGACAAAGTTGAGATATCTACTGAAACTTCAGATAAATGATATTCATAGGGTCATTTACATTTACATTTACATTTATGCATTTGGCAGATGCTTTTATCCAAAGTGACTTACATTGCAAGGTACACATTTACATTCTTATCAGTTCTTGCTTTCCCTGGGAATCAAATCCATGACCTTGCAAGCGCCAACGCTCTACTGTTTGAGCTACAGGAAAGCTATTCCTAAGGATATTTCTAAGAAGACATTAGAAAATGTCTCCATTCATTCTCCATTTGATCTTGATGTCCAGGAGTAGCAATTGAAATCTCATTCTTTCATATGTGTACTTACCAAATGCATGTTATGTAGAAAACTCACAGATTTGATAAGCCTTAGCATCACTCAGTCTTCGGAAATAGTTTAAATATCTCGGCCCCTCTGGTGTCATGATTTCAAGGCCCCTTTCTTTCTCGAGGAATGGGGAAAGGGCCACAGGCTTTTCCTGGGTGTGTGTATGTCTGTGTGTGAGAGTGGCAGGTGATTTGAGGCTGTTTTGATATAAGAGCTGGAGGAATGTGCATGGGTATACAGTAATCTTTGCGTGCAGGAGGGTGTCAGAAGGGGGTCGGATAGGCAAAGATGAGGTAAGTGCTCACAGCTATGAAACCATATCTTGGACAGATTAAAAGGCATTTTCCTCTGTTCCTTTCAGCTTGTCCAGGTGTTAAGTCCTTGACATGTTCCTCCATGTGTAAGGTTTCTTAGTGTGTGTGCGTGTGCGTGTGCTCTCTTTGAGACTTGAGGCACACAATTTTACAGTAAATGAAAACTTTGAAGTCTAATTTAGTTACAGTGCAGATGATAGTTTTCTGGATAAATGGTGAAAAAGTAGTTGCCCAGAAATGCATTGTCAGTTGTTTGTTACACAATTAAAGAAAAGCATATTGTGTTTTAGTGAAAGCAGTAAAAAAAGTTAGGTGTACTCAAAATTATTGTGTACATCAGGACCAATATTTGTGCCACATACTTTTAAAATTATACGTGAAATGTTCTTCTCCATTATTTTTCAAAGTGCACTGTAAAAAAAACAATTGTTCCCTCAAAATTTTAAGTACAATCAACTTGGATGTTTAAGTAATTTCAACTTAATGAAATTCAAATTTGTTGAATCTTTTATAACTTATATAAAAAAGTTGAAAATTAATTCACTTATTTTGATGAGTTAAAGCAATGTAAAAACATATGTTGTCATAACTTGACATTACAATTTTTTTGCACTGTGTAAATTATAGACAGAACGTTTTTTAAACCATTCTTTCTGCATGCTTGACAACTGGAGTTGCAGAAATGATGATTAACATTGAGTTTTCCCAAACACAACCACTGATTAGCTTAAAGGCGTGACTGTTCCGGCTTGTCCTCATACCTGTGCAGGTAATGCTGTCAAACACGCCAACAGCTTTCAAACATATAAAAAAATCGAAAATCTCTCTCTCAGTTCTTAGCGTGATACACACCTAATTGCACATAATTACCCATTTTATTTCATGAAAGACCTTTTTGTGTCTGTTTTTTATTTTCCATGAAGATGAGATGTCTTCCAGGTAGTATTTATTCTTAATTTTAAATCACACTTAAAGAGATAGTTCACCAAATAATAAAAAAAAAATCTGCCATTATTTATCCACTCTCATGTCCAAACCTGAATGATTTTCTTTCTTCAGTGGAACCCTGTATATTTTGAGTGTGCAATTTAAATGATTGTGCACTGAAACCTTCGAGCTTAAAAAATAACAAAAAAAATCATAAAATAGGTCCATACATGCTGGATTTCAAGTTAGATATGTATATCAAATCAGATATATCAACAACAAACAGTTAACAGATTTTTGTCAACATTCACTGATAATTTTCCCTCCAGTAAGATGATCTTTTTTTTTTAAGTAATCAACTTGAATGTTTAAAAGTCATTTCAACTTGAATTACAATAAACTGACTTTTTTTTTTATCTTGTATAACTTATAAAAACAGTTCAAAATTGCTTAACTTATTTTGATGAGTTAAAACACTAGTCATAGATCATATTATTTTTTGCAGTGAACTGTGACTGGATAATTAAGTCTTGAACTTTAAAAAAAAAAAAAAATCTGCAATTTGTGAACAAATCATTCAGACCATATTTATGAACCAAACCAACTGCTTAATTAAAAAGATTTGACTCAAAAGTAGGATTTGTTCATTAGAATTTGACATCACTTCTCTCATGAACTCTTGTGAACTCTCGTGAACATGTCATGGAGAGCTAGGAAGGATGTCAAGATGTCCAGCTATTAACAGCTTAAATTTCAGCCTGTTCCTCACACAAAGCTATTGATGATTTCAGAGGACTTCAAAAAATATATGAGCATGAGTCAAATGGACCACTTTTATGATACTTCATCATGCTTTCGCGTCCTTTTTTAAGCTTGAAAGCTCCAATCCCATTCATTGTAATTGCACCAAAAAAGCAACCAGTACATTATTCAACATTTCCTTTCATGTTGCATTGAATGAACACGATTTGTCTTGAAAATCATGAAGGGGTCAAATACCTTTCATAATAAATTAATTAATTTTTTACCCTCTCTTTTATCTCCTTTAGCAAAAAAAACGTATTTATCCCTGTGTCATGACCCTCTTTTCTGGTTTCCTTTTTTCTACTGTCCTTTTCTCGCACTACCCAATATGACTCCCATGCTCATATCATTTTTTTCCATTCTCTCCCTCTCATGGTGTGTGTGGAATTGTTTAATTTCTGTGAGAGGTTAAGGCAAACACAGAGTTCCGGGGAAAATGTGCGAGAGTTCCCTTCCTCCTGTCCTAATCCAAACACAACTTCAGAGGAAGAGACGCTCCACATGTGGCTGCATGAAAGGAAACGCCGAACCTCGGGTGAAAAGACAACACACGAATGAAAATATCACGTCCCTCCATCTTATCCCACACAGTCCCTCTGAAAAAATCTCTTTCAGTAAGGCAGTCATATGCAAACGCCTCAGGACCGTGCATCCCCTCTATATTTATTCTAATCTTTTACAAATGAAAGCAGCTTTCACAGAATTACAGAAATTCATAAAACATAACATATTTTCCTGTGCAGAATAAAAATATACAGTGTTTTAGCCAAGGCCTGATTTTTGGTTTGCTTGTTTATACTGCAGATCCTTATTACAGTAATAGAGTTTAACTATTTATTGTGATGGATAGGTAAAGCACTTTATTCTGTCCAAAAGCCTCATTATACTGCCTTCAGAAAGTCTGTACATTATACAAATAAGCACACGGGAGACTTGAGTCACAATTAATGTAGACGTAGGCAATGCGATTGGAAAGACACCATTATATATAAAATTGAGTCATTCCTCTAACGTTGCCTCAAGTCTCAGATCACTATTTGAATGAGAAGTTGCTGCCTTTGTAGTCTTAGCCTCAGAAGTCACACCCACGGACGCCTACACTCCATTCGCCAAACATCCGGGGCATATGGCACACTAAACTGGAAACACTTTCACAAAGTCAGCAGTCAAAATCTGATTGGCTGACTTAGTGGATATACGGGAGCCTATTTGTTGTGGTCTTGTTGTGGTTTACGATCCACCAGGAAACAAAGACTGTGTTCACGAAGATTGTGGCAATAAGAGCATTACATAAGCAACTAAACACTGGGTTGTGAAGTTCATGGGTTAGAAAGATAAAAAAAATGTTCAAGACTATACTGGACATGGGAATAGTATCATTGTCCAAGCTTTGCCAACCCTTTGTGAACGTTTGAAAGTATTGCCAAGTGATCCCTTTTTCTTAGCTTTATGTCCTCTCACATCCATCATTGAAGATCATGTGAAGTACCTAACTGAAAAAGGAATATCTGGAGCATATGGGGATAAAAATGAAAGTACCAATGCTGACATTGCAGCCAGGTTTAGTATTGTATTCAGATCACCCAACGCTATCTCACGACCAATTCGTACGAATTCGTACGAATGATAAAAAGTTGGCTAATTCGTACGACCTCACTCGTACGAATTTGTACGATTTGTCTAAACCCACGTGATGGGTAGGTTTAGGGGCGGGGTCAGGGGTAGGTCATTCGTATGAATTCATACGAATTGGCCAATTCGTAAAATATGTAAGATTTTGCAAAAATCGTACTAATTCGTACGAGTCAGGTCGTATGAATTCGTACGAATAAGCCACCTCCTAGAATTTGTACGTTTTCCCGTGAGATCGGGCTCGATCACCCAAATTGCTGATTGGAATGGTTATTGACAAAGTGTACATTGTTGTTGTGTACATGCTAAGATATTGTTATCTCTTTTCAATTACTGAGTTGGTTAATTTTAAACTTTACAGACATTTCCAACAAATTTTTGGGTGTTTTAATGCATAATGTTCAGCCATTCTATAGACCGTTTGGAAGCAGACATGACAGTTATGTTACTGCAGTAGTATTGGCAAAAAACGTACTCGGTTACTAACGTAACCTCTGTTCTCTCTAGAGAGGGAACGAGTATTGCGTAAGCTAGCTTACGCTGCGGGAAAGTCTCCTTTCACGAGATACTGAAGCCAAAAATTATCCTAATTTTTTAAACTTTGTCAACGCAGTGCGGCAGCCTGCAGACCTAGGGCAAGCGAGTCGCGTGCCCATTGGCTGCTCTGCGGCAACTGCAGCAGCCTATGGCTGAGCCTTGCGCGTGACGTCACGTCCAATGAGCGCGCTTGGCGCGCTTAGTGCGTCACAGCCCGTCATTAGGGGTGTGGCTTAGAGTATATAAGCAAGGAACAGAGGCTGCTTCGCTGGTTTCTGTCGCATGAAGCGAAAATGAGCTCGTGGCGAGAGCACGGCGGGTTACGCAATACTCGTTCCCTCTCTAGAGAGAACAGAGGTTACGTTAGTAACCGAGTACGTTCTCTTACGAGAGGTTCTCTCGTATTGCGTAAGCTAGCTTACGCTGCGGGAACACCTTTGTCAACGCCGTGCGCGCGCCCAGCATCCTGAATGAATCCCGTGGGAAGCCCAGGGAACGCGAAACGGAGCTGGGCGGCCAGATACCACAGTACACAAGCACATAATATGGGGCAGGGAGCGGCACAGCCGGTCCAACTAACACTTCCATACAGTGTAGCTCAACCAGTAGAGCTAAATCAGCAGCGTAGCCCGCGCACAGACAGTGGGCTGGCTTACGCGAGACTTAGACTGATAGCACTTTGGCCTGCAAAGCGGGAACATCCAGGTTGTAAAACCTAACAAATGTGGAGGGGGAGGCCCAGCCCGCCGCTGCACAAATGTCATGAATGGGAATCCCACTGGACCACGTCCACGATGAGGCCATGCCTCTGGTGGAGTGTGCCCGAATGCCCAAGGGGCACTGCAGGTTTTTAGATGCGTAAGCAGCTGCGATAGCATCGACTATCCATCTGGACAGAGTGTGCTTCGAGGCGGCGAGACCCTTGGTGCGCCCACCAAACGAAACAAAAAGCTGCTCTGAACGCCTGAAGGCGGCGGAGCGCGAAATATAGCTTCTCAGCGCCCTAACTGGGCAGAGGAGGTGACTATCTGCCTCGCAGCCAGTAATCGGCAGGGCTGAAAGGGAAATGACCTGCGCTCTGAAGGGAGTGCCCAAAATTTTTGGGACGTACCCATGCCTCGGTCTGAGAATAACTTTAGAGTCATTAGGTCCGAACTCGAGGCACGCAGCGTTAGTGGATAACGCGTGAAGGTCTCCCACACGTTTTACTGAAGACAGTGCTATCAGAAAAACGGTTTTGAGCGTGAGGTATTTCATATCCACAGTTTCTAAGGGTTCAAAGGGATGTGCTTTCAGTGCGTCTAAGACCAGTGAAAGATCCCACATAGGAACCGAAGGGGGTCGCGGGGGGTTCATCCTCCTCGCTCCTCTAAGGAAGCGGATGACCAACTCGTTCCTTCCTAATGCGCGGCCCGGCTCTGACACAGAGAGCGCTGAAATGGCCGCGACATAGACTTTGAGCGTGGAGGGGGACCTGCCCGCGTCCAGTAGCTCTTGAAGGAAACACAATACTTGTGAGACCCCACATGTCTGTGGATTGAGCCCTTTGGTAGTGCACCATTTGTTAAACACAGACCATTTAGACGTGTAGAGCCGCCTCGTGGAGGGGGCTCTAGATTGTATGATCGTGTTCATCACCCCTTCTGGTAGATCAGCATGTAGTTGTTGAGGCTCCACGCATGCAGAGACCAGTGCTCTGGGTGGGGATGCCAAATCGAGCCGCGGGCTTGAGAGAGAAGGTCTCTCCGCACCGGAATCGGCCAGGGGGCTGAGTCTGCCAATTGTATGAGTTCCGGGAACCAAGCTTGGTTCTCCCAGAACGGGGCTATGAGGAGCACTGTGTGGCGCGCTTTCCTGACTCTCTCGATGACCTGAGGCAGCAGAGAGACTGGCGGAAACGCATATAGCGGGCCGCTGGGCCAAGACTGGGCCAGCGCGTCCTCGCTCTTTGAAAAGAACGCTGGGCAGTGTGCGTTGTCTATTGACGCAAAGAGGTCGACTTTCGCTCTGCCAAAGCGGCGCCACAGCGACTGGACTGTTTGAGGGTGTAGAGACCACTCCCCAGGGGGAACGTTGTCCCTGGACAGTCTGTCGGGGCCCTCGTTCAGATGGCCAGGCACATGCGATGCTCTCAGAGAGCGCAGAGAGTGCTGAGCCCATACGAGGAGGCGTTCCGTCAGGGCGCAGAGTTGCTTTGATCTGACACCGCCCTGGCGGTTCACATAGGCCACTACTGAAGTGTTGTCCGTGCGGACTAGAACATGGTGACCACGGAGGAAAGGGAGGAAGTGCATGAGCGCTTTCTCGACCGCGAGCATCTCTAGACAGTTTATGTGTAGGAGATTCTCCTGGTCTGACCAGTGGCCAAAGACCGGTCTGCCTTCGAAGAGCGCTCCCCAACCTAGGTTGGACGCGTCTGTAGAGACAACTTTCCGGTGTGAGACCACTCCCATATTCACTCCCGTGTGATACCATTCGGCTGCTAGCCAGGGCTGCAGGGCTGAGACACAGACCTGAGTCACTCTGATTAGCGAGCCGCCGGTCGCCCAGGCTCGATGGGATACGCGCGTTCTCAGCCAGCGTTGAAGCGGGCGCATGCGCAGTAAACCCAACTGAAGCACTGCTGCAGCTGAGGCCATATGCCCCAGAATGCGCTGAAATGCCTTCAGGGGAACCCGGTTGCCTTCTTTGAAGGATGCAGCGAGGCGCTGGATGCGGCGCGCGCGCTGCTCCGTCAATCTGGCCGTCATCGCCACCGAGTCCAGTTCTATTCCGAGAAAGGAAATCGACTGCCGGGGCGAGAGCGAGCTCTTTGTCCAGTTGACCGCTAGACCCAAAACCTCCAGGTGGTCGAGTAGCGCTGTTCTGTGAGACACAAGTTCTGTCTCTGACTGCGCTAGAACGAGCCAATCGTCCAAGTAGTTCAGAATTCGCATTCCCTGACTCCTCAGGGGAGCGAGAGCCGTGTCCATGCATTTCGTAAATGTACGGGGTGCTAAAGACAGGCCGAACGGCAGGACTGTGTATTGATAAGCTCGACCGTCGAAGGCGAATCTCAAAAATGGCCTGTGACGGGGAGTTATCTGGATCTGGAAATAAGCGTCCTTCAGATCGAGAGAGATAAACCAGTCTCCTGGGCGAATTTGCGCGAGGATCTGTCTGGTTGTAATCATCCTGAACGGCCGTCTCATGAGGGCTTTGTTCAGATGTCTCAGATCTAAAATAGGTCTTAATGCTCCGTCCTTCTTGGGAACGAGGAAGTAACGGCTGTAAAAGCCTGACTCGCTCAGAGAAGGATGCACCTGTTCTATGGCCCCTTTTCGCAGCAGCTTTGTTATCTCTGCTTGAAGCAGATGTGCTGTTTCCAAACTCACTTTCGTTTCCGTCTGCGCTAGAAAGCGCGGAGGGCGACGAGCAAATTGGAGCGAATAACCGTGTCTTATGGTGTTGAGCACCCATTCTGACGCGCCCTGAATAGCCTCCCATGCTTTTGCATGCATAGCTAGGGGTCGAATGGTCTCTGGGTTCAGATCGCCGCGTTGCGCGGGATGGGGAACCTGTATCAGAGAAGACGGGGCGGCGCGCGCGCCGCCGATGCTCGGACACGAGGGCAGAAGAACAGGGCTGGCCGACTGTGCAGAATTTAGTAGCTCGATCTTGGACGATGGAGCGTGAACTGCTGTCAAACAACCCAGGCGCGAGGGCGGCGTGGGGATTATGGTGTCTGAAAGTGGGCGCGCGTGCTCGTGAGCTGGCGCGGGATATGCACTTATGACACGGCCAGTGTTTGGGGGCTTTATGAGGTTTGCAACCTGTCTGGCAGAGCGGGCAGTGGGCAGGTGTGAGCACAGGGCTGTGGGCACATTTCCTACACTTGATGCTCGAGCGGAAAGTTTCCGCTTTAAGAGATAGCGCTCTGGACGCGTTGCCATGGGAACCTGGTCTGTGTGAGGCAGTGAGCACACGGGAGTGGGCACTTTTTCTACACTTAAAACCCCTGCGGCTTGAGCCGTAGCAATTTGAGGTAACTGAGTGACAGAGCGAGCAGCGAGTAGTTGTGAGCACGGAAGTGTGGGCACTTTTACTACATTTAGTGCTCGAGCGGTGTGAGGCCGCTTTATGAGAGAGCGCTCTGGGCGCGTTACCATGGGGATTGCACTTGTGTGAAGCAGTGAGCACATGGGTGTGGGCACATTTTCTACACTTAAAGCACTTATACTCTTTTTGAGATTTATCTGGGTCGCCGTGAAAACGGCGTTTGTGTGCAGGCGAGCGAGTGTAATTACTGGCTCGTTGGCTGCGGTGTGTGCTGCTGCAGTAGCCTGAACATAGGGGACTGACAGAGCTGTGCGTTTTGATGGCGGTCCGGCCGTAGCGGGACTCAACCATCTTTTCCTCCTTGCGGATGCTAGGAGGACTTCGCGGGCTCGGGCTTCAACGCGATCTTGGACCGCGGGCCCCGTGGGGGCGGCGGTCTGTGACGGCTGGTCGAGCGCGACCTGGGGCGATTGCCCTGGCGCCGCTGCGAAGCGTTGGGGGGCCTGGAAGAGCGCTGGTTAGAGCTGCGCACAGGAGGCTGAGTTTGAGGGCGGCCTGTGGCTGAGCTCGAACGGCGGGGCAGGAAGAGGTCCATCGCCTGCGACGCCTTCTGTACCTCAGAGAACCGATCCACAATTCCGCTGACCGCAGGGCCAAAGAGGCCGGTGGGCGAGAGTGGTGCGTTCAGAAACACAGCGCGCTCTGACTCACTCATGTCCGCGAGCGTCAACCATAGATGTCTGTCGATGACGGTGAGTGCGGCCATGGATCTGCCGATGGCTTGAGCAGCGGTCTTGGTAGCGCGCAGCGCGAGATCCGTAGCGCTGCGGAGATCGGTAAAGGCAGACTGATCCGAGCCCTTCTCGTCCAGTTCACGGAGGAGGTCGGCTTGAAGGATCTGAAGAATAGCCATTGAGTGCAGGGCGGAAGCAGCCTGGCCGGAGGCGGCGAAAGCGCGGCCGGCGAGAGCTGAGGTGGTCCTGCAGGCTTTAGACGGCAGGGCAGACTTTGAGCGCCATCTAGCAGACGGCGGGCAAAGGTGCGTTGCCACAGCATCCTCAACGGCGGGGATGCCGTTATAGCCGTTCTCGGCGGCTCCGTCCACCTGGGAGAGAGCCGAGGAGACTGGCGAGCGGAGTCTGGTGGAGAACGGAGCGTTCCAGGACTTAGAGAGCTCGGCGTGGAGCTCAGGCAGGAAGGGTGCTGACCTAGAGGCAGGCGCAGGGCGGCGGCTAGGCAGAAAAAACCCGTCAAGGCGATTGGGCTCCGGCTCCTTAGGTGGAGACCAATCCAGTCCCATTCTCTCGACCGCTAAAGTGAGGAGGCGGAGAAGCTCTGCGTCAACACTAGCGCGGGTTCGAGAAGACTCCATAGTAGAGGGGGCGGAGCGGTGAGAGCCCGACCACTCCTCGCTGTCAGACGCGAGCAGAGAGCAGCTGTCAGCGGCATCATCTGCATCATCCCCCAGGGCGACGGCAGTGCGGGCAGTGGCCGGCCGCTGCGCGTCGGAGAAGGGTGGGGGGGAAGGAGAGAGCGAGGCTCGCGGGAGAGGTTCCGGCGAGCGCTCAGCTGTAGCGTCCAGTTCCGGCGGCCTTTGAGAGCGACGTTTTTTCTTTCGTGGCCCGGAAGAAGCGGCCGGAGAAGATGGAGTGTCTTCGAATTTAGCGAGTCGAGCCCGTAGGGTCGACATCGGTAAATCTTCACACTGTTCGCAGCCGCCCTCGGAGAGAGCGCGAACAGCGTGGTCAAAACCCAGGCAGAGAGCGCACAGCACGTGGCGGTCTCCGTCGCTGAGCGAGGCTCTGCACGAGCCACAGGATGTGCGAGGCATTTGAAACAACGCCTCGCGCTCTTTTAGATGCAAGTGTGTCGCGGCGGACACACACACACACACAAAACAGAGCAGAAAAGGATATAAGGCCGGATGGCGCAGCAGGCAGGGAAGGCTGAAGGCGGCGAGCGGCCGGCGTCCTCAGGCTGAGATCCTCGGCGTGCTGGTCGCTGGATTCAACGGCGGCTTCCTCGGAGATCAGCGATGCGAAGAGCTTCGCTGAAGAGACAGAAATCAGCGAAGCAGCCTCTGTTCCTTGCTTATATACTCTAAGCCACACCCCTAATGACGGGCTGTGACGCACTAAGCGCGCCAAGCGCGCTCATTGGACGTGACGTCACGCGCAAGGCTCAGCCATAGGCTGCTGCAGTTGCCGCAGAGCAGCCAATGGGCACGCGACTCGCTTGCCCTAGGTCTGCAGGCTGCCGCACTGCGTTGACAAAGTTTAAAAAATTAGGATAATTTTTGGCTTCAGTATCTCGTGAAAGGAGACTTTCCCGCAGCGTAAGCTAGCTTACGCAATACGAGAGAACCTCTCGTAAGAGAACTGATCCTTCAAGGTCTTGTGCCTTAGGATGTCCGAAACAGAATGTTAAAAATTAAAACAAATTATAGAATACCATCGTCAAAGGCGCCCTTTGAAGCTAAACACAAACAGTTGCAAGCCATTAAAGGGACAGACTAGACTGATGAATAAAGAATGAATTTGATGTAAACAATAGATCTACATAACATTTACATAATGCAGTTCATAGAGGGAGTAATATATTATCCCTACAGTTACAGCATGAAGTAGTATTTAAACCTGTAACGTATTACATAGACTAGACGGTAATAATAGCAGTATAGTCTTGAAAAACAGTTAATAGCCCACTAACCCAGACATGTAAGTGCTGTTTGCCATTAGTACAGAGTTGTTTGACAGGTTTATAATAGTCCACATCTTTTTGTGTTTTTGCTGCTGGCTAGGCAGTACCAAATCATGTAAAATAATGGGAGAAGGCATGCAGATAATCTGTGTTGTAAATATTTTTAACAGTCATATCTGACTGCTACTGCAGAACTGTCAATTTCTGCAAGTAGGTAGGCTCCGCCCACAAAATACGTCATCGCAATTGGTGTATTGTAGCAACATTAACACTGTCATGTTGAATAAAACTAACTGTGATTGGTCACTTTACATGTCAATGGGCAGTCCTTGACCAGTAGGGGCTTTCAAAACGGAGGAAAGTTTTCTATTGTCAACTACGGGAAAACGTACAAATTCTACGAGGTGGCTAATTCGTACGAATTCATACGACCTCACTCGTACGAATTAGTACAATTTTTGTAAAATCGTACATATTTTACGAATTGCCCAATTCGTATGAATTCATACGAATGACCTACCCCTGACCCCGCCCCTAAACCTACCCATCACGTGGGTTTAGACAAATCTTACAAATTCGTACGAGTGAGGTCGTACGAATTCGTACGAATTAGCCAACTTTTTATCATTCGTACGAATTCGTACAAATTGGTCGTGAGATAGTGTTGCAACTACCCACTTTTTGTTCGCACCCAAGGAACTGGGAATGATTTTAGTTATGTGGAAAGCCTTTTGGGGGGACTAAATTAGCTCGTACTTCAGAGCAGGGTCTAACCCACCACAATAGGAACTACCAGTGACATAAATGTACATTGATTGGCCAAACGCATGCCATTTGAAACACCACCATCGTGGTCTTTCAAATGGCATGCGTTTGGCCAATCACTCGCTAAAATTTTGAAAAGCCGTGTAAACACACAGTTTAGAAAATACTTACTCCACGAAATAACTCCATGAACATGGAAACAACGATAGATAGCATTTGCCTCATCCTCGATGATATGTAGCACTGCAAGTCGTAGATTTTGTCTCTTAACTCTCCTTTTTGCTCTTTCAATCGTATAACTTATACGTCTACATTCCATCTTTAATCGCAAAACCAACGTCACAAAACAAAAACGCAGCTCCGATCACGCCGTCCTCCATCCTCCACATTGCCTTCTATTTGAAAGATATAATGCAGCTTTTAAATTTGGCTAAACTTACTTTGGAAACCTTCACTTGGGAGCATCGATAATGCCTTAAAATGCTGCCTATTTGGCAGGACAAGGCTTTAGAACAGAGCTTATAAGTCAAACACCATTCATAAAAGTCCATTATAGTTTGCTTTCTCAAGTTTATTGTGTCGTTAATTTTTATGAGTTGTATTATTGTAGCACTTTGTCTTGGTTGAATTTTTAGGGGTTTGGTTTTGTTTGTTCAGTCATGCCAGCACTCTGCTGCAGGACTTTTTAAAAGCCTCTTCCTCTTAGAAGGAAGTCCCAAGGATCACGGGAGAAGGAGAGTGCAAGAACGAAGGAGAAAGTGAAGGAGGAAGAAATCAATGGAGAAAATTTTGCTGCAGGCTCGCTTAGTTTTATCTGCCTTTGAACGAGTCAGCTTTAATTTGACTTTGATCTCAATTTGCTGCCGCATGAAATGGCTTCCATGCACTATAATGAATGGAGAGGAACGTTTTCTGGAGGATTTTCCTTTTCCAAAGCTCTCTCTCTCTCTCTCCCTCTTTCATCATCTCTCTTTTCCCTCCCTCTGTCTCTCATACTCAGGCCCAAAAATAAACCCTCCAAAAGTGCCCTTTCTATTTGTAATTTTCTCAGATGGATCGAGACGGCTCTAAATCATCAAATTAAGTCGACTGAAGAGTCCTATTAGATATTTTAACCAAGCTAAAACTCTCCTTGAAGCCAGTGATTAAATTTGTTTATGCGTAAGTGCTACAAACCCAAGTGAAGTTTCAGTCCTCCACTGAAAGTTTCCCAGAATGCCTTTAGTAATAGTACAGAACATCTTACTTAGCACATAAGAGAATAAATGAAAGCTGCTTAGCGCTGGAAGCTTAGGGGAAAGGACGTCTTTTTAATCTATCTTTTCACTCACTCGTTCTCTCTCTTTCATCAGACTTTAAAGGCAGGCGGTTCACAGGTCTGCGGGATGAAACAGTCACAGACTTTGTTGAGATAGTCATAATTCACTGGTCTTTTCACAGCTCCCTGCATTCAGAGTCTTCTACTGACCTGGGCAATTAAACATAGTGCTAGTTTGGGAATCGCTCCCTTACAGGCGCTGAATTCTGGGTGCTTTATTCTAAAGGCTATGACATGATGTTTAGGATCAGCCTTTGTCTTTTGTTAGTCAAAACGCGTAGACGCTCTCGCTCTCGCTTTCTCTCAGGAGCATGTACATTAATCTTTGTTGAGGCCCACTGCAAACACCCAGTTGTAAATGCATTAGTGAGATGTTTCATGGCTGAATAGGGTGAAGAATGAGAGACAAAGTGTGGTGATGGCAGTAATAAAGAGATTGCTCTCAGATTCTCTCATATACACACACACACACACACACATATGCCTTACTTCCTTTCTCAAGGGAAGCAACAGGTTGACACAATGAACAGCTGGACGGATTCTCACTGACACCCCTCCCCTTAAACACACACACACATTTTGGGTTTCCCTGTTTTATGGGGACATTCCATAGACGTAATGGTTTTTACACAGTACAAACTGTATATTCTATCTACCCATCACAAAAAACATTCTGCTATTTTAGATTTTTTTTTAAACGATTTTCAATGGTCACCGAAACTGTTTGGTTACCAACATTCTTCAAAAAATCATCTTTTGTGTTCCGCAGAGAAAATAACATCATAGTGGTTTGGAATAACATGAGGTAAATTACATAATTTTCATTTTAACCTTTTAAGTTAGATCTGAATATCCTATTTCAGACAAATAGGTTTTGAGCACACTTTCAGCACTTTAACATTTGCATCTTGTTACCTTTTCTTAAAATAACTTTTTATTTAATATAAGCTAGGGCTGTCAAAATATTAAATATATAATATATTTATATTATATCAATATTTATCTTAAACTTGAAAACACACATTTTTATTGCTGAAATTAGAGTTTTGAACTTCCTTCTCTTGCTTCTTCTAGACACCAGGGTGGCAGCAGCCGTTTGTAAGTTCTTACTTAAAATACTTACTTAAATAAATGACTAGTTTGTAACTAACTGGTTGCACCACTTGTTCTTGAGGCATAACGTTGCGTGTAGTCGTGATGTCACATAATATAAAGTTTATCAGTGATCGAAGCTGCCTTCAAATTCATGAGCAGATGTTAAAAAAACACCAAAGAACTTTTCCTCTTCGGTCCCCCTACAGGTTGGAAGCGGAATTGTACATTACCGCTGTCGTAAATAATTTAGCCTACTGCAGCAGTAGACTTTAAAGGCACAATATGTAACTTTTTTGCTTTAAAAATAGCAAAAATCACTATATCTATGTTATATATATTTTTTTAGTTGTGTACTTACATTATCCCGACTGTTTCCAACAACTTTCAAACCAGGAGAAATTTTTAATTTAATTCGAAGACACGTCCCGTTTCTTTATTTCCGTTTTGTCGCCGTCAATGGCGTCATATTCGCGTTGTCCCTGGTTTCCGCTCGTACTGCCATAGCACCCAGAGCTATGAACCAGAGCCCTTTGATAGTAACCAAAGCGACAGACGTGGACAACTGTGTAGTTCGTAATGTCTATTTGCACGCTGTTGTTGTTTCGTTCAAACATTATGGACCATGGCAAGCAGACTTTGGATAAAAAAGGAGAACTAAAACGAGAATCAATATCAGCGCTGTGTTTTCGAGATGCCTAGAGCTCCCATAGACAGTATATAAATGAGAGCTCCACGTCCGAGACTTCGACCGCTCCTACTTTATTAAACAGGTGAGCACATTTACATAAAACTAATCAATGTTATATTCAACAATGATAAAATGTTAGAATATGATCTGTATGTTATTCTAAAGTTGATCTAGCTTACTGCTAGTCTCATACAGACAAACTAACACATAAATTTCAACACATTCAAATGCAGATTAGTGTGCTAGTGTAATGTTAGACCAAGTGAAACAGCGATGCGTTACCTCACAAGTTTAATTTGTCTAATAAACTGACCTGTGAGTTGTAATTCTGCACTTGCGTGTAGTTTGGTAGAATGAAATGTCCATATTCCTTTTATATCCGCGGGACTCGCGTCGCGTGTGGAGCTGATAGCTGTCTCTTAGCAATCCCGAACTGCTTCATATCACAGTCATGATAAAAACATCGATGTATTCAGTCATCCATAAACATTATTAGATCGGTCGGCTTGACGTTGACGACAAGATCCATAATTCTTAGCAAATGTTGCGTCATCAAACTACGCCTTTGTTATTGTAAAGAGGTTAGCGACCCCTAGCGGCGAAAAGATTACATACTGTACGTTTAAACTACTAGCACGCACACTCGCTGTTTATCCAGCACCGGCTTTGGAATGAACGATGTCCACAGACAAGGTAGAGTATGATGCATGATTTTATGAATGTATGATGTATTGCGACATCAGAAACGAAGAAAAACAAATTGTAACGCTTGCCGAAAAGCAAGTCAAATTTGTAGTTTCTTATGTCTCATTCGAACTACAGAAACGCTACCCGATCTGGTAAACTTGCATAGTGCGGTTATAGCAGATGTAGGGCCGCAAAGCGAATCCAGAAGTGCCTTTCACCCTGTTACAACTTGATGAACCACTGAAACGATTTTGGAAACATTATTTTAAGGTAAAAAATAATCTTTAGTGTTGCTTTAAAACGCTGAGAATTTTAGTTTCTCCTGTTAAGGTTGATTCTAACTTCTTTTGCTTTGTAACTCCATTTCACGAGTTCACACTTACATATAATTTGAGGGGGTAAGGTTTAATGCGTATTTGGCGTGCTGTCCGGAGGGAGGGCTCCGAGCTCGGAGTTCGGCCCGAACCCAGAGTACTCCCCCCGTATGTAAGTGCTTAGGACTAGAAGTGTGGAGAAGGGGTGGTGGAGGGATGCTGCAAAACTGTCAATGGAATGAGGTGAGACTGCTGAGTATATATACACCTCTTACCATTGATTGCTGAGTGCTCTCCACTTGTGTTATTTATCTGAACGTGCTCCTCCCGAACCTTGTTAATAAAACATCATTAAAATACCTTAATCAAGAAATAACATATCATATCTATTTTTATATGTACATATTTAGTTTATACGTAGAGTTACGTTTCATCTAAGTTCTAAAATATTTAGAAGTGCGTAAGTTGTAACTTATTGTCCATTGACATTGCCCTGGAGTAGACTATTATACAGGCTTCGAGATGTTCTTTTTCAAATCTATAACACCATAGCAACCACCATACCACCACTTAAAGCTACAATTCACTACAAAACTTTTGCCTATACTTTCAGTGCTAGTTGGTGGAAGTCAGAGCCTGCAGATTTTGGGCAGTCGGAGTTCACAGACAATTGCACAGTGTTTGATGGCCACAGATTCCGATTTTATGATTCCAACCAGTCAGAGGATATCAAACATGTTTAATACTTTTCATTTATCATGTGTCTCCTAGCAACGAGCCGGTTGTGTTTGGAATGACTTGAAAGTCTGTTAGCGTGTGATCCTCAGTCGTTTAGTGGATGATGCCCAGTTTTTCTCTGTAACCATTTACAAAGTCATCAAGTGTATGATGCCTAGTGTTTTAAAATCTGTTCAGAAGTGAATTGTAGTGAATTCCAACCTTTAGCTAAACCCAGAACACCTTAACAACCATTTATTTTAAAACACACACACACACAGAGAGAGAGAGAGAGAGAGAGAGAACATTTTGGCAACTACATAGCAACACCCTGGCAACTACCCAGAATACAATAGTGACAGTGAATTTTGTATGGGCTTCAGAAAAGTTGTGTCAATACGTTAATACATATCATCTTTGTGTATATGTGTTTATGTTAGGAAGATCTGGATTATCTGAGTGGCAAGTCAGGGGTCGATGGTAATGAAAAGGCCAGCATTTCAGTATAGGGAGAATGAAGAGGGCCCTAATCTAATTTGACTGGAGTGTGTATGTGTGTGCGTTCGTGTGCATGTGTGTCTGCGCAGTAAGAGAGTACTGTGGGAATAACCCAAGAAGGTCTTCTGTGTGAATTGTTCCTCCTGAGCCAAAACCAGTGGGGTGTCCCCATATCCTCTTTTTTCCATCCCTCTCTCTTTCCATCACCCCTCCTCATTCTTAACCCCCAGGACTACTGATTCCAGCCTAGCCACTCAGACAGAGACAGATTAGACGACAAAAAGGGGGCAAGAAACATAGAGTCTCTCCTGATTAGTGACCGACACTCAAGTGCCCCAACAAGAACTCTGGGTACTTTTCAGTCACTTTATTATGTCAAAAGTACTTTGTGGACTAAAATTCTCTTCTAAAATGTAAATATTGAAGAAGCATTCAAGTTCCCTGAACAGGGAACATTCTCAGAAGGTTGGTTCTCTTAAGTTATGAACAAACATTCTTCCAGTAAAAATAATAGAATGTTTGTTCAAAGTTGGTCTTTTATAATGTTCTTAAAACATTATTTATACACAGTTTTTTCCCTGAAACACTTTGGAAGTTTCTTTTTTTTTCTAAATGTCACTACTTTAGAATGTTTAGAGAGCATTCAAATGTAATGTTTCAATAATGTTTGCAAAATGATAACCATTATCACTATTCTCGTCAGAGCTCATTTCCCAGTACATTCTGCGTCTGAGTCATCTCGATCATTATATAAACTAGTTCAATTTTGAACAAAAAAATTACATAGTGTACCTTTAACGTTCACATAACCAGATTTATTTTTTATTTTTTAGATGTTTTGAACATTCAGAGAACATTCTGAAATAACGTTTTCATAACTTAATTTGAACATTTGTGAAAAAATGTTTTGCTGAGTCTCTGCTGATTTATTGCAGCGTTACTTCACATGAGAGTTTCGGTGTGACTGATTTAACGCCTTTGCATATAAAGCCATTTTCAAATAGACTAACCCACATTAAAAGGTTTAATCTTTTCTCTTATAAGCACATTTGCAATTAAATGACAAATGACATTTCGCAAGCACTGGGATGTATAGGATGTCATTTTAGTGTTTGGCTTGTCTGTCTAGGGTTTGTGTGAATGCTCAAAGTGACTAAGTTCAGTTGAAAGATGGCCACTTGAAAGCCGAATGAGGTCAGAGCGAAGCGCAGCTCTGAAGACAGGCTCTCAAAGTGACACTTCTATTACCAACACAACACATGAAGTCATCTGTGTTTACAGCACACATCAGAGCTCTCCATCAGCTCAACCCTACAAATCAGCCCGACCGCAAGAACTACAGTGTTTTGATGTTGTTTCTGAGGCCTTTGTTTATTGATTATCTCTGATGTGATCCAGTTTATGAGTTCTGAAAAAAATGCTTATAGTGTGGATTTGGTGTCATAAATTTCAATAATATGAAAACTAAGCCAAAATATAACTACTAAGTTGTTTGTGGTGAATGTTATAAAATATACATTTGTCATAAATCACACACACAAAAAAAAAAACTGTTTACAATTCAGAATATACATCTTTAAGTTTTCATGCAATGCTTTTCAACTGTTAGCGCTAATTCCCTGTTCATGTTTTCAAAGTGGGCCTAGATGATTATGTGTCTGATGTATAAAGGGACACATTAAGATTTATTAATAAATGATATGTTATTGATCCATTAAAACCATGTGTGCATAAAGCACAGCAGGCTTTGAAGTAGTCAAGCACTTAAATTATTAATCGAAGAGCTCACATGTCTTTCCTCAAATCATCTGACCCTTTAGAGAAGTGAGTTTTTAAACAGCCTTTTGCATTTTGAAAATGAAGGGGATCTACGCAATGAGGGGATTAATTTTGCAATCTGTGATTCTGAATTCTAACTCAGATAGACATGTCTGCACTGCTGTGTAACTTTCATCCTTTGCTGGTCTGTCAGGAATGAAAGAATTTCGCACATGCTCACGCAATCACAAAAAGATCTCACTTAAATGTAATACTTTTGGGTAGAGACTAGAGACCCAGAATATTAATAGTATTAATATAAAAAATATTATCTTCTTTTAAAGAGCAGTGCACTTATATGTGGCAAACTATGTTTGATATATGACTGCATGCATAAGTAAACAATTACAAATCACATATGTACATTACATGTACAACATTTTTTTTTTTTTTAAGGAGTTGTGTTGCTTACCAAAACTGAATTTATTTGATCAAAAATACAGTGAAACTGTAATATTTTTACATTTTATTACAACTTATTTGAGTTTTATTTTGTAATATGTTTATTCCTGTAATGACAAAACAGAATTTTCTGCAGCCATTAGCTTCTGTGACTTTATTATTCTCAATGTTGAAACAGTTGTGCTGCTTAATAAAAAGAAATCTGGTTACTTTGATGAATAGAAAGTTTAAAATAGCAGCATTTTTTAAGATAGAAATCTTTATCCTTGCAGGCATATTTTATTTTATTTTATTTTATTTTATTTAATTTTATTTAATTTTATTTAATTTTATTTAATTTTATTTAATTTTATTTTATTTTATTTTATTTTATTTTATTTTATTTTATTTTATTTTATTTTATTTTATTTTATTTTATTCAATGCAATGCAATGCAATGCAATGCATGCTTTGACAGCATTGTCATGCCAGTAAAGTACCACAATAAATACTCATCCCAATAAATTCTTTAAAATGAAATTGAAAATTGGTCACAAAATGAGAAACAAACCATCAATATTCTGATGCACTTGATAACACAGAACACAAGTGTATGGCCTGTTTCAGAGTACATAGTTTGAGAGGAGAACAGAGACTTAAGCAGATTAAGACAGTGGTTCTCCTGTATCTGTGGCCAACATGGCCTTCAGGGCCCAAACCCACCAGCAGCTCCTCTTCAAACCACACATATACTGCAGTATAAAAATAAGCTGTACGGATTCAAGCTGATACTTGCTTTCCCCCCCAATCCACCGTTTGAAGTGCACAAAGATTCACTTTGACTTTGCAGTTGACAACTGTCGGAGGAATAGTGAGGAAAAAGGCATTTTGTTGAAGCGGATGAGGTGGTTGCGGACGACCTCGTCTCAGATGTAGCCCTCTCCTGTTGTACCACATTCTCGGCATGTAAAACGTCACCAAAAACATAAGCTTTGACTGTTAGAAAAAAAATTGCTAATAAGATTTCCATTCATTTAAACTTATCAAAATTCCCACTAGAGCCCGGGGAGCTTTCTTTCTCGCAACCCTCTTTTCTTTCATCCATGGTTAAATATGTAAATAAAATGTCTAAAGTCATTCTTCAAAGGGGAACAAAAGAAAAAAGGGGGGCTAAGAGAGGGGGGAGGCAGCCCTAAAATGCCTTCCTTTCTCCATAACATTAGCCAGAGGGGGGCCAGCTTCTAGGCAGAGAGGAACAGCAGGGGAGCGCGCAGGCTCCATAGAATCACACATCTCCCCAATCCCTCACACACAAAAAACATGAAATATCTTTTCAGTCTGAGCCATCAAAGGGCCTCCCTTCTCTTTATTAGTTACAGAATTATCTCACACTTTCTGATTTCCACCAAGATGGAACCCAGCGAGCTGCTGCTGCTGCTGTGCTTTGGAAGAGATAAAGTTCATGCATGTGTGTGTGCGTTTGTGTGTTTGTGAGTGGGTGTGTGTTTGGCTATAAAGGATAACTGTAGAACGGACTGAGTATGAAACGGTGAGGGTGGTGGATGCTAGACGCAGAAATAAACAAACACAAAACATGAAAGGGAAAGTAGGAGCTGCCAAGGCTACTGATGATAAAGATTGAATGGTCATGATTCTCCGCTCTGTTCTTCTCCCGTTCTTCAAAGCGATATCCTCACTGCCTGCAAAACAATCACAGGACAGTAACGTGTAAAATAAAGTGGGAACAAATCAGCTGAGACCGACTGCGCAACGACACAGCATGCCATTTAAATGCCATCTCAGTATTATATGTATGTTTTAGAAGTGTCAATCAGTGAGCTAATGAGGCTGTCTGTCTGTGATTCATAGAGCGCTGTGATATGTTACACATCCTGAAAGCCTTCATTATTAGCAAAAGCGATGAAAATGTTCTTACATATCAAAGCAAGGGAAAATGATGATATGTACATGTGATCATCCTTATTAAAAACTCTGGGGTTAAACGGCAGGTCAAACAGGCATTTTATGAATGAAACAGTCCTTTTATTAAACCAGCCTAAGCTGGTTTACTGGTGTTAGTTGGTCTTCCAGTATTGTCAGACTTGTTAGGCTAATTTTAGAGGGGTCTTGGGCACTTTACTAGAGAGCTTAACCCTTAAATGCATGAATATTTCGCCAATCATTGTTACACATTCGGGTCTTTAGCGACCCGGATCTATATCTAACACGGATGGATCTATACCTGTCGCGATAATATAAAACTCTCCTGATATTAGAGTAACAATTACAAAAGAATAAAATAAAGCATATTTTGTAACCTTTAGGAGTTTGGAAGGGTTCAGTTTGAGCAGATGTTTTATACCATCTTCACTGTCCTCATCAGAGTTAATTTCCCAGTACATTCAGGCTTATATTCGCAATCTCAAACATATTCTCAAAACGATCATTTTCAACATCTACAAAATCAATACTTTGATCGCTGACAGCTTCTTCACCAGATCCACCATCAAGTGACAGTGACACTAATATTTCATTGCGTTCTTGCTCTGCAGTAAATCACTGAGCCATTTCAAGTTTTGCTGATGATACTTCCTATTCTTTTGTTTTCTGTCTGTGGTAACTATGAGCGAAATGTCACTTCATCATTGTGTATCAGACATTTGCCACCTTGTGGAAAAAAGGTGAATTGGACTTATTACACACCTTGGGTCGTTAGCGACCCTATACCATTTTTTTTTTTACAAAAGATTAATGGAAAAACAGGCATTCTTTTATAATTTTCTTGTTATATTGTTTATAATGAATAGATTGAGGAATACTGAGATAGGCCTTAGTTCAATTAGGACATTCAAGTAGCTTTTATAAATGTGCCTTAGAAAAAAAACATTAGTAGTGTTCATCTTGAGACAAATCAATGGCACTGAAATAGTTTAATAGATGTGTGTGTTACTGTGTTAGGAAGTTACTTTCAGTTAAAACAGCTCAAACATGCATTTTAGTCTGGGATTAGACTTAAGCCTTGTCTGTGAAAACAGGGGAAAAAGGCTGTCTTTTTACATTTTGACATCCAAACTAAACAGATATTATTGCAAAATCACTTTGATTCAAATTACTGCCCAAGATGACCAATTTGAATGCTAAGTAGTGCTCAGTATAGCTTCAAGTTTATTATATTGGGTTTGTTAACCTCTCTGAGGCGTATAAGTAACTGAGACTCTTGTAAATTGTCTCACACTAGGGTCGACATCTTAGCTGTTAAAAAGCACTTTACAAGCTGTCATAAAAAAGCTTTTAGAGGGTTCTGACCAAGATCTCCAGAAAACCATGTCGTCAGGTGTTACACTGATAAATCACATTTTTACTGAGTAACATGAGAGAGCACTCAGCTATCTGGTATCTCTTGCTCCATGAGGCCCTCTTTGCCTTATCCATAGCTGCCACATGAGACTTACAGTACCAACAACAGCTAGCTCATGCAAAGACACATTTCACCCTCTTTTTGAGTTGACATAGACATGGAGCACACTCCTTTTTAATTAACACTGTTGAGTGTTTTATTTTACTGAAAAACAGCTGACAGAGCATTAACCTTCATCCCTGCTTACATAATGGCAGTTGAACTCTGACATGCCACCTCAACAATATCAAAACTTTCACACAGTGTGCTATGGGAGTTGGCATGCATAGATGCCCCTAAGGAGTGTGCCATGGTTACAGCCCTGAGAGCTAGACTAATACTAGGCCTAGCTTGCCAGCCCTTAGCCCCAGCATGAGTCGAAGATGAATTCACTAAAACAAGACTGAGAAGCCCTTTGTCTAAGAATTCATCCCTAAGGCATTTTTATCCTGTATGCATTCAAGTATTTACGATTGATAGCAGAGGGTGAAGAATGGAAACTGCCATAGCATATGCTAAGAATGTCTTTTATGCAATTACACACCCACTTCTGCATATAAGGCCACTTGTTCAATGTTTGTATGTTGAGTACAGTATTTTACATATTCATTTAAAGCTTTGAAAAGGGCCGCGGATTTATAAAAGCACTCAGTGTTGTGTATAATGTGATTTCTGGCACAACACAGTCTTTGTTACATGAGCATTGTAGTGAATTGTTCATTTGTGACAAGCAAGACATGTCAAAATGACATTATACGTTATTAAAAATCATGTTTATGTTAGAGGAAAGAGGCTGTGGAGTGTCCAGGACAGTAAACATGTTGGTAATCATGTATACATTTTGGATTTATGAATAAAATGAGATCAATGTTAATGTTCCTCAAAAAGACTTTGATTTTGTTCTAACACTATTTACATAAAGGTATACCTTCAAGGGATAGGTCACCCAAAAATGTATGATTTTTTTTACTTTTTTTTTTTATTCTGTCATCATTTACTCACCCTCATGTTGTTTTAAACCTGTATCAGTTTCTTTGTTCTGTTGAACACAAAATGTGAAAAATGTTAGTTTCTGGTCCCCATTCACTTCCATAGTATAAATGCCAGCAAGAATAATGCTTGATGAACCACTGAAGTAATTCGTATAAAGCAACTTATATCATTGTTGCAATTTATGTAAAAAGCTGGTTTTAAAATTCACATAATATGTCAATAGGCATGTTGTTGAACAAAGTTTCTCAAGTCTCTAATATTTATCACCGACTTTATCTTAGGCTACTCATTAATTGAAACCCAGAAAGAAAGAAAGAAAGAAAGAAAGAAAGAAAGAAAGAAAGAAAGAAAGAAAGAAAGAAAGAAAGAAAGAAAGAAAGAAAGAAAGAAACTCCATAAGAAATTCCAGAGGGAACGTCAAAACTATGCAGAAGTAAAAGTCAACATTAAGTTTGTCTTGAAGATTAGCAAAAGTGTTTGATCAAAATGGTTTCATGGTTTGGATTTTGTCATTCGAATTGCGTGGGATGAGAGTAGCCTACAGACTCGTATACTTCAGCCATCAGTTCTAGTTCAGTCAACAATAAAAAGCGAGGGGAATTTCAAGGAATAAAAACTCTCCTTTCTCTTCACTCTCTTCCCACAATGGTCGGAGCGTGAAAATCGTCAGTTGTAGAGAGAAAGGGGACACATCTCGACTGGAAAGCCACTGAATCCTTTTGGTTGTCCTCGGCGAGAGATTTATCGCTGACTTGCGCCGAAAAGTGTTTCGTAAATCATCAGAGGGATTTCGTCTGAGAGAGAAAACAACAACAATAACAAATGGCCAGTGAGTAATTTACTGTGATCCAGAGGTAAAGTGGTGACGACTGACTAGGATTTGAGGTCTGCACAGCCAGTTCCGCACGGTTTAAGGATAATCAGTGTGTCAGTTTGGGCTTTCTTATGTAAAACAGCTGTCTTTGAAGGCGGGTCTTTTGGCAGGTTAGTTCAGGACGGTGGCGGAGGAGCTCAGACACAGACAGCGCGCGAGGCAGCGAACAACTCTTGACGGATAAACGGGGTGTCTGGAGACGAGCTGAAGTGAATATTCACACGTTTACCAAGCGGATTCATTCACCCATTTTCAGATGACTGTAATTAAATGACTCCGTGCCTTCAGTTTGGTCAGTTTGGATACATTTTGCGGAGGATGAATGAGGAAAGTAGCGCGAGAGCGAGTTGAAAAGTAAGTGTACTTTCGTGAGGGAAACAGACCGTCAACATTATCGCACAGGAGAGGACCATAAGAGCTTTAGAAGAAGGAATTATCATCTGTGAATTAAAAAACAAAACACAAAAAAAAAAAAAAAAAAAAAAACTGTGTGAATCCTCTCTGTATGGTGAAAGCTGTCTAATAATTCTCATATATCTAAAGATTTTTTGACAGATGTTTTTGAACTGAAATGATTGTTTGGAATCTGAGTTACTGATTCAGTTTGATTGATTCGCTAAGGAAAACGTTTCCTTTTGTACTAATTCAACCTCATCCTTCTCATTTTTTTTGGGATACAATAACTTTTTTTCAGCTACAATTACGAAGAGTGACAATGAAACAACTTTTCTAGTAAAAATATAAAGCTCTTTTTGAAAGAATAATCCACGCTACATGAGTTAATATTGAAAGACAATGTTTGCTGCAAATGTTGGACTTAGCCTTGTGCTGCTGTGCGTGGCCGGATTTTGTTCCGCTATCAGTTCCATCGACCCGGACCGGCCAGGCGAAGGAAGATGCCAGGAGATTGCTATTCCACTCTGCAAAGACATTGGCTACAACTTGACAGTTATGCCGAATTTAATGGGACATGAAGATCAAAGTGAGGCAGCCATAAAGCTGCATGAGTTTGCTCCGCTGATTGAGTTTGGCTGCCACAGCCATCTGAAGTTTTTCTTGTGCTCGCTCTATGCTCCCATGTGCACGGAGCAAGTATCCACACCCATCCCAGCATGCCGAGTAATGTGCGAGCAGGCAAGGCAGAAGTGTTCACCCATCATGGAGCAGTTTAACTTCCACTGGCCTGAGTCACTGGACTGTTCCAGACTGCCAAATAAGAATGACCCCAATTACCTCTGTATGGAGGCACCTAACAACGGCACAGACGAGCCCCCAAAAGGATTCCACACTCTGCCGCCAGACTCCCGACCCCCTCGGCCAGGTAACAGCCAAGAACTGCCTATTAAGGAGAGGGTCGGTAAGGCGACATGCAGCAACCCTGGAAAGTTTCATTACGTACAGAAGAGTGAGTCCTGTGCCCCCAAGTGTTACTCCAATGTCGACGTGTACTGGAGCCAGGGTGACAAGCGCTTCTCCATGGTGTGGATTGCCATTTGGTCCATCCTGTGCTTCATCTCAAGTGCCTTTACCGTCCTTACCTTCCTCATTGATCCACAGCGCTTCAAGTACCCTGAGCGGCCCATCATCTTCCTGTCAATGTCTTACTGTGTCTACTCAGTGGGCTTTCTTATAAGACTTTTTGTGGGGGTGGAAAACGTGGCCTGTGACCGTGACAGCGGCGTTCAGTACATCATCCAGGAAGGCTTGGAAAGCACTGGCTGCACGATAGTCTTCCTCATTCTTTACTATTTCGGAATGGCCAGTTCCCTGTGGTGGGTCATTCTTACTCTCACGTGGTTCCTCGCAGCTGGGAAAAAATGGGGTCATGAGGCCATTGAAGCTAACAGCAGCTACTTCCATCTGGCAGCATGGGCCATACCAGCCATTAAGACCATCATGATACTGGTTATGAGAAAGGTGGCGGGAGATGAGCTCACAGGGGTCTGCTACGTGGGCAGCATGGATGTCAAAGCCTTGACGGGTTTTGTTCTTATTCCCCTCTCTTGCTACCTCATCATTGGCACTTCCTTTCTGCTTTCAGGGTTTGTGGCACTCTTTCACATCCGTAAGGTCATGAAGACTGAAGGAGAGAATACGGATAAGCTGGAGAAGCTGATGGTTAGGATTGGCGTCTTCTCCGTGCTCTACACGGTCCCCGCCACATGTGTCATCGCCTGCTATTTTTACGAGCGTCTCAACATGGATTATTGGAAGATTCTAGCAGGAGAGCAAAAGTGTACTGAGGACAGTAAGAGCGGCGAGGAGTGCGTGATGAAGAGCTCCATCCCAGCCGTGGAGATCTTTATGGTTAAGATTTTCATGTTGCTGGTGGTGGGCATCACCAGCGGCATGTGGATCTGGACCTCCAAAACGCTGCAGTCTTGGCAAAACATTTTCAGCCGCAAACTTAAGAAGAAGACGAGGAGGAAGGCTGCATGTGTTTTCACAGGAAGTGGACCTTACCTCAAGCCTCATCCTGCACTCAAAGGACATAAAACCAAGTACGAACCAGCAGGTCCTCCTGCAACTTGTGTATGAGCTGGGCCTCTATACACACATGAATGGCCAATAAATAAATGCTGGACTTAGACAAACTGTTTTATAAAGAGACAAGCCAGCAGAGAACACAACATTGCTCATATTTATTATATGCAAACTTCAGATGCTACATCCCCAACAGGTTTTTTTTTGGTTCTTAGTGCTTGTACTACATCTGAAACTTTGCTTCAGACTTTGGGGATCGTTTTGTGAAACAAAGAAAAAAAGGGAGCGAGTCCCTATTGCTGTCATTGGGATGCCTGTATCTTGTCATGTGCAATAGTTGTTTCCCTTAGTGACAGAGAAAAAGGGACTCTGATACTGTAGGGCTGTGATTAAAGACAATGAAAGGACTCGACAAACAATGGGTGTGAATGGCTCGGGGAAAAGCGGCTCCTCCGTGGCATAGTCGTGTGGCTTTTCAATGGAAATGAAGGCCGTGTCATACACAACTGCATTGACATTGGAGTGCAGCTGCTCAAAAAGGCCTCGGCAGAGAATGAACTGCCTATTTGTAGGCTTTTTCATGGAACAAAGTAAATCTTTAAGCACTAAATATTGCCAACACAAAGAGAAAAACTTGTTATTTGAGTTGTTTTGTACAGTGAGTTCATGCCCCCTGGTTTGTTTTGTTATACCAAGCTCTTTTTAATGTCCTACATACATTTGTGTATATTTCTAAAGGTTCATATTTTATAAGAATAAATAAAACATTTTAGTTTTAAATGTTTGACATGAAAAGCAAACGCTTTTATGATTTGTGTTGAGTTTGAAAAGTTTTTACTTCAAGAAGTATTCAAATCATTCTGTCGTGTTGTAATCTAATTTTAGAGATACGTCTGCTGGAAATCACTAGAGATTCAATGAATATTCGTCATCAGTCATACCTTACCAAACATCCCTTAGCTAAAACCCTCAAAACCTTAAAGGGATATTTTACCCGAAAATTTTTAATTGTCAGAATTTACTCACCCTCATGTCGTTCCAAACCTTCTTCTACAGAACAAAAAAGTCCAATACAATTAAATTCAATAGGGTCAACAACAACACTGAACCTCATTGACTTTAATTGTATGAAGAAGACATTTTTTTTTTTAAATATTAATTTACTTATTTTGTGCTAAAGAAATATACAGGTTTGGAACAATGTGGGTGAGTAAATTATGGCAGAATTTACATTTTGGAGTGAACTATTCCTTTAAGGTTGCAGAAATAAATACGTACGATTAATCCATTGGGCTAAACATTTTGAAGGATGAGATCCTGATAATTCTTATGACAAACATCATAAGAGAGGAAATACTTGAGACCCAATCTCAGGCCTCAGCCTCATCTCTGATGTACTTTGGGCCTTGGCTTTTATTTTTTTGAGTAGAACAGGGTTAGTTAGAGCAACCACACTTAGACCTGTGACTCTCACAATGGCTGTTGAGAAATAAGTAGATTATATATATTAACCTTTATAACTTTAATAACATCAACGATTTTGAAGAAATGTGTAATTTAGGACCTTTATTAATATAAAATGCCCTGGCTTTCATATTCCTATCTTATTAAAATTAATCTATTCTCTTCCATGTTTCATTGAAAAACAATACTGAAGCAGGGGCTTTAAAGTTTGTTTTATTTTGGTCTCCAGGTTTGGTGTTTTTTTATCTCGGTTTTATTTGTAACATCAAATTGGGTCATTTTTGAAGTGTTGCCTTTGATTTAACAGTGCCTTTTTTCACTGTTTCAGAGTGGATCACTCAAAAAGTCTGTTACCGGCAATCACATATAAATCTTTGTTTTTAAACTTAATGCTAAACTTCTGTTCTATCAGATCTATCTATCTATCTATCTATCTATCTATCTATCTATCTATCTATCTATCATCTGTCTGTCTGTCTGTCTGTCTATCTGTCTGTCTGTCTGTCTGTCTGTCTGTTCATCAGTGTTTTGTTTGATGGGAATGTCTTTTTTTGTGCCATGTGCCAAGCACATCAATAATGTACTCATACATTTATGGTGTTAATACTTTAATACTGGATTGACCTGAGATACCAACGTTCATAAAAACACACACAATGAACCTTAGGGTTGTTTGTCTGAAAACAGAAGTATATTTAACATTACGCCCTTTAGTAATCGAATCGTGTCATTAGCTTGAATCCATAGCACATTTGCATAGACAGGTGAGGCTGACCTTCAGGCATTGCACAGTTGGAGAAAAACTAACATAAAACAAAAAAAGAAATCACTTTCATTACATGCCCTATCATGTCCTATAAGCTTCTCTTTTTCCTGATGTGCGTATTTGATTCAGTTTAATCTGATTTGTGTTATGAAATGAGAAATATCTTTAAAGAAACAAATGCTTACTTATTAAATGATCACATTACTGCTTTCATAAAAAGCAGTTTGTTTCCCCAAGAAATGCACACACCCAGATCATCAGGTGTCTTTTGATCTGTCTTCATTCTTAATGTGCTTGTTTTGCAAATTCACTCAGAATTTCATTTGGTATTTTAAGTTCAACTCCATGTTGACTTTGATCTTAAATGTTCATGCAGGAAACGCACAAATAGAAGCTTACGCATGAGATGTTTTGCCAGCCTGTTTCACATAATTACTGTGAAACAACTCATTCATTCTACCTTCTTCAAAGACAAAATGAAGTGATATATCCAAGTAGTAATTGTGACGGTGAATCAAAGAAAATATTTCGATATAGTTTTTGTTCAAAATATTAAAAGCTCACTAAGCCTTTATAAAACAAACAGCAAAGATGTATTAGGATGCCGTTTATTACGCTTTCCGTCATTAAAAGATTATGGTATGTTTGGACAATTTCTCTGCCCTTTAAAAGCTCACTTTAGGTGTCAAGTGCGGCAGTGTGTGAAAGTGTGTGTATGTGTGTGTGAAAAAGATCTAAAACAGGTCTGATCTGATGAGAAGGATTGAGTGAAGTGTGTGTTCTGTACTTTGCCCAGGGGGTATTCAAGTCTCTACAAAGTCCTTGTAGTGTTTCAAAATTCAGGCACATGAATCAGAGAGGCCTCGTTTGACACACACACACACACACACACACACACACACACACACACACACACACACACACACACACTCTTCAGTTATGCTCTGTCACACCAGCCCATCTCTCAAACACACACATACTTGTGTACACACCAGGCTGTTTAAGGGCCACCTGGACTCTGGGCCCTGGGGTGTGTGAGTCGAACTGTAAATATCAATGACAGTTACCACTCCACCTTCTTCTAAAGGCTATCTCACTTTTTCCTTTTCCCTTTTTTCTTCCCCACTTGCCTTTTCTGTAGTTGCGGCTTAAAGATGGGTTCACCATGTGAAGACGGAGTGTGTTTTTGAAGTGAGGTAAGAGCTGAAGTGTAAAGGACAGCAGCCCGTTTCGTTTTAATGCCACATCCAGTGCTCTGCACATCTGAAAGGACTCTTTCTTGCCAGTGTCCAAACAGCTTTATCTAGGTGTTTGGTTGATCTTTGGGGTTGGTAAACATTCATTATTTAGTTTCTCGGTTCAGTTACAAGTGAGTCTAGAAAAAATCACTCCCATTTTGCGAGCTCTACATTGACTTGCGGTTCAATTTAGGATTGAATTTAAAATTAATTTATTTGTGTATAAATGCTTACATAACCTTGGTCCGAACTACCTGTCTGATCTACTATGTCCCTACACCCCTCCCAGAAGTTTAAGATCTGGTAATCTTAATGTATTGTCAGTCCCTTGTTCACGCAGAGGAGATAGAGCCTTTTCGGTGGTGGGGCCTAGATTATGGAATAGCTTGCCAGTTCAACTTAGAGCAGCTCCCTCTCTATCCATTTTTAAAACTCTTCTTAAAACTCATTTGTTTTCTTTAGCTTTTAATATATGTTAATTGTTGCTCTCTGCTATGTTTTATACTTTTGTATATAGTTTTTTTCTCATGTACAGCACTTTGGTCAGTCTTGTGACTGTTTTAAATGTGCTTTAAAAAAAAAAAAAAAAAAAAACATACATATACTCTATTTTGCTTCAACAGATTTTACAGTATTACTAATAATTGTTTAATGAGTAAATTGGGTTGGGAACTGGTTCTTGAACCGGCTTCATTAAAAAGAATAATGCAAGCGAATCATGTTCATTTCCTGTTGTTACTTATATACGAGTGAAACGGCTTCTCAGACAAAAAAATTTGAGCAGGGCTTGATTTAGTCCATCAGGAATTGATTGGATTGTTGTGGATGGCTATTACAGTGATGTCATGTGATTGACAGGTTGTCCTGCTCTCATGCCAATAAACACGTCATCAGAGAAGAGATGTTGCTGCAAGAAGGAGGGCAAGTTATTTACAAATTTAAGAATTTGTAATTAATTATGATGTGCACGGATAAATCATTTATAATAAATACTATTCCATAAAAAAAAAAAAAGAATTGCTAATTTTGATATCATGGTGACCTTAAATCACTTTAGTGTGTGTGTGTGTGTGTGTGTGTGTGTGACTGGTAAAACCTACATTATGGAGACAAAATTATGACAATATCCGAAGTCCTTGTGGGGACATTTTTGGTGCCCATGAGGAGAACAGCTTATAAATCATACTAAGTGACGTTTTTTGAAAATGTAAAACTGCAGAAATGTTTCTGTGATGGGTAGGGTTAGTGTAAGGGGATAGAATATACAGTTTTATGTGTGTTTTCTATCCCGGTGGGGACTTAAACCTGAATGCACACAGACTCATGGGGACCTCAGTGGGGACCTAAATAGAGGTCCTCATGGGTACACAAGCATATAAATCATATAGAATGAGGTTTTTTTTGGAAATGTAAAAATGCAGAAATTTGTGTGTGATGGGTAGGTTTAGGGGTCGGGTTAGTGTAAGGAGATAAAATATACAGTTTGTATAAAACCATTAAGTCTATGGAGTCCCCACAAAGATAGTGAACCAGACGTGTGTGTGTGTGTGTGTGTGTGTGTGTGTGTGTGTGTGTGTGTGTGTGTGTGTGTGTGTGTGTGTGTGTGTGTGTGTGTGTGTGTGTGTGTGTGTGTGTGTGTGTGTGTGTGTTGTATTGATGTGTAGTAGGCTATATAGTTAAGGCCAATTTTGGACTACATGTATGCTGCTTCTAAAAAGACAGTGAAAAGTCATTATAAAAAGTATACATTTTTCACCTTTTTCACAAACTGAAAAGCGAACAGACCTTTATCATGTAATTCCGCATGAAGTTAATCTTTCTTCTTCAGAAACACATTATGATAAGGCCTTGTTGTGCTGCTGGTCTTAGTTGTACGCTAAGTGTGCTGACATGCTAGCATAAATCTGTAGGCTGACTGACTGCAGGCAGGGTTGGATCTCTTTGATCAGATCTTTTTTGAAGACGCCCGTACACTCATCACCACAGGCCCTTCAGCACCTGTTTTCCAGTCAGGACCTGTTTGAGAAAAGCGTCGCTCCGGTCGTCTCACACACAAAAACGCCGGAACACACACTCTCAACAATGGCTCTATTTCTTAAAGTCAGTTGTCAGGCCTTGTATTACCTTTCTGTAACTTTTTCTATAACTATAAAACCCTGATTTCTCTCTTTTCTCCTCTCTTTATGCCAATTGGCTTTGAAAACTGTGCCTGTGAAATGGTTTGAAATAACAGCGCATGAAAGAGATTAGAGAGGAGACGTTGAGAGGGAGTCACTATAAAGAAGCTGTGTAAGCACCTTCCTGTTCCTCCCAATGGCAGATCGCTCCATCTCAAGATTCAAGATTTCCACTGAACTGTTTGATAGGACAGAGCCTGTGCTTTATAACTATGAAAATCTTCATAATTGTAGCTTCAGATCTTTAGAGAAAGGCTTTCTGATCATTGCGTTTTAGGCTGCTCTTTGATCCATCATCGTTACTAAGAATGGACAAAAAAAGTTTGACAAGTGACTTTAACAAAATACTGCCCAGACAGTGGCATAGGATTCAATTTGAAGGTTTCAAAAAATGTACAGCTGTTAATAATGCCAACGGCCACACCTCAAATTACGCAGCCGATATAGAATTCAAAACTAGAAAAAGTTCCAATTATTCCAAATTATTCCTTACAAATACAACAGCAACATCACTATACACCCAACTGAACAATAATACAAATTCTACAGGATAAACAAAGGCACAAATAGATCTACATTACACAAATATATATATATATATACAGTATAATAAAAATGATTAAAAAGATGCATGTCAAGTATCTGGTCATCACTTGACAGTTTCGATCTTTAAAGAGATGCGTTTTGTACAGTACTTGTAGATTGCATTGACAGCCATGTGATTAAACCAGTATTTCTGCATTATTGTGTACGTGACTTCTGGTAAATAGCAGTTCCTGAAAAATGTCACACATTGGGGAGAAAAAAACGTTGAAAGCACAGGACCCTCCCTTTGGAGGCACTGCTACACCTGTATTTTGTGATCAGATAGAGGGAACTTAAATGTGAACAGAATTGGGTTTTGTTGGAAAACGATCAATCGGATAAAAAGGCTGAGAGATATACACATGTACATGCAGGTGTGAGCATTTTGTAATTGAAAAAGAAGAGGTTAAAGAGGCAAAAAGGCCCTCGTGTGCAAGCGCGCCAATTTCTTTTTTTCATCTGAGAGCGTTTTTGGAAAAATGGTCCTTTGCAATTATCAGTTGTGAGAGTCATTACAGAAGAATCTGGAACAATGGCAACACTCCCATCTGCCCTGCAGCAGGGGCACTTTCCTTTCCTCTCTGTGTTCTTTCTCACATTTTCAGTCACAACTCATATGGGGCCACCTGCAATCAAACACCTAAGAGCGGTATCAAGCCACAGACCGATTGAGAACGAGAGATAAGATCTTCTATAAAAACAAACAGCAGAGATGTGTGTATTTATGTCTGTGTGCTTGATGTGTGATAGCGTGTGTGTGTGTGTGTTTGCGTGTCTGAAATCGTCCTTTGATGTCTGCACCTCATGGTAGAGGTGGAGGACTTCTTGAGAGAAAGTAAACAACGAGAGAAGCGGCACTTTTGTAAATACTCAGATCACACTGAAACTAAGAACAACCAACCAGGTCAAGCTCACTCTATTTTTACCTTACATTGTTATGTTTATAGCACAATTTATAGTTGTTTTTTCTTAGAATATGTTCTGTGTGTCTTAAAAATGATGTGGAATGTGGAGTATTCAAACTGCAAAGTGGAAAATTTATGATTTGACAGAGAGAGACTGAAACTACACAGAATCTGGACATTTAAAAGTAAAGTAGTTCATTCAGAAATTCATTTTTTATTCATTTTGTACTCACCTCGTGTCATTAAAAACCTATATAACTATTTCCCGTGGAACAGAAAGGAGGAAGATAAAGGGATGTTAATAAACTGGAAAATTGAGTCAGTGAGTTGAACTCATGAACTGAATCAGTCTGATTCAATGAATCATTCAAACCAGTTTTGTGAATTTGGTCAAACGATTCATTGAAAAGATGACATTATTACACACTCATAGATGCAGCTGATGTTAAGATTTTAATTTAATTTAAATTCCAGGCCTGTTTGTCACACACTAAGCCTACCTGTCAAAAGTCTGGACAAAGTCACTTCTGCTCACCAAGGCTGCATTTATTTCATCAAAAACACAGTAAAAACAGTAATATTGTGGAATATTATTACAAATTCAAAGAACTGTTTTCTTGAATATATTCTAAAATGACAAAGCTGAATTTTCAGCATCATTACTCCAATGTTCAGTCACATGATCCTTCAGAAATATATACACACACACTTTTTCTCTTCCCAAATTTGTCAAAAGTTTTCAATATACATCTACATGTACATACTTTCTAAAATATTGTGTTACATTTTTTTTTTTTTTTTACTTATGACACATACACATCAATCTCAATCTCTTTAGCTGTGGTATAATCATAACGGTGTCTCTCTCGGCTTCTATGTGAGTTCACATCTGTGCATTTATCTGTATTAAACAACAGCTTTAAATGCAATTCATCCCATCATAATTTAGAGTAAGAACTATTTGTTTTCAAAAACATGATTTTTCTAAAAATATTTAGCAGGAATTCTTCTTGATTATGAGTTTGAAAAGATGTGTGAGTGCATCAGATGGCAGCAGGATGTCTTCCACGGTGACTTAACAGAGCATGATTGTGGGATTGTAAAGGTCTAATCTGCTCTCTCTCTAATCCTCCCAAAACACACACACACACACACACACACACACACACACACACACACACACACACACACACACTAATCTGCCCCTTTTTCTAATCCTCACTGCAAAGTGCCCAGATAATGAAAAGCCATCTGAATTCCAGAGCTGAGGAGCTCATTGTTGCTTGAGATGTGTCTCCATGCTCCACACACACATACGAAAGGTCTTATATGTTCACAGAAACATTTTCTCTCACGCAGCATCTTTAGGAAAACCCACACACATACTTCTGACCATATAATCTGTGCTACTCAGCCACCTCAAAAAATCTGCAATATCCAGGCATTAAAGCAATGGTCTCATTTTTTGCCATGCTTGAACACCCTTTACTTACAGACACAGATACAAATGTGCAGAGGAGGTGTCAGATGATAGCAAAGGCATCCTGATGGGAGCAACAGTCATGGGTTCGATTCAATGGGAATGTAAGCACTGATAAAAATGCATTGAATCTAATGTAAGTTATACCTTAAATAAAATAGTCTGTGAAATGCATAAATATGAAATTGACTGATATTGTTCACCCCTACTAACAACAACCCACTTACAACTGATTTTTTAATGCATCCTAACATAAGTTAAATTCTTCAGAAAGTGTAAAAAAAAAAAAAAAAAAAAAAATTCTTTTCAGTTCTTCTGAATTATCAATAAATCGATCTTAGTTTGCATGTAATATCTGGCACTGGCTTGCTTTAAACTGTATAGTGTGTGATTGAATATAGTATGCTTTTGTATCAGCTCATTTACAGTTTTTCTCAGTCGCTTTGGTGCGTTTTTCACATCATCCCTAACATGTGCAAAATAATAAGTGCATTTCTCAGAACAATTTGTGCAAACTGCAATATACAATAGATATGTTTCTAAAGCTAGTCAGTCACTAAAAATTCTTAGTACATCTCTCAAAAGTAAATATTCATGCCAATGATCATGTCATTGTCATCAGAATGATAAGTCATTTAGTCATTGTTCACGAACAAGCTCGTCAAAATGTTTAGGCATGTTGTCAATGTAACTGTGTACTTTGACAGTATTACCAGATGTAAACTTAGGCTACAGTTTGGATGACAGTTGTATTGAAAATGCACAAGGCTGCACTTCTATGGCATATATCAATTTCAAAAGTACTATTTACATATTACTGTATGTGGGTTATTGATTGAAAGAGACAAAAGAGATTTAGTTTTTCACAGCTTTTACTATAGTTCTACTTTATGAAAGAAAACAACAAAATAATTTACAGTAAGAAAAAGACAAGGGGCACAAAGGAAAATAAAAACTAAATTAGAAAGAAACACAGGAAACCCCCCTAAGGCATAACTTTGCCCGCAGCACTGTTCTAGTGCTGTCTCTGTACAAGATGCACCTTTGAGCAATTTTGACAACTGGTTGATTGTTGGTTGAACTAACACTTTACATTCCTTGAGTGAGGGTCAATTTCACCTGCACGAGTCATCAAATCATCGTTTTTGTACAAAAGGTCTAATATAAATGTGTAAAACTATGCTTGACAGTTTATGACAAATAGTTAAACAATTTTGCATGTAATGGCTTATGCAAGGAACTAATGCCTAGATATTTTGAGGGGTAAGACTATTCAACAAAGAACCATCTACTATATTTTGATCAACATGACATGAGCAATTGAAAATGTGGAAAAAAGCTGACACTTGTACATTATCAATTGCAATATGTACAAAAGCAATTGCAATTTGTTCAAAGGAATAAGAAATTGCTTTAATGATGTGCACAAGTGACTAGATGATTTGGAATTTGTACAAGTAGTATCAAGAATTGCACTTTTGATCTAAGAAATGCACCAAAGCGACTGAGAAAAACTGTAATATGTTATGAACAGTTTGCAGTCTAAGTGTAAGTCAACTTTTTTGTTGTTTTTTTGCACATCGTAAATACATAGACAATAAATACAGTCAGACAATAGTATCACAAGCTAGCGTGAGAGAGAAACAGAGGTCAACAACATTTGCAAAGTGCTCTGGTAGACATTCAAGGGATAGTTCACCAAAATAATTAATAATCTATACTCATCTATGGAAAAAAAATACTATGGAAGTCAATGGGGTCCATCAACTGTTTGGATACCAACATTCTTCAAAATATCTTCTTTTGTGTAAGAAACATTCAGTTTGGAACAACTGGTGAATAAATAATGAAATAATTTTTGGGTGAACTATCCCTTTAAGGAAAATGTTTTTGATAGCATTATCGTTTCTTATCATTATCACAATATTCATATAATATCATGTATTAAAAGAATAAAGTGCTGAAAGACACATTTAGTTCTACAAGAAAACATAACTGTATTTAATTTAAGAACCTCCTACCCACCAATCTGCCTCTCCCAAAATCAACAAACACAAAGTTAAAACCTCCAGGACATGTTTTGTTCCTAATGTCAGCGTAGCTATGAAAGCATTGTAACGGATGAGAAATGATTTGCCATTCCTGCTCTTTGGGGTGTTGTCTTCATTGTGTTTTCAAAAAAGAGCATCATTTGGATATAACATCAACCACAAACAGAGGAAATCTTTACTAAGGGCAAACTCTGCCGCCCATTTACACAAAGAGAACACCTGCTTCCCTTTTCTTCAAAACAAAACATGGTCTCAAGTGCAGTCCAAAAAAAAAAAAAGGGTTGGTTGATGTTGAAGTACCGGCAGGCCGTGACATGCCAAACTGGCTGTATCATAACTCTAGCGTGAAAAACACTGTCAAAACTAAGACATCATTTTTAAAGACATAATTAGAGTTTGAGACTGAGGAGACATTAAACTGTTTATAAGGTTGGGCACCTGAACAGTTGAAGAAGGAGCGTATATTACCAGAAAATTAATGCAGGAATTATAAGCTCAGATGTTCCATATAGATTATATCTATATATCTACCTTACTGATTTTACATTCCATCAGTATAGTGTGAAGGTTATCACTATTCACACAGTTTATATTTTTGATGCGCGTCTCGCTGGCACATCTGTGACCAGGACAGCAAGTCTTTGTGGTGTATCGAGAGCTTTATTATCTAAGGTAATGTCGCCATACCACCACACATGGTGAACCACATCCAACTGGAGTAACTGTCGATGTGAGAGGAAACTGTCTGAAAGGGATGTCCAGGTATAAACCCGGATTGTATCCAAAAAACAAAGGCGGCAGAACAACTCACTGCAGAATTAAATGCACACCTCGACTCCCCGGTTTCCACCAAAACTGTTTGACGGGAGCTCCACAGAGTCAGTGGTCGGGCTGCTATAGCCAAACCTTTGGTCACTCGTGCCAATGCCAAATGTTGGTTTCATTGGTGCCAACAGTGCAAATCTTGTGAAACATGTATTCTCTGATGAGTCCACCTTCACTGTCTTTCCCACATCCATGGGAGTTACGGTGTGGAGAATCCCCAAAGAGTCTTAACACCCCGACTGTTGCTGCCCAGAGTGAAACACAGGGGTGGATCAGTGATGGTTTGGCCTGCAATATCACAGTATTCTCTATACTGTGCTTGATGGGCGCATCACTTCCCAGGACCACTGAACCATTCAGGAGGACAATGTGAACCTAATGGTTCAAACAGTGTACACTAAAGGGGGTGCCATGTATCAGCATGATAATGCACCAATACACACAACAAGACTTGTTACAGAATGGTTTGTTGAACATGAAAGTGAAGTTGAAAGTCTCCCATGGCCTGCACAGTCACCAGATCTGAATATTATTGAGCCACTTTGGGGAGTTTTAGAGGAGCAAGTCAAAAAAACGTTTTCCTCCACCAGCATCACATTGTGACCTGACCACTGTTCTGGAAGAGGAATGGCTCAAAATCCCTCTGGCAACTGCGAAGGACTTGCATCTGTCATTCCCAAGATTAAATGATGCTGTATTGGATGCAAAAAGAGGCCCTGCCTTACTAATATGTTTGTCTATCTATCTATTTTTATTTTTTTTATTATTATTGTTATTATCATTTTAATTCCGAGGCAGAAATGGGCTCCAATGAATTAACGAATTACCCCCCCACCACTTTTTTTTCTTTCTTAAAAGTACAATAAAACATGATGGTGAGATGCTTCCATGCATTAAAGATTTGTGCAAATGGGATATGAATGTAAAACACAGACATTAACATTTTGATTCTAAGCCCACAGAAACTTCATTGTTGTTTTTTTAACAAATATTTAACATTTCCATATTTGTGTCTGAGTGTGTTTATATATATATAAATTCAGAGACATTTTTCTCAGTCTTTTGCAATATAGGTCTTTATGACTGGCAGTCAGTCATGGTTTTGATTTTAGATGTCCTTGTTGATTTAAACTGTTTAGAAATGGTTTTATTCCCCAAGAGAAAAGCGAGAGCATTTAGTGGGCAGGATTAGTTCACGAACAACACAAAACATGTGTTCCCCTGCAGTGGTCCATGACTGTCCTCTTTCCTCTTATACCCGGTACAAGGACACAACTGGAGACAATTAGCAGAAAATGCTATGAGCAATATCATACTTAACAAATGGTCTTTTGTTTCATGTTCTTTGTCTTTCCATGTCAGAGAGGCACTAGCTTACTACTTACTGAATACTGTGCAGTATGCGTTATACTGTCTTATTTGAGGGAAAAATTGTATTGTGAAAAAGAATGCATTTCGCAATAATGATCATTTCAAACAGCAGTGTGCTACTTTGTTGTCACATGACTACACTACTTTTTTCACATGATCTCATTGCATGTTTAATTCAGCAAGAGTGTCCAATTATTGTGAAAAAATGTCTTATATATAATTTTTATAGTATATAATATATGTACTATATACTGCAGCATACAGTAAGTAAAAAAAACATCAAGCGTAGCCTGTCAGTTCTGGCAGGTCACGTTAGTCAAGCTCGCATTAGCTGACTCTCAGCTGATCCACGTCTACCTATAGTAATACAATGCCTATCACCGTATACATATATAAGCTCCTTCAGTATTATCAGCAGGTATCGCATTTGTCAGGAGCGAATTACCCTCCTCCATCCCCAGCTCCTCCTCTCGTCAGTCAGGATTTGGCATTCCCTTGAATCAGAAAAAAGTCTCGAATTAAATCTTGAATTAATGATATCTGCAATACATTCATGTTGGTTCTGTTTACCCTAAGGGGGGTTATTGCTGCTCTCCCTGCTCTTATCCATGCTAGGCTGCATGGATGCGCAGGGAGTTCTTGTCCAGAACAGAACCACACCGCCAATCCAAACTGTATGCTAACTGTCAATAGTATTCGACGATAGTGGTCCTAACAGAAATGCTGTTATGTTTTCCGAATGTACGGGTTGTTGTGATTCGAACGAACAGGCTAATTTTAGGGAGGACGGGTGTGGGTTTCCTGAGGATAGATATCAGTACAGATGGAATGGAGTCAATAGCTTGTGCGTTTACATGCACCGCTGAATTTCACAGCGCTAAGGCAAGGGGAAAAAATCATGTGTTGGATATACAGTACATGTAGTGGCAAATTCATACACCAAAGCCGGAGATCACATGTTACACTAATGCATGAGATTCATGAGCTACTTGTCCTGATTATTGGAGAATCCTAGGGCACTCATGCTTCACACAAATAGACGAAAATTCCGCTATCTAAACATTGAAACCGCAGTTTTGCTAGTCTGAGGCTTTGAGGAATGTAATCCTTGGATTTCTGACCATAACAATGGACTAGGAATGATATATGTGTGTTCGGTTATGCATGAACATGCAGGCCTACACAGTGGCGTCCAACTGTCTGAATGCTACAATTGTGTATATGATTTAATACTTTTTTTTCTTTACAAATGATATTATTAGCCTAACAATTTTACTGAAAAGTTTAATTGAAACATTAAAATACATTTTCAGAATGTCTTAGTATCTGGCTTGTCCCTCTTTTGCAGTAGACTTTGAGCTGCATGAACCCCACAAGTTTGTGTAAAACCTGTTCTCCAGCATGTTTTGAACATCTTAAGCTACAATGGATGAAGAACATCTGTACAAAGAGTCACGTAATCAAATTTCACAAATGTGCTTATTTGCTTAATTAATAAACATAATAGTGCAGAATCTGAAATATTTAATTGATAATGGTGAATAGGCTTATATCTGTGCCTTAACAAGGTCCTCTAAACTAGAGCTCAGAGTTCAGAAGAGGGTGATGAAGCGTCAGATGGGACTGCACGCTAGTTTTGGGCTCTTTTTGAAGGGGTCGATTTCGATAAAGGCAGTTCATTGATATTCAGGGATTTGACCTTTTAACAAGAGCGGGTCACTGAGGTTAAAATAGCCACGCCTCTGTCCGGAAAGCTCTTCCTTCAAATGCACATACATCCACATACACCAAATTTCTCCCTATAATATAGTCAAGTACACTGTTAAAAATAAAGTTAAGTACAACCAACATGGGTGTTTAAGCCATTTCAACTTAAATTACATTAAACTGACTTAAAATATTTGCTTAACTTATTTTGATGAGTTAAAGCAATGTAGAATATGTTGTTTTAACTATTTGATCATATATATTTTACAGTGTACAGACAAATTAATAATTTCAAATAGCAAGGATGCATTAAATTGCTATTTTACATGCATACAGGCAGAAATTGTGTGTGGAGCAAAAGACACTATTTGTCATAGACTTTTCATCGACCTCCCTTCCTTAAGTTCAGTCTTTCTTTTTACATGCAACAGTACATGACACATCGCATAACATTTAACAAGTAAAATCTTGTTTCTTAAGAGATAATGTAAGAAGTAATAAATACGTTTGTAATTGATATGAAGTCGCAATTATGAGAAATAAAGTCACAATTAAAGGGATGGTTCGGAGTAATTTCAACCCTTTGCACCATGACCTCGAGCCAAACACCCCCCCAGAAGCTTTTTTTTCCCCTTGGTCGAACATTATTAAAGTTAGAGCTTGTTTAGAGATATCAGCCGAATGGCTTAGTGCAGGCGCTAATGCATCCAAGGTTGTATCTCGTAAATTACCCCACTAATAATGCCTGGAATGGTATCAAACTTCAGTAGTACAAATAGGTTCTCATAAAACGAGACATTGGAAAGTTTGTAAGTACATCAGGAGTTTATTTAAATAAGACTTGCCTGACGGCTCATGCTACTGCTAACCCAGACGCAGAGGTCACTTCCGTGATTTGGGAAAAGCGATGCATAAGGATGTAGTGTAACGATGCCCAGTTCCAGGAATGCACTAATATTTAGTTTGTAGTACCAGTTTGCAACAATTATTAGTTAACACTAAGTTGTCAACACTTTGGAAAAATTTTTTAACAAAAATGGGATATGCCAAAAACTTGGGTGACCGCGCGAGATCCAGCACAGAGCACGACATCTATTGCCGGAAGAGACTACCGGTAAAGTAGTGAAGAAGGAGCAAGAAGCTAGAGAACAGCAGAAGAGATCAACGAAATGGCAGAGTTTGAGTTTAGCATCGAATGCGACGCTGAGTGGCTCAATTTCGAAGGTCGCCCCTATACCTATTCGAGCCTGAATACACTGACGAGGAGCTACAACTAATGGAGGACTTTTACGGGCTTTTCCCAAATCACAGAAGTGACCTCGGTAGCATTAGCGGTAGCATAAGCCATCAGGCTTCTGGGGGGGTGTTTGACTCAAGGTCATGGTGCAAAGGACCCTAGGTTGAAATTACTCTGAACCATCCTTTTAAGGAAAAGGGTCACAGAAAGAAAGCAAGCAAGAAAAAAAAAGATGTAATGAGAAAATGTAACCTTCAATAAAGGAACAAGAAATCAAACAGAATAGTGTGATGGAAGTATGATAATAACGGAAAGCAAGCCATTACCCTTTGGCCTTCTGTAGTTTTATGTGCACAAATACACACTGACATGTGCACACAACACACACTTTGGACTAACAGAGCTGGCACTAGTTAAGAGGAAACCGTAACAGCTGCTGCTGTGGCATCTGTGACTAGATTCCATTTTTCACTTGATTAATTCCTCCTCACAGTGGACACTGCAAACACACACACACACACACTCAGTCATTTCTCAGCTCTGTAATTTAGACTGCTGACAGCTTAATTGCTGATCAAATGAAAAACCATCAAATGAAAGTATTAAAACTTCTTGTATTAAATCTGGTTGATTATGTTTTTGCCCTATCTTGTAAGTATTGTTTTACATAAGCCATGCATCGTAGCTAACGTAGAAGCTTGGTTTTATTTGTTAAACTAATTATATAAAATAACTAAATGAACACCTGTTCAGACAGTAATGCTTTATTCTGGCTAGTGCTCACTTGAATGGATAACCGACCTTGAAGGAGTTGAGCTTAAACCTCGGTATAGACTCAGCTGTTGTGTCACATCAGCAATCCATTCTCATCCACAGATGTCAGTTTAGCATATGTGCTTCTCCATTAAGCTGAAAACAACACTCAATACCACTATTGTGAAGGAAGAGATTTGTAGAAATTTGAATGGGAGGTATTGTAATCTTCAATGTGGCAGCTGTAGGACGTGATTGGTAAAAGCAGCGTCTTGTCTTATTGCTCTAAAATACACGTGCATTAGAATGATTTAAAGAATCAATATTTCTTAAAAGATAATTTGAAATGTTATTAAAATGTATGCTTAGCCAATAATAATTGTAATTATAATTATATTCATTTATATTTAATCTAATTAAAATAATGAAAATGGTATTATAAATATATAATTATAATACATTTAATAATAAATTAAAACTTTGTGCAAAACCACCCTGAAAATAACTGCACTAATTGGGCTGTTGCTTTTCAAAAGGAAGAAATGGCAGTTGCGATAGTCTTTTCTTCCCTATATCATGACATAGGGTGCGTCTCAATAAGCTCCTGTAACAGACTGGTTGTATAGACTAGACTATGACAAAGATGAAAGTCAAAAGTCCTTAATTAATAATCCACAATGATTAAAGAAGATGACGACCATCAGACATAGACAAGACAGGACAAAGACCTGAACAAAACAGGGAGTGCTTATACCAGAGCTAAACGAGGGAACTAATGAGATAATTGATGGGCAACAGGTAAACACAATAACTAAATTAGACACATGGAAAACTGGGTCAAACTAGCAGACAACGAAGGTAGAGTCAAAACACAAAGAAACTTGACATTAACAGAACATAACCGTGACACACAGCTCCCTATAGTTCAGTAGTCAGGGCACTGATCAGACCATTTAAGGGGTGTTTCAATCACAAAATCCTTCCAGTGCAAAGAAATGTTCGCTCCCTAAAAAGTCCCACATTGCACCGTGAAAACCAGGGAGCATCGATGCTCACTGTTCCCTTAAAGGGATAGTTCACCCAAAAAATGTTATTACCCCAAACTCACCCTCAAGCCATCCTAGGTGTATATGATATTATTCTTTCAGACAAATACAATCGGAGTTATATTAAAAAATGTCCTGGCTCTTCCAAGCTTTATATTGGCAGTGAATGGTCGTTTCTGTTTTGAAATCCATCAAAGTGTATTCACGTGCTCCACACGGCTCTGCGGGGGTTAAAAAAGGCCTTCTGAAGCAAAGCGATGCGTTCGTGTAACAAAAATATCCATATTTAAAACTTTATCGACTAAAATAACTAGCTTCCGGCAGATGCCATTCGCAAGTCGACTTACTCCAAAAGAGTAACACATGCCGATGTATGACGTAGGATGTAGGAGTAGCGTAAGCTTTGACGCCTCTCGCGGTTCAAACAAACAGAGCTGGGCAACAAACTCAAGCTCCTCCGACATTTCTCTTTAAACATTGTCGTTTCAATGTATTAGTATTCGTCTGAAAGAATTATGTCATATACACCTAGGATGGCTTGAGGGTGACTAAACCATGGGCTAATTTAAATTTTTGGGTGAACTATACCTTTAACGAAAGTTCTGAAGTGCAAAACATAAATCATGTGAGCCAACTCACTACACATAATGACACATTGGGCCCTATCTTGCACCCAGCGCAATTGACTTTGTACACCGACGCATGTATCATTCCTATTTTGCACCCGCGCACAGCGGACTTTTCCCTCCACAGACGCACGTCTGTAAATTAGGGAATGAACTTGCGCTCCCGGGGGCGGTTCAGCGCAAAGAGGAGGCGTGTTCCGGCGCAAACGTTCCCTGAAGTTATTTTGCAGGTTTAGAAAACAATTCCACCACAGACCAGGAAAAACCTAGTCTAAAGTCAGTGGCGCGTCGCGCATGTTATTCATATGCTATTTTAAGGGCTCATGCTTGGCCATAATCAATGTAGCGTGTGCACAACGCGCATACACTTTGCTTATCTCATCTACACAGAAGCAGCAGTTTTCATTTTTGCAAATCATACATTATTACAAGGAAAAATATTAACACACGAGGGAAATCATTGTTGTGTCCATGAAGATATAAATCTAGCACACATTTACCCAAATTATTATACGCCTGTTTAACCGAAGCTAATTTGGGTGTGTTTCTCCCATCCCCAATGTCACTTCTCTGTCTTTTACGGCCCTGACGAGAACGTCGGTCTCCTCGGCTGTGAACCGCTCCTGGCGCGCGCCTGGCAAATCCGCCGTTATAATAGCAATCCGCCATGGAACAAGCGCGCCTGCTCTTAAAGGGAATGTGAGATGTCGCTCTGATTGGTTTATTTCACGTTACACCCAAACCACACCTATGAATAATGAAGCTACTTCAGACCAACCCATTTTAGAGTTGCGTTGGGCGCAAGAGTCATTTATCCTGCCGGTATAATAGCAACAGCGCCCAAGATCCACCCACAAAGTTACTTGCGTTTCACGCTTGATACTTGCATTTCAGATCGTTAAAATAGGGCCCATGGTGTTTAAAAAAAAATGCAAACCATTATTTAATTAAATTTTGTAACGTGTAGTTCTATCACATATTTTGGTTCTGTTTTCACTGTTCTGGGGTGCGTTTCCCAAAAGCATCATTAGCCAACTATGGTCACAAGTTCCATTGAACTCTTTTGGTAACTAGGGGAACTCGCGACCATATTGGCTTTGGGAAACAAACCCCTGGTTTGCCTGAGTTCCCCGTGCTTATTAGGGTACGTTTACATGACAACGATATGCTTAAAACTGCGAAGTTTTTCGCGCACTAAAAACGCTGTATTCTGCTGTCAGGCCATTAGCTGTGCATGATGTCATCGTTTTCACAGTTTCATGTTTTTGTTGTTTACACAGAGACCGTTTTTAAAAACCAAAACGTATAAAAAGTTTTCCGTTTTTGATTGAAAACCACAGAAATCGCCATGATTGGTCATATTTCGTCTGGGGCAGCCCAAAATCGTACAATGTGTACCAGGCATTAAAAAGAGACTTTGATTGTGGCCATCTTTTGCATTTCTCTGACGGAGTGAGATCTGCTAGCGTTCAATGTGGCTTCAGGCACTGATGCTTTGAAATGAGTAAATGTGCTTAAATTACTAAAGTTGAGGGTTCATCGAGAGTAGTATGTCAACACACCAAGACACGAGTCAAATCAACAGATATTACTTTCTTTTGTCTGTACAAAAGATGAGTCCCACTGATCCTCAAAATCATTACAGCTTCTGCCAAGGAGCGTTTTAACAGGTTCCAAGGACCACGGCTTACTTTTTAAATAAAACATAAACAAGGAAAATATCAAACCCATTAATCTTTCATTAAGCTAGCCTGGATAAAAAAGAATCGCTTAAAGTATCATTCGTTACCATCACTGCGAGAGCACATGCCCCCCTGCTAACTTCAAAGGCTTTCTCAAAGAAAAAAGAGAGGATAGAAAGAGTGGATGAGAGAAAAAGAGAGAGAGTCAGTTAGCTAGCTGTTCGCTACTTTGTGTTTGGCAGCGAACCAGCTTGTGGTCGCGTTTTTATCTTCTGAGAGAGAGAAAGACAGAGAGTGAGATTGTTAGCCTCGTAGGAACATTATCAAGACAGTTCCTTATAACACACACCCACTATAAACAAAGCACAGCATATAGAGCCCAAAAGCAAAGACAAGCTGTCTGCCAGTGCCACCATAGCAATATAGAGCTATTCATGTTAGAAAAGATGAACTTTTATTGCTTTGGTGACCTGGATATTTTACATATGCATTTTTTGTATTTATTTTTTATGTACAATTACACGTTCATTGATTACTTCATGCGACCGTGTGTGTCTTTAATTTGCTGACCTCATTTCATACCTTTTGTTATAATTTCCTGTCTTAGCTCCACCTATTCCCTTTTGATTTTGATTTCCAATTAGGAGAGATCCTTTTTTTTTTTTTTTTCATTAAGCTTGCGACATGCAAACTTTGTTGTAAACGAAGTGCCTTTCGAATTAACCCACAAATTCTACCCAAATAAATTCAACTGGACATTGATACAAAGTGCACATTTTGTAGATGCACAGCTTTATCTTCTTCTTTTTTTATCTTTGACTTTGACTTTTAGAAAAGTTCCACATGCGTAAGCGTAAATTCTATAATAAAAAAAAAAAAGTATGGCATGTCTATGTCTGAAAACAAACAAAAATATTCTTATTTATTTATTTGTTTGTTTGTACGTTCATTCATTCCCCTTAAACTTCCATGCAACAGAGAGAACGAGAACCAAACAAAACACTTCTCGTTACCTACATTAATATTTATCTGTTGAATTCTGTTTTGTTACATCATATTGTAATTCTGTTTGCTATTGATATTGTATTAAAAAGTAAGTAATTTAATTTAAAATCCTTTATATTTCATTTTTTCTCTTGTTTTTATTAATTTCTCGTCGTTTTTTATATATATTTATATTTCGGTTTGTGTGCAGTACAGTATTGTTGCCATGACTTGGTCACTATAATTATGTCACGGAGTGTGACAGTTTTTTAATGTTGTTTACCTCATTAGATATATTGATGGTCTTAATCTAATTGTTTAAATTTGATATGGCTCTTTTTTTATTTTTTTATTACAAATTCTAATTTGTCTTATAAATGGCAAGTTGACTCATCCACGACTCACCATTTATTCGGATAAGTTCAAGAGTTATTTCTTTAAATCACGTTTAAAGTACACTATAACTCGGACTTAAATTTTGCCTCAAGAACAGCTTGAATTTAGTAGCATGAGCCATCTCTCTCTCTCTCTACAGTGCTTCCCTTTGAACCTTTGTCTCCATGTATCATTAAAAATGTAAATCAGACCCCCATCCTCACATGACTCTCACACGCCTCTCAACATGTTATGCGTTGCAGCTGTAATGGACTGGAAGCTGTGTTTCTTGCTTTGATTTGGCTCACAGACCGGAGAATGGGCAAACGCTTCAGCTATCACACCTGTGCCAGTCTGATACGAGCTGCTTGGAGTGCCCGCTTTGTAGCTGTGCCAGACTGGGGCTCGTGCAGCAATCGTCCGTGCTGGTAAAGCGGGTCAGGTTATGATGCTCCTAGGGTGCCAAGTGGAGCAAAAGTGAAGTATGATGATCACTGGATGAGTTGTTATCCATGTCAGGCATTTTACAATGTCAAGTTAGCAAGTCTTTTTTAAGTGTCAGTTTACATTACAGTCATCATATAAGACAGCATACTTTATTGTAAATATCAGTGTTGGTAAGTAACTAACTAAAAGTAGAGATGCTACTAACTTAAGCTGTGTAGCACCACCAAACAAATTTGTTTTTAATGTCACATTACCATGAGATAATGAAGCACGCTCTCTCATCACAATGATCACAATGAATCGGTTCATTCTAAACAGTCCTCTCTCTCATATAACTTTGGGAGGCCCAACTCATTCCAGTGATTTGGTTCTTCCTAAACTGTCCTCTCTCATATTGAACAGTTCGATTCATTCTAGTGAATCAGTTTGTCATAAATGTTTCTTTCTCATATGACATTGTGAAGTCTGATTCATTCTAGTAATTAAGTTCGTCCTAAACAGTCCTCTCTCTCTCATATAGCATTGAACAGTCTGATTCATTCTAGTGAATTGATTCATCATAAATGGTTCTCTCTCTCACTCATTTATTGTTAGCAGGTCCAATTTATTAATATTGAATCAGTTTGCTCTCATATAGGTCAAGGTCAAGGTCACTTTTATTTATATAGCACCTTAAACCAACATTACTGCTGACCAATGTGCTTCACAAAAACACAATAAAAATAAGTCGTACAAATTTAACTCACCAAAACTACATAGCGAATACATATAATATGAAATACAGATTTGAGAAGGGTGATTCATTCAAGTGATTTGGTTCGTCCTACGGGGTTGTTCAATCCTGCTCTTGGAGGGCCAACGTTCAGCACAGTTTATCTCTAAAAAGCTTCAACATTCTGAGTCTGAAGACCTTGATTATGTAAGCCCCAAAGTAGGCATCCAACCAGCGGGGAAGGTATTTGCGTGTTACTGTCTTTTCTCGTGGCAAAGTATTTTTGATTAAATGAAATACATTTTCTCATGTATTTTCTCGTTATTTCATCTGACTCCATAAATGAAAAGGTTTTAATGATATCTGTGCATCATTAAATGTGAATGAATGTCTGACTATTCCTTTTAACTCTTTACTGCAAATAATGAGTCTGTTAGAATAAAATCAAATGTTTACAATTTATTATGTCAGGTAAATATATCATGCCAATTACAAAATCAATTCAAAGATAATCAATACAAAACATCAAATGCTCTGGAATAAAGAGAAGAGATGCGAACCCGACATACATGAAGTCTTTGAGGTCCTTCAACATCACAGGCTGATCTGAGATACAGATTCGTGCTGATCCTCTAGTTGCATTTCATTACATAGACAGAAACTTCTTTCACATGGAAACAACTGCTAACAATGGGAATTTACATTCAGAGTAGACACCTTTTGGGAGTAGGAGACCATTTGCCTAGAGACCACCTTCCTTTGTGTGCATGTTATTTCTAAACTCTTAAAAACCTTATTACCTTTTGTTTTACTTATTTGGAAATGAGACATTTGTACCAGTCGCACTGAGACATTTCAAACGATACCAAACGTGTAATACTGTATGATAATTATTCACATTATAGATTATTGGGTACATTTTGGGGATCTCATCATGAGGGATGGGGAGTGGGGGAAGAGGGGAAGAGATGTATTCTGAGGTGAGACTTTGTGTCTCAAATGGTGATGCTAACTTCACAAGAGTTCAAATGTTAATTTCCTTCGTTCTCTCAGAGGAGTGGTCGTTCTTCAACCAGTTCTTTCAGTTCTTCCAGTTTCTCCAGCTTACAATTAGCTGGTTAAGGTGAGTTTAATTAGGGCTGGAGCTAAACTCTGGCCCGCCAGGAGCAGGTTTGAACACCCCTGGTATAGGAAGAACCAAATCACCTGAATGAATTGGCGTTCTCAATTCTATATGAGAGCAAAATGATTTAATATAAATGAATAGGCTTTATGCCAAACATCACATGACCAATCAGGAAAACAGGTCTCATTGCATCAGCTTGATGCCAACACAAAAGTGTTAACGGAAGTAAGAACTGACAGCAATATCTATGAACCACATTAAAGGTAATCAACTAACCTGGCTAGTTCTTTTTATTGTTGCGTTTTCTTCGATTTAAATATTGAAATGTTAGTGAGAAGAAGAAAAAAAAAACTTTTAGATATCAATCTGCATGTGTGGACATTGGTTATGCTCATCCTTGCTCGCTCCTTTGAATATTTAAGGATAAAGACTCTATATTTAACGAAGCACATGCCTAAGACCTGAATCGGAAGCGATGCAACCTGTTTAACAGAATACAGAAGTTTGCCAACAATATATGAGTGAGAGAGAGATCAGTTTATGAAGAATCGATTTACTAGAATGAATCAGACTGTTCAATGCAATATGACAGAGAGGATCTGATTAGGACAAACTGAATCACTGGAATGAATCAGACTTCACAATGTTATATGAGAGAGAGCCATTTATGACAAATCAGTCGATTCACTAGAAGGAATTGAACTGTTCAATATGAGAGAAAGGACAGGTTAGGATGAAACGAATCACTAGAATGAATCGGACTTCACAATGTTATATGAGAGAGAACCATTTATGATGAACCGATTCACTATAAATGAATCAAACTGTTCAGTATTAAAGAGAGGACAGTTTAGTTTCCCTCAATATTGCTTTCATACATTAATTGATTCTGTTTATGATTTAAAAAAAAAGATTCTCAGGTTCGAGACGCATTTTAGGTCTTTTTTACTAGCATAATATTTAGTTAATCTTTATGTTTTCAACTTGTAAATGTATGAAGTATATTTAATCAAAGTTTGTATCAATAAAAACCTATATTAAACAGTTTGGATCATATGGATTACTTTTACAATTTCTTTTTGTACTTGATGTGTGGAAGGTTTGGTTTCATGGACTTTCGATGGACAGACAAAAATGTGAATAGGCCTACTCCTTTTATTGTAATTTCATTATTTCAAGTCTGATGTTGTAACCAGAATTGTTCATTCATTCATAAAACTCATTATTTACTGTATATGATGTTGTACATAATAAGAAAAGGTTACATTGCTCTTTATATCTTTATACCAGTCCTATTACACCTCCCATATACAAACTTTAAACAAAAGCATGTTTTCGTATGCTGTTTCAAATGAGGGTATAAGGTTAAGGGAGTGGACTCATCAGAGCTCACTGGATATTTCCTGTTTCTGATGGAGCTGAAAGTGGAAAAATGTTTTTGTGATTGACGCCCAGCCTCCATTTCAACACTATGCAACACTATGATTAGCTCAAGAATGTGTTCGGTTTAGTCTTGGTTGTGTCGGATGGTTTTTGGTAGTTGGGTGGGTGAAAGGAGGGAAACGGAAGGGTGCTGAGATTTAATGAGATTCTGGAACAGTGGGGGAGATGGTTTTAATTACTGCAGAGGACTCGTCCGGAGGGGTGGAGGAGATGGGTGTGTGTGTGTGTGCGTGTGTGTGCAGGGGCTTTGCTGTGTGTCTTAGGGTGGTAGTTCACACACTGCTACAGGAGCATGCTGAGATCCACTGCCTTTGATGCTCACTTCTCTGTGGCCTTTCTCCGCTCTCTCCCACACTTTTTTCCTCTTTTGCTCTGTCCTTCGTACCCTGTCTCCTTACAGCTCGTTGTAACTTCACAAAACTTTGCTAAGGCCATGGTTTGGACTAAGAGAAGAGACATAAAAAGGCTTAACTTCAATGACCTCCAAGTTTCTGTCAGTACTTTGTGGGGGACAAGAAGAAATCTACTGGTTAAATATTTAAAAAACTTGTCAAAAAGGGCTTGTTATATGTTGAAAAGACTAGCAGCTCATGGGGTGCTATCTTAACTATAGATTCACCAGCAAGTATTTAATGGTCAACCAGCTTCACCAGAAAGATAATGCTGGTAAATATTTTTGCTGGCGAAAAGTGTGACTATGATCCACTCGAAACCACCTCTAACCATCATAAACCAGTCTGAAAATGCTGATCTAAGCTGGTATTTTCAGATGGGATGGAACTTAAAAGGTTTAAAATGTAGAAGCACAAACATTTTCATGCTCTGAAGGCGCATTTATACCACAATATTTCAAAATGGCATGCCCACTTGAGCCATAAATCAAGACTAAAAATCCAGTGTGTCATTTCAGATGAATCAAAGTGAATCAAACTGTCTCCTGCAGTACAAAAAGCTCCTAAACAATCTAGCTGACAGTTGATTCATGTGAATTGGTTGCGTAGTTCAGTCCCAGTGCCCTCAGCAGGAGTCTGTTGCTACGCTCCGTGCCTCTGTTCCCCTCTGTTCCCCTCTGCCGCCCAACTGTGTCCCCACTCTTTTGTTGACTTTGAAAAAAGATCACATAGCTTCCCTGCTCAGCGTGGGGGGAACAAGAGAGAGGAGGGGGGCACGGCAGGGCTCCGCTATGGTCAACATGAGATCCTCCATCCTAAGCAAAAACTCGCACTCCTTCCCCTCTACACAAAAGAACAACAGTGAAGTAAGCTAATGTTTGTGCATGCGGGCCTCTATTTGAGGTTAGAGATACCAGCGTGGATAGGATCTCATTAGGCACTTTCAGCGTTTCATCAGACTCACCAATCAGGTTCTCAAGTTCTGAGGTCACATGCCTTGAACGTTTGAATTGGAGCAAACGGGTAAAGGTTTGGATAGTTAGCACTGAAGTGTTAGCTCCTGCTGGTAGATGTAGTAACTACATCCTCTGGTACTAAAGTATCTTATTACATCCTGTTTTCTGATGAACATTATCATTCTGAAGAAACATTTACTTTGACTCTGCATGCATCTCTACTCTACATTGTATTATACATGTGGGGGGTATGTATATTTGCTTTTTGAATAATAAATGTTTTTTTGAGCACCAGATATGCAAAATAAAATGATTTCTGAAGGATCATGTGACACTGAAGACTGGAGTAATGATGCTGAAAATTCAGCTTTGCCATCACTGGAATAAATTACATTTATAAATATATTAAAATAGACAGAGTTATTTTCAATTGTAATAAGATTTCACAATATTGTGTTTTTACTGTATTTTTGATCAAATATATCATAATATATGATTTAATAGTAAATATTTTAGCATTTTATTTTATTTTTTAATTTATCTATTTATTTTTTGATGCTGCTTAGTGCCAATTTTGCAGATTTTCTACCATGTGATAATACAAAAAAGGGCATATTCTCTCTGTTTGTGTTTAAGCTTAACAGAGGTTTTCAACTTTTTAGAACAAACTCACCGGCCAATACATTTCTAGTAATCCTAAAGCTTGATTAGCTTGTTCAGTTGTGTTTGATTAGGGTTGGAGCAAAACTCAGCAGGAAAGTTGAGAACCCCTGGCTTAAAATTTAAAAGACAAATGAACAAAAAACCTCCTCAAACCATGTTTGTTTTCCCCTGAGGGATGTAGGCACCCCTATCAAAAGACTCAACCCTTTTTGGCAGATGTTTTGGACTGACATGGAGTTACCCTGTTTCTCAATAGCAGCTATTATTAAAGAATGACATAACTGATCTCAGGTCAGCCTAAATAGGGCATAAACACTCTATAAAAGGGCGACCTTCTCTGGTCTTTATCTTACTCTCCCCTATTCTCAACGCTTCCCTCCTGCATGCCCACAGACCCACAGAGCTGGTCAAGGGCACAGTGCTGAAGGAAGTAGCATGTGCCAAGAAAAACATATTTATCTACAGTTGAGGAAAGCGCGCACTTGGGCAAGCGGGCCCGTCTTTTGTTTTTGTGTATGATTAAAAACATTTCAGTGGGTAGAACATAAAGACCGATAATTGCCTTATCTGTGAGTGCAACCCACATTGCAAATCCACCCCCCAGTGGTAAAAGCCAGCAGGACATTTTCATTAGCTGAAATATATTCTCAGATAGAACAACATCTAAAGTGAAGCTGTCTGAAGCTGCTATAACATGGAGCAGATTACTGTGGGGTTCTGTCAAAGAGCGCAGCTTGATTCTCTTCCCCCCACCCTTCCTCTTCTTCACTTTATATTGAGTGTTGCTAATCAGACTGACACCTTGAATGTGCGGTGATAGCCGAAATCTGTCATAACTGATCAGTTTCATCCTCATTTGGGTTGTTAGTATTGCAACCACACTAGCAGGGATTGTAGCAACAGCTAAAACTGATTCCTAGACTAGATTTGATGTATTGCTTTAGCATTTGAGCTAATGCAGCTTCTTTAAGGTGCACTCATTATATTTCCCCTCTGAAAATTGAACTTATAAAGAAATAAATAGTATTTTTTTTAAACTTTTAACAAAAGTATTTTTGAAATATTAAAATTTGAGTTGAAATGAAGACCCCAGTCATATCAGTAACCTAATAAAAGCTGTTTTGTTTTACATGTCTCCTTATGGTGGCACCAGCTGAATCCTGTTTTTGCATGTTTTCCTTTTGTGGAATTAATTAATTCTGACTGCAAATAGAGTATTTCTTCAAAGACATTGGTAACCAAAAACGTTTGCTTTTGCTTTCCTGTTCGTCAACATGACGAATCCACCTGACAAACTTGAACCCGTTGCAAAATTTGCATCGAGAGATCTTTCGCCCTCACGTGAAATCGTGTAGATTCCTATTGAAATAACTGGATTTCGCCCACAAAAATTCACCAAACAAATGTGACCGCACTTTAAGATCGACAAAAAATGACAGTCGACAGTCTTTGAATACTTTGAATCTCAGATACTTTGAATACTGCACCTTTAAGAGTATTCAAAATCAGTCAAAACTGGATTGGTCCTCTTCTTTTTAACATTTTGTAAATGAATTCCTCATATAACATCAAAGTTAACATACCAAAAGTCAGTTAAAGGGATACATGCACCAATTTGTGTAACAAAACAAAATAAATATGTTTTTGTTATATATCATGGTGCTACGTAAATGTATACATAAAGTTTTTTTCCTTTATAGCGTACATAGAGTAGATGTGATGTGATTTATTGAAAGCAATGTGATTCCTTGTATCTAGTGCCTTACAATTACTCACATTACAAGTAACTTTCAGAAAAAAATGAGCTTTTAGGGTCATGCTAACATCCATCAAAGCAGAGTCATTTAATTCAAACAAAAGCATGGTGAATTAACTGAACTTGGACATATTAAGAGTGTCCATTGTAGTCATCAGCTTCTAGGAGGATTTTTATCTCAAAGGCCATTTGTTTCCACTTATTAGTTCAAAGAATCCCCTTCATGTTGGTCATTGCTGTTCAGCATGAAGATAATGCAGTAATTTAGTATTTTTTTATAGATTAAAGGCAAGGAGCATTTGGCTTATCTTGCCAATTCTGCCCTTTTCCCATGTATTTTTCCTTAATTTTTTAGAGGTTTTGCTTATTTGAGAAATGGAGCATTTGATCACACTGTGCTTACTATGGATTAGGAAGGGAGAAAGGATGATGTCTGTGTTTTATTCTGCATAACCACAGAGTGCCTGTACCTACAATGTTTATACTTTATGTGGATAAATGAATAGCTTAAATATTTTAAATGTAACTTTTGACCATATATGATTTTGAGAGACACACACATAACCGATAAATGAGCATACATTGAGATTTGACCATGTATGAGGCATTGTGCCAGTATCGCATTACATCAGGCTACAATGGGACCTGATTTCCATTAGCTGATTAATATCATCATCTACAATCCAGATCATGCCAGATTGCTATATGTTAATCAAGCTTTTGCTCTTCTTATTTTATTATTATTTATATACTGTTATAGTTTTTATTAATATTTTAAATAAGCTTTTATATTTTCAGTTTTCCTTTTGATTTTTGATTAATTTTGTTAATTTTATTAGTCTTCGTTTTTTTAAATAATACTAAGGAATTTATTTCAGTTTCAGCTTTAGATTAATGCATTTGGCAAGCACTTTTATCCAAAACGACTTAATATTGCATTCACGGTACACATTTGATCAGTTCTTGTTTTCCCTGAATCAAAGCCATGACCTTGGCATTATAGCGCCATGCTTTAGTCTTTGAGCTACAGGATGTTTTTGTTAGGTTTTAGTTTCTATTTATTTCTAGTTTAAAAATGTAGTGCTTCAACTTAAACTTTTATTGTTCGTTTTAAAGGCAACATTTCTTTAACTTTTTCATCTAATATTTATGCTTTATTTTATTAAACAGATATATTTCTAATAATGTTAGTTTTAGTTAATAACCCAGCTAATCAGTTTGTCATTATTGCATTGAAGGACCAGTGTGCATTTTATTTCAGCAGAGGGATCACTAGGGACTAGGGATATTGAATAAATAGATATTGATGTTTTTTTTTTTAAGGAAAATCTGGCTGATTGGTGTCATGGGTTGCCATGTAGTTAAATCCCAAAGACAATGTGTGATGCAGAATGACCCAATTACTTTTAATGAACACAAAGATATATAAGACTATACACATAAGTCACATTACATTGATGAGAGACAATGAATAGTGGAGAACTGGGGGCTTAAATATGCTGAGGATGGTAATCAATGGAACACAGAACAGTATTACCTAAACTTTCTTTCTTAAAGGGATAGTTCACCCAAAAAAGAAAACTCTGTCAGTAATTACTCATCCTCATGTAGTTCCAAACCTGTCAGACTTTCGTTCATCTTCGGAACACAAATGGAGATCTTTTTGATGAAATCTTCAAGTTCATTAAGAGATCGTAAAACTAATCCATATGAATTCAACGGTTTAGCCCAAATTTTCTAAAGAGACGCGATCACTCTTTATGATGAACAGATTGAATTTAGGCTTTTATTCACATATAAACATTTATCAACACAAACATCAGTTGTGGTAAATGGAAGTTCAATCATGTTCGCTTGAAGTGCAAGAACCAATGAGTTTCATTCTCATGTTACGCAGCACATTTGAGCTTCAGCAAGAACCAATGAGGTTCATTCTCGTGTGTTACGCAGCATGTTTGAGCTTCAGCAAGAACCAATGAGGGTTGTTTCAACACTATCTCACGACCAATTCGTACGAATTCGTACAAATGATAAAAAGTTGGCTAATTCGTACAAATTCGTACAACCTCACTCGTACGAATTTGTACGATTTGTCTAAACCCACGTGATGGGTAGGTTTAGGGGCGGGGTCAGGGGTAGGTCATTCGTATGAATTCATACGAATTGGGCAATTCGTAAAATATGTACGATTTTGCAAAAATACGAGTGAGGTCGTATGAATTCGTACGAATTAGCCACCTTGTAGAATTTGTACGTTTTCCCGTGAGATCAGGTTGGTTGTTTTCGCATGTCAAACAGGTTCGGTTGAGCTTCTGTTTATGTTCGCTGATCAATGTTTATATGTGAATAAAAGCCTGAATTAAATAGGGGTGGTGTGGCGCAATGGATAAGACACATGCCTTTGGTGTGAGAGACCCGGGTTCGAATCCACTGTGAGACACCAATGTGTCCCTGAGCAAGACACTTAGTTGCTCCAGAGGCGTGCGACCTCTGACATATATAGCAATTGTAAGTTGCTTTGGATAAAAGCGTCAGCTAAATGAATAAATGTAAATGTAAATCTGTTCATCATATAAATCGATCGAGTCTTCTCGGGAAATATGGACTAAATCGTCCTATTCATATGGATTTGTTTTACGATCTCTTTATGAAATTTTTGAAGCATCAAAGTTTCAGTTGCATAGCCATCAATGGAGGGACAGAAAGCTTTAAGATTTCATCAAAAATATGTTTATTTGTGTTTTGAAGATGAACACTGTCTTACAGGTTTGGAATGACATGAGGGTGAGTAAATGACAGAATTTTTATTTTTTGGGTGAACTAACACTTTAAATGTGGCTTTATGCACACTGCAGTGACCAGTAATCTGCAGCTAACAGAGCAATTTGCGCTCTTTTTTTCCACTTCCACAAACATTGCAGTCCAACTGTACGTTTACTAGAGATATAACACCACATATAAAACATTAAGTGTAATGTAAACTGACGTCACTGCCATTTTATGATGGTGCCTCACGATTCAAGTTAGCCGTTACGCGTTTTCCAATGATAGGAGCCACATACCCTCTCATCTCCCAATAATTTATTATTAATATAATACTGAGTTACTGATTCGTCTAATTCAACTGGATTGATTCAAATGTGAATATGTGATTTCTGCTACAGTGTTTCAGACAAGATTAGCACTAATTTCCATTACTGACATAGTCATAGCTTTAGAAAAATCACCTGGCTTCATTTGCACTTTGGTGGGACAACTTCAATCCAACATTCCTGTGTCTTTCTCTATCTCACTTTTGGACTGGTTTGGGGCCTGGGAGGCATTCATCATCCCACCAGGCAGGGGGCACCTTTACTCTACGCCTACTGCTGCTCACGCACTCTCCTCTGTGCTTTTCTTCTTAGCTCTTTTATTTTCACTCCTCTTTAAGGTCTTGCCTTTTTGCTGTGTTTTGAACATTTTAGGGTAAGTGACTAAAATAGTGCATTATGTCTGCTAGGTTTTCAAATCAAAGTGTACTGACCCATTTTACACACTCATTTTGCTAACTCTATGTCTAATTAGAATATAGATTAATAATATGTTATGCACCCTATGTTTTTAATGTCTCTTCTTCTTCTGTTTCAGGTTATACATGTATTAAAGTTACGTCTTCAAGATACCGTCAGACGTCTTCTCTCTCAAATCAAACGAAAGAAAAATCATTGCAAGAGATCGAAGCTGTCCTTTTTTCACATATAGCATAAAACTGTACCATATAACTTGTATTGCCAACATTGGTGCGTTTTCTGTCATGTCACCAAATAAAGAATTAGAAAAATTTGACTATTTCCAATGTGTGAGTTTGTGTGTACTCACATGGTGACATTAATCTACTGTATCTTGTTGTTGTTGGTGGTAAATAGTGATGGGAGATTTAGCTGTCTAGCTGAATCCCACTGGACTGAATCACTAATCATTCTTAGATCTTGACATGAAAGCCAACCATAGATCTGCCTCCAAAATGCCCTTCAAGGTGCCAAGTTCCCAGTCCAAAGGATGAGGGTGCGAAACTGATAGACGAGGTTGTGAGGCTTCTCTGGAAAGAGAGAGAGAGAGAGAGAGAGAGAGAGAGAGAGAGAGAGAGAGAGAGAGAGAGAGAGAGAGAGAGAGAGAGAGAGAGAGAGAGAGAGAGAGAGAGAGAGAGTGCAGAATACTTAACATTTGAATCATTAATCTTTCATCAAAGTCTGAGAGAGGCAAAAAAGAGGCGGGTTACATAGACATCATTATGAAACAGAAAGCAATGGTTGAGATTCAATAAAGAATAACTAGAACATGAAAATCCATTTATCAGAGTGGAACTTAATTCAAATACCATTTATTAGAAAGTAGAATTTATTGGTTTGTTAAGAAATGTTCTGGATGACAATTGAGCTAGCACTTTGTTCCAGATTGGTTATTTTTAGGGACAAAATCCTAACTTTCTTAGGAACATTACTTTTGGATTCTATTTTTAACCATAAACTAACATTTGTAAAACTTTCCAAAAAAAGAAAAGAAAAGTTGTCTCTTACTCTAAAAAAAAGTTTCCAGCTTTAAATAATGGAATATATTTTTGCATCCAAATGCCAAATGTGCAATTATGTTGCATACATTTATTAATCATGTGCATTAGACCTCACAAAGCAGTGAAAACCAGATGCATTGCCTGATAAATGGCAGATCTATCATGATACATGCTAAAAACATTTTTTTTTTTTTTTTTTTTTGAAGATATGGCAGAAATTAGGAAGGGGGAGAAGGGAGAAATCATTCAGCATTTGTGTCAACGTCTATTTTTGTACATTCCAGATCTTTTTTTGATCTAGCTTAAATCAAAGCAAATGATGGATGATGTAGGCCTAGCCTATACAGACACTTTTGCACCGCAGGAGCACGAAAGGAACATTCTGTAACTGCTGAAATCTGAATGATACATTAAAAGTAAATAACTAAATTTCTTAAACGTTTCATAAGGAACTTTGGTTAGAAAGTTTTAACCTTCTTCAATACTGAAACCGGTTTTTAACGACATCTCCATGAAAATAGAAATCAGTCAATATGACGATTTTGCAAAGCACGTTTTTCCTCAAATATAATTGTGATATGTATTATTGTTATCGACATAACTTGAAAATGTACCTTTCACTCTGTGTTGGCTGGAACAATCAATTGTTTTGTGTATTTGAACGCCATCTTGTGGTGAGTGACGTGATTTACGTGCGCCTGTCATATTAACAGGACCAGGTGACCCCCGTAACAGGTAGTTTTTTTGTATCCTTCCAGATAAAATAGTTTTCCTCAACCTTTCCCGTTCCATTTTAAACTAGCATTTCTATCAATAATAAGTAATTAAGACTTGAAAATACTGTAGAAAACGACGAATTCCGAAAAATAGGAACTAATAAAATAATGATGAATCTATTTAGCGGCGGAGGGATACAGGTGAAATCAGGTTAACGAGCTGACTGAAGTTAATTGAAGGTCATTTGGCGCTGATCGAAGAAAGGGTAAGAGTCAGTCGACGATTTCTAAGACTTTAATGACTTTATACATATATAATTAGACAGTGTATTGCTCCTAACAGTTGCTACATTGTTTATTTTCTTATAAACAATTGAAATACCTTGTAAACTGTCTTAAACCATCAAATTTAGATTGTTTTGTCAGTTTCTGGCAATCAAATCATTACTAACGTTACATCAGTTGCACTAAATTATACACGATGATAGAGCACTTTCCTTAAGTATTTAGGTGATATATATGTATTTCGAATCGTTCAAGTTAACTTTTTTCAGCAAATATAACTTTCTGTTGCAATGCAAACGCACCAAATCCTTAACGTTATAAGATATTAACACAAATAAAATATTTAATAAAGTAATAAGGTTTGGTATTTCTTTTAAAATACAATAAAGTAACAGTGTATGAAATTTACGTTAAACTATTATGCCGTACTAATGCATTTTACAGGCCTATAATATAACCTCACTCATTAAGTGCGAACTTGTCAGAGAACTCTTTATAACTTTGACAATAAAAGTGCACTTTTTAATATAACGTTACAAGGAAAATTAAGTTAATAAACGTTAATTTTATACTATTCAAGAATTTGATTTTAAACCTAATTAAGACATGATTTGAATGTCACGTGGCCGCTGCGCGCCATGCACGAGAACATGGATGAGTCACGTTTTTAAATTCATATCGCAAGAATTCTCAACGCATTATATAAGTTAGCTCGTTGTTCGTGGCATATAAAGCCTTTAAGTGTCAGTTGGCTGTAGATAATTACTTTGACGATGAAATTACTCTGCAAGTATCCTTTTTTTTCCCGAGAATAGGCCTAACGTTACTGCGTTTTAGATTATGGGAGGCACTTAAAGTTTGAGGAAGTTCCACTCAAAGACTGAAACAAATAATTTCAAATCGTAAGGTTGCACATACAAATCATCCTTATTCGTTTGAATGAGCTGTACAATTTCCTTCATTTTCTATTTGCAGACATCAGAAGAACAACGTAATGCTTGGAATTTTAATGTGACATATAACAAGAATATGTATGGAAAGAGCTCTTTTCCTGCTGATAATATTTTTTCACGCTTTTTATTCCGATGTAACAGTATAAAAAGGACAACATATACCACATATTTGTGGTGTACTCTCCCTATTTAATTTGCAAAACCATTAATTACCTGGAATGCTTTAAGAATCCATCCTTTTCTCCCCAAATCCTTTTTTTTTTTTTTTTGGTTTGTTTCCACACCGAAACATTAAAGTAAATAACTAAATACTAAATTTACTAAATTTATTACTAAATAACTAAATAACATCAGTTTTAATTGTCTCCCCTTTTCACTTATATTACTAATTAGCAGTGTTTACTGAAGTGTTTATAGCATGTAAATACTAGGCTATTTATTGTCAGTCAAAATGATGGAATATCACTCCATGTTCCAGTTAATGAACATTAGTAACACTTAAGTGTTTCATTAAGTTTTCATTAGTTAAATACTTTAGTTGACAAAAACTAAGAATGAACAGTACTTCTACAGCATTTGTTAATCCTAGTTCATGTTAATTTCATCATTTACTAGTACATTATTAAAGTCAAAAGTTGTATTTAGTTATTAAAGGGATAGTTCACCCAAAAATGAAAATTAGCCCAGTTCTTTTGGCGCAAGTCGATCCGTACGGCCGTCTGCCAGAAGCTATTTAATGCACTGTGAGCTAACACAATTAGCTTGTAATTTGATTAACTTTAAAGGTATAGTTCACCCAAAAATGAAAATTAGCCCAGTTTTTTCACGTAGTGCAATAGCGCAGCGCGTCTGTGTTGCACGTCACCACGTAGGCTCACTATTGGCCGACGCTGGTCGTGTGTGATACGTGGTGACGTGCAACACAGAAGCGCTACGCTATTACACTACGTAAACTAACTCGAGGCCCAGAGAGAAGGAAATGAATAGTGTAATAAAGTCGTTATTTTTGTTGTTTTTTGCGCACACAAAGTATTCTCGTCGCTTTATAAACTTAAGATTGAGCCACTGTAGTCACTTGGACTATATTAATGATCTCTTTAATACATTTTCTGGGCCAGCAAGTTATAGTGTCTTAGAAGCCTATGGAGGAGTGATCCAGCTCTCAGATTTAATCAAAAATATCTTAATTTGTGTTCCGAAGATGAACGAAGGTCTTACGGGGTTGGAACAACATAAGGGTGAGTAATTACTGACAGAATTGTCATTTTTGGGTGAACTAACCCTTTAAAAAATGTCCTGGCTCTTCCAAGCCTTATAATGGGAGTCAATGGGTATATTTTTTTGCTTTGAAAAAAAAAAAGCTTTGACGCCTCTCGCGGTTCAAACAGGGCTGGGCAACAGTGTTCGTCATTACGTTGTGCATCAAGTTCAAGGGCTACTCTTTTGGCACAAGTTGACTTGCGGACGGCAGTCTGCCGGAAGCTAGTTATTTTAGTTATTTCCAAAAAAATATATCCATTGATCTCCATTTTAAAGCTTGGAAGAGCCAGGACAATTTTTTATATAACTTCGACTGTATTTATCTGAAAGAAGAATGTCATATACACTAGGGGTGGTTAATCTGTCTGATTTCCCGATTCGATTCGATTACGATTATTGAAGTCCCGATTCGATTACAGTCGATTTTCGATTATTAACGATTCTCGATTAGCGATTATTGATTTTCCAGTTCACAACACTAAACGAAAATACACTACAAAGTGATTGCAGTATTAAAAAAAGTCAGCTGCTGAATTACTTAACTCAAAGCACTTTCTGTGCCGTGTAGTTATAACTTCAGAATTATTTGTATGTAGCATTATGTTCTGTAGAACACAGAAATGAATACATCACATTGTGTTGTGACTCATCAAGTTGAACTAAACAATAACAAATAAATGAAAGGCTTATTTCCTTTAGGAAGTAGATCAGAACCAACATACTGTAGAAATTGGACAATTTTCTTCTAGAAAGACAAGGTGTTCAGCTAAAGATATTAAATAGCAGTCCCAAACTAGCTTTTGTTAATACAATGTTGGTATGAGCCACCACAGTATTTTACAAATATAAAAAATAACACAAAGTGAAAATAAAGTGGCATTTTGGCGTTAATATTGAAACGACAGTTACCATGGTGAATACACAATACTAACAAGAACTGTTAATGAAACATGGAAACTGCTCCTGGTGAATAGAATGAAAATCATACCTGCATGCAAATCCTTCTCAGCTAACACACGACGTACCAGTAACGTGATTTATTGGTATTTTACTTTTATTTCATGACTTACTAATTTACAACGTTGCATGCTCGTAGTTTCCTTTGCACTTTGCACTATACAGTGAAGCGATAGCCTACACGGCGCGCCCCTCCGCATTTGCGCGTGCAATTGAAGAGTGTGCGCTATGAGTACAGTATAACGGCTGACAGGACAGCAACGTCCGTTTTTCTGAGGTGAAATACTTTTTATTTCAGCGTACACATACGTCACTGCCTGGTAGTTCCTATATTGTGCTGGGTTTTCTGAAGTAGTTGTGATTCGCCTCTCATAACATAACATGCTCTAAATGCACGCGGAGTGGATTTTTTATTTTATTTTTTTATCGCGGCTTTGAACGATTACGTAATCGTGGCATCCAATTTTTTTTATATATATATATAAAAAATCGATTTTGGAAAATTTTATAATCGATTCATACTCGTCCATAACATACTCGCGATTAATCAATAATCGATTTTTTTCACCACCCCTAATATACACCTAGGATGGGTATATACTAGGGCTGGTCCGAATACCATTTTTTGAGCTTCGAAGCTTCGATAGGAATTAACATCGAATATTCGAAGCTTCGGATGGAGGGGGCTGAACATATTTTTCTCTCTAATAAAGGCAGGAATCTCTATGTGTCTGTCTGTTTGCATTTAGATTATTTATCTTGCATTTTGAACCGTTCATCCAATCGACTTCACGAGTGCAGTGTCACATTTGGTGCAATATAGACACGCGAGACGTGACACGTTCAGAATTAATAAACTTTTAATACAGAACAGCGCGAGCGGGAAGCGCGCGCGGCTCACGCGCAGGGCTCCGAGAACGGACACTGCACTAGTGATACAAAACACAGTCTAATATTTTTCTGAGTAACAAATAACTCTCAAATCAGAAATCAGCAGCACAGTAATTACTGACACAGTAAAGGGTAGGCTAATATATTGTTTCTATTCTATTTCCACAATGTCAAAGCAACACGTGCTTATAGCCTACAAGCTCAGGCATGCACTTCTGCCCATACAAACACCGCTGTTCTGCGCTCTAAAATAAGAGTATTGTATTTCGCCCAAAATGATAAAAAATAACCGTGTGAGAGCGTTTTAGGCTATATCATGTTATAGCCAGATATGACGACGCTTACAGCACGCGTCACCGCAGATCAGCATCTATTCATCAAGCCAACGTGCAACTAATCAAAGTGAAAGTGGGTCGCAGATGCTTTAACACACAATCAACTTCATTAAAAGTAAAGAACCGAAATGATCTTACCAGGGCTGTTGCGCGCTCTCTTATTGCGGTCTTTGATTTAGAAATTTTAGCTGACGATCAGTAAAATGCAGCTGTTGCTGGTGACGTGCACTCCATTACATCTGCCTATAGCGCGGGATTTGAAGTTCGGATTCATATCCGTTTTGCAAAAACACATTTATGTGTTCATTGTTCATATTGACAAATCAGAGAGAGCTATCCATCTGAGAAAACGCATGACAGCCCCATTCAAGCGCGAATGGGAACCGTTTCTAGGGGGATGCCAGGTGTGAGAAAAAAAAAAAAAATTAAAACGAATATTCGAATGTCAAATTTGAAAATCGAATACCAACCCACCGAACGAATATTCGAATACTCGAATATTCTGGTACAGCCCTAGTATATACACTTCAGGGTGAGTAAATCGTGGGCTAATTTTAATTTTTGGGTGAAGTATCCCTTTAACAAAGATTAATAAATACTGTAATAAATGTATTGCACATTGTTAGTTCATCTTCATTAATACTTCAATGTTAAAGGAATAGTTCGCTTAAAAATGTAAATTCTGTCATCATTTACTCACCCTCAAGTTGTTTCCAACCTGTATGAATTTCTTTCTTATGCTGAACACAAAGGACGATATTTTGAAGAATTTCTGTAAACGGACAGTTGATGGACCCCATTGACATTCATAGAAGTTAAAAAATACTTTGGAAGTCAATGAGGTACATCAACTTTATGGTTACCGACATTCTTCAAAATATCTTCCTTTGTGTTCAGCAGAAGAAAGAAATTCATACAGGTTTGAAACAACTTGAGGGTGAGTAAATGATGACAGAATTTTCATTTTTAAGTGAACCATTCCTTTAACAAATGAGACCTTGTTGTAAAGTGTTACCATCTATCTTTATTAAAAATAAGAACAAAGAGTAACAATTAGACAGGTACAATAAAACGAAGATGCAAAGACAATAGCTTACAGAAACTGAATTATCAAATAGGGCTGGGTGATAAATCGATTAACTCGAATGTGTAGTTTACGTCGACTTGTTTGAATGAAAATCGTTTTTCTCTAACACCCGCCAACGGTCCCGTAGTTCCCAGATACACAAACAACATGGCAAATGAACAAGACCGCGGAAGCACAAGCACACCTGCCAAAAACATTTACAAACTGAATCCGCAGGGCTGCCAACTCTCACGAATTCACGTGAGACTCACGCAGTCGTCACTTTTTAAACGCTCTCAGGCCACACATCCATTTTCTCACGCAGAGAAAAATCGCAAAGCAAAGAGGACACTGAAACCAACAGACAAGACAGAGAAGGTTACTATTGATATGAAACAAATTCTCAGCTCTAACAAGAAACAATAAACACTGTTTTGGCGCTTGTAAATGTGAAGTGACAGATCGCTGACAGATCTCAGCGGCACGTGAACCGATCATCTGTTACTCTTTACTTCAAGTTAATAGTAAACACGAATATAGGTAATTTGAAAGATACAGTTCAACTTACCGAAATGTAATAAGACAGGGTTCGTACGGGTGCTTGAAATCCTTGAAAGTGCTTGAATTTTGATGTTGTGTTTTCAAGGTTTGAAAAGTGCTTGAATTTTGGATAAAATGCTTGAAAATGCTTGAATTTGTAACTGTATTTCTTTCACAAGAAATATCTTTCTGACGAAATAGTTCTTTATTAAATGGAGAAAAAATTTTTTAGCCCTTCAGAATCAGATACAGATTGATTTGCGTTACGCTGGCCAGAGCAAAAGTAGGCGGAGTTTTAATTTTGATTTCTGCGGTTGTTTGGATGCACCGTTTTTATTGGCCACGCAGCGGCAACAGTTGAACTATTTTAAACTTTGACGGCAGCGTGCGCGCGAGCTCGTTGAGCCCATAGACCAGGGGTCACCAACTGGCGGACTCCGGTCCGGATCCGGACCGCAAAATGCGTCCATACGGACCGCGAAGCCTTTTGACATAATTAAATAAATAAATTCCGCTATTTTCCGATAAAATCACATTTTTATCAGGCACATTAAAGTCAACTAAGTAGAGCCGTTTGGGTCCTACAGCGCAACGGGTTGCTATGGTTGCTACTACAGTTACTATTTGCTCACTGTTGCTACGTTCAGACGCGTAGTCATGCGTGCGTGAAGCGCGCAGACAGATGAAACTTTCAGCGAGTGAAAAACAATGGCATTTAAAAAAATTAAGAAAGTTGCCTCTGAAAAAAGAGTTTTCCGAGATGAATGGGTGGAAAAATACGCATTTATTCTTCCTGCATCGAGCTGTAACGTTACATGTGTCTCATTTGCTCTGAGTCTGTCGCGGTTGTCAAAAGTGGAAACATTAAACGTCATTAAGAAGCTAAACATAGGCACTTTGAAGAAACGTATCCTCAGCAGTCCGAGGTAAGGGCACGGAAAATAAATGAGCTCAAAGCCCATAATGAGCGATCTAACAGTTACACGGGTCCTCTCTCACTCATTCACCGCCCAACAACGACATTTAACGACATAATACATTTAGTTAAGTAGAGACCATACATGTAAATGAAGATAAAATGGGATATGGGATTTCTGATTTATTTGAACAGGGAGGTTTGCGTTCATTGATTGTGATTGTTAATCTCAGTTCAGCCGAAAAAAGCACTTTAGTTTTCCTTTTAAATTGTTAATGTTGAAATTAATGTATGTTCAGTGCAAATTTAGAGATGAAGGCATAAAGTTTCCTTTATCATATTTTTATCAGACATTGTTACTGGTTGAATTCAAATACCAAATTTTGTACCAAAGCAACTTAAAGGACATAACAGAACAGCATTAAAATGAGATCAGTTTTGTGAAGAATTACTTGTGTCTGCTTATGAAAAGACATGTTTATCCATAACATTATATTTTGTTCAATAAAAAAAAAGGATTGATTTTTTAAATCTACACATTTCTTTAGTCTGGTAAAACCCATCAATTCATATTTTTAGGTATATAATTGTCCGGACCTCGGCTGGTGAGGAGGGTGCATTTACTGGACCTCAAGCAATTTTAGTTGAAGACCCCTGCCATAGACTGTAAAAAATAGTCCGAGTCCGAGTCGCGCGGCGCAAGCCATTGAAATATAGGCCTATTGGTTTCATTTCATAGCGCAGCGCAGTCCGCGTCCTATCTGAAAGGGCCATTAGTGACTGAAAGTACTTGGTGTGATAATGTAATGTAAGTATTGCATGCCATGTCCGTTATGTCACGTTCATTTGTGGAATATGCAGTGAACATCGCTAAAATTACAGAACTGTAACGTGCAAATTAACCTGCAAACGTTAGCCCAGTGCATAACAACAGTCGTTGATTGCTGAACTGAAATAAGTCAGTGTCATAAGTAGTATACTGTTACTATAGGATAGCCCTATGCAATATTTACACTGCTCTATTCCAGTAAATGTAACGTTATTAGCTAACGTTATGTCTTGGCCCAAGACATCTTGGCAAGGAAATACATTTATCAGGCAGGTGCCTGTGCACTCAGATATTGTTCAAACCTTGTCTTTATCAAGAATGTGTCCCAAAACGGGAAGGCCTGTCAAATATTTCTGTTCAAATCCTAAGTCTTCATATTTTTAATTAATTCAGTTTTACAGCCTATCACATTATCTGGTAAGCAATATTTGGACATTAATATAATGAAAAGTATATTATTCATATGTTTTAGGCTATATACTTAGTGATACATTTTGAAGAATAAAACTTGTGATTGGCTTAAATATTAGGGCTGCACAATATATCGAAATATTGCAAATGTATATATTACAATATGCATAACTGCATATCGCAGCGGCTTGCAATAACTGGGGTCATGAACAAAAGACAAAAAGAAAATGCTCACTGCTTTTGGCTGAATAGGCTAACTTTTGTAGCTTTAATAAGAATCAGTATATTTAATTCATGCAGTGAAAACTAAGCAGTGTTTATTTTTACATTTGATTAATCAGTTTCTGTTGTTAAATAAACCTAATGTAGGATAACCTGAACCCCTAAACCCCAGTGATGTTAAAATAACACTTCTTATTAGGGATGCACCGAATATTCGGCCACCGAAAATTTTCGGCCGAAAATGGCCCAAAAGTGCATTTTCGGTTTTCGGCCGAAATACTTTTATCACCGAAACAATACGGCCGAAATGTTGTGATGACGCAAACAGCAGATACCGCGACCTGCACGTGCTTGTCTGAAGCAACATATCTGCGGTGTGGACGTATTTCAATATATCTGAGAGTGACCCACGGACAGCGATTTTCAAAACACAGGCATCCCAAGTCTTCCGGAAGTTCCGGGAGTCTCCCGCGTATTGATAGCGGCTCCCTGATGCCCGCAAATTAGTTTAAATCTCCCGGAATCGCGAGCGAGCATGAGCGCGCATACGTAGCGCGCGCGGCAAAGAGAGGGAGTGAGAGACCTTGTGTGTGTGTGCAGAGCAGCCGTCATTTCTCAGAGGTGTGTGTGTGTTTACCTTAGCTGTTTATGATTTTTGCAACTCACGTGCATGAGCATATAGGTGCAGATATTAATATGGGCTATGGCAGTATTGACCTAAATGCAGTTTGTTTTTATGAGAGAACATTTCATTTTTAAACCTTTCTGCAGGCCAGTAGGCTTTTACATTATTATTTAATGTACACATGAGTGGGGTCTAGTTCAACATTTAATTTTATACTTTGCAATGTGCTAAATAAATATTTGCATAACATTTTAATTGATTTATTCTTTGAAACTTTAATATTAATTTATGCAATTGCAATGCCTTGATTTTAGTAAAGTTATAGTCAAGTTATAGTTATAAAGTCATAGCCATAAATGCAATCGTACTAATAATTGGCATAATTTCTTTCGGTGTTTCGGTTTTCGGTTTTCGGCCTTGGTTTCCTCTTTTTCGGTTTTCGGTTTCGGACAAGAATTTTCATTTCGGTGCATCCCTACTTCTTATGCTACAGAACACTGATGTTCACTGTCTTGATGTTCACTGTTCACTTTCTTATCACTAAAAGAATGTGAAAAACGTATGTGTAGGTTATATCATTTTAAAGATAATTTAAGTTAATTTGACACACTTTAAGCATTATCGTATCGCATATTGAATATCGCATTATTTAATGAGTTATCGCATATCTCATTTTTCTTCAATATCGTGCAGCCCTCTGCTATTATGAAACATTTGGCTGTTTATCTCTTTTGATGTGATAAAAACACTAAATAATAATTTTAACTATGTATTGGTATGTAATTTACGGTAGTGTAAGGTGCTGGAAAAAGCTTTAAAATGGACCTGGAAAGTGCTTGAAAAGTGCTTGAATTTGACCTTGGAAAAAGTGTACGAACCCTGAATAAGATCAATCGATCAGTGTTTTTCAACCGCAGAAAGAGGTCCATAAAACAGCTGGAGAACAATGTTACGTAATGTTACATTTACCTCAGGAAAGCCATTTAATGACCATAGCATGTTAGTTGGATTAAAAAAAAAAAACTTCAACTATATTAACTCTCAGGACTGTAACATTCAACTTGCTAATGAACAGCTTCCAAAGTTTGTAACTCCTCGTCTGTGTATTCTGGCTCAATATGGTTCTGGATCTTGGTTTGATACACAGTAAAATTCCTCTGACAATTCCTCAAAGTCAGCCATGATCACGAGTCACGTTCGCTACTAGCTAGTTAGTCACGTTTGTTTTGTTTACGGAACCATCAACAGTTATTACATATTTATTATATTTTTTACCTATAGACCTTATGTAGCCCCGCCCCTTTTCAGCGCGAACCATCAACAGGGCGTCTCGTGTGCTGCGCTAATCACTCCGCCCAAGTAGCTGTGCTCCTACGCCTAGTGAGAATATAGTTCCCAGTATTTATACGATTAAAAATGGTCTCTGTCTCATATAGCCTTGTTATTTGTACACGCTGTGACTATACAGATCACAACATGTAAATAGGAAAATGTTTGCATTATTTTGTCACTTATTCAGGATTAGTATGCTACCTTATCCATTTACATCCAGTCTTTGTGCTAAGCTAGGCTAGCGGTGGGTGCGTCAAATAACACTTACAGAACGCACAGAAATGAAAAAGGTATGTATGGACTTAACTAACTCTGGGGGATACTGTGAATAAGCTAAAGTCCCAAAAAGTCGGAGTGTTCCTTTAAGTTGCGAGCCTGCGCGCTTTACCTGACGTTTCAAGTAGGGATGCACCGAATATTCGGCCACCGAAAATTTTCGGCCGAAAATGGCCCAAAAGTGCATTTTCGGTTATCGGCCGAAAGACTTTTATCACCGAAACAATACGGCCGAAATGTTGTGATGACGCAAACAGCAGACACCGCGACCTCCACGTGCTTGTCTGAAGCAACATTACATATCTGCGGTGTGGACGTATTTAAATATATCTAAGAGTGACCCACGGACAGCGATTTTCAAAACACAGACATCCCAAGTCTTCCGGAAGTTCCGGGAGTCTCCCGCGTATTGATAGCGGCTCCCTGATGCCCGCAAATTAGTTTAAATCTCCCGGAATCGCAAGCGAGCATGAGCGCGCATACGTAGCGCGCGCGGCAGAGAGAGGGAGCGAGAGACCTTTGCGTGTGTGTGCAGAGCAGCCGTCATTTCTCAGAGGTTTACCTGAGCTGTTTATGGTTTTTGCAACTCACGTCCATGAGCATATAACTGCAGATATTATTTTGGGCTATGGCAGTATTGACCTAAATGCACTTTGTTTTTATGAGAGAACATTTCATTTTTAAACCTTTCTCCAGGCCAGTAGGCTTTTACATTATTATTTAATGTACACATGAGTGGGGTCAAGTTAAACATTTCATTTTATACTTTGCAAATGCTAAATAAATATTTGCATAAAATTTTAATGGATTTATTCTTTGAAACTTTAATATTAATTTATGCAATTGCAATGCCTTGATTTTAGTAAACTTAGTACACTGTCATAGCCATAAATGCAATGGTACTAACAATAATTGGCATAATTTCTTTCGGTGTTTCGGTTTTCGGTTTTCGGCCTTGGTTTCCTCTTTTTCGGTTTTCGGTTTCGGCCAAGAATTTTCATTTCGGTGCATCCCTAGTTTCAAGCCTTGTTTATACTTTCGCCTGGCTCCGCAGCGCGAGTCTCCGCAGACTGCGCGCGCACCTCCCCAAACGGACGAGGCGTTTATACTCGACGCGCTCGCCGTTGTACTATTCTTTGAAACGATGGTTAGGCCAGGGTTAGGCCCGGCAGGTGTGCACAGACTGGGTTTAGTAATGAAAGGCTTTCAATGGCCAAAAAAATAATTCAGACTGACAAAATAATAAAAATGACATTCTTCTTCTTTTAAATAATAATAATAATAATACAAATAATAATAACTTCTAAATAACAATAAGCGTCATTAATAATAAAAATCTAGAAATCAATTTTGTTTCTTTCCACTTCCCTGGTTTCGCTTTCTCTTTCTCAAAGAAGTTTCTCTTCTTTGCCGTCTTCTGTGTGTCCATGGCGTAAAATGAGGGCGTGGGGGGAGCGGAGACTTGAATATATAGGGGCGTGTTATTCTAATGACGCTTGTTTTCAGCCGCGGCATTTATCAAGCGCAGGTATTGCGTACACCTGGATTTCAAAGGTACGCACAGCTTCATAAATCAGGCGGTGAGAAGAGTGTAAGCATAATCTTACGCCAACATATACGCCCGTTTCTACGCAAGAATGATAAATGAGGGCCATTGTCTTTTGACTTCCGGTCTGTATTTTCATAGCGATCTTGCGTATTTATAAATGAAAGTCTCGTTTTAAAATCTTCCGGTCTACTGACATTTGTTAAGACAAATTTAGATTTAAACATCACAATCCTCATGATAACTTTCGTTAACTTTACATCAAGTAAATCCACTTCAAAAGCGAATTACTCCTGGACAGCAATGCCATAGAAATATATAGAGCGACCGCAGAAACGGAAGTTCAAAGACAATATTCTAAAGATGGCGGCGCCCTTGTTTCTCTGGTGCATAAGGTCTATATCATTTAAAATATTATAATGTTATTATAGAAAACGCATATTTAATTTGAGATGTTATTTTTAACCTTTAATAATAATACCAGCTGACAGGGCTCTATATGTTTATAGCATTAGGTGAGGTTTTTTTTTTTTTTTTTTTTGAAATAATTAACATAACACATTAACGTTTCTACTGTACTTAATATTTATCCAAAGGAATCAATATTGAATCAAGATCAGAATCAAATCACAAGAATTGAATTGAATTGAAATTGTGAAATTTGTGTCAAGCAATAATAAAAACAGTAGCATACCAGTCATTGTACCATGAAAACATTGTGTTGTCACTAAACTTAATAAAATTCTGTTTAGTTACCAAATGTTTTCACAATCACAATACACTTATTGTGATGCAAGGCTTATTTTTTTATTTTTTTACACCCCCCCCATCCAATCCACCCATTTTATGTTATGTTACGTTATGTTATGTTACATTTTCACCGTTTACGAGGGCAGGGCCTGCCATCTTGTCTTTTTGGCTTGTTGTTTCTGATTGCACTTTAACCCCAAGGGGGAAATCCAGATCAAATCCCTGAAGGTAAAATCAGAACAAAATTATGTTAACTTGTTTTGAACCTGTTTTTGTGGAAAAAAAAAACACTTTTTTTTTTTTTTTTGCCCATATCGCCCAGCCCTATTATCTTTACGTGAATATAATATTCATTGGTTCATATTAAAGGTACAAAGGTTATTAATAAAACGCGGTTACTTCTGCTTCGCTTCTATGTGCACTTGAATTTTTATATTGACAATGCTTAAAAAGGTGCAAATTATTAACTTTTGTGAAGATGCAGCACGCAGTGACTGATCCGTCAACTGGCCCGAGTGTCTTTCACGCTTGGCCCCGGGCCATCGGGCAGTCCTTATTGTCGAGGCCTGACTTATATTAAGCTTTAAGGATCAGTATCGGCTGATCATGATGACAAGAAATCGGTAGTCGGTATCGGCTGCAAAAATCCTGATCGGAGCATACCTAATGGTGATTATAACTTTACTTGTGTACAGCACTTTGATTTGCAATAAGTCCAAGCATTGCGAAGAAGCATCAAAATGACAGGACGAGCAAGAGCGAGATCAAGAGGCAGAGGTCGTGGTCAGGAGCCTGCTGCTCCTGGCGCGGTGAGTTTATTTATAATTATTTGAATATGATAAAACTTAATTGAAATGAACGTATTAATATTCCAATTCATCTGCAGCAACCACCATTATCACAAGAGGCTGCAAAGCCTGTTATGCCCACTCAACCTGAAGGACAGCTGGTGGGCAGAGGGAGACAGAAACCTGCACCTGGAGCAATGTCTGAAGAAGGTAAGTGCATTAGAGCAACAAGTGGAAATATATACTCTGTACTATGCTATAGTATAGTATAACATTCACGAACCCCATTTCTTGGTTTTTACCTTGTTTCTTCCTGTAGTGATGCTCCAGATTTCGGCAGGCTTTCAGCAGGTAAAGATAGGGGAGAGAGGTGGGCGCAGGCGGGATTTCCATGATTCTGGTGTCCACACTCGCCAGCTCATGGAACATGTGAAAGAGTCCAAATCAGGTAACACCAAAATGTTAATGAGCATTTTTGCCCTTTTGCAAATGTCATGGTTGGGTATTGGCACTGGTTTCTTGATTTGAGTCTGTTTAATAATTTCTACTTGATTATAAATTAGATTAAGTTAGATGAATCCTTTAGATATGGGAATATTTCAGTTCAAATGACAAAATTATTATATAACAATTAAATGTTTTAAACTTTCTATTTATTTATCAAAGTATCCCTAAATCAAGTTTCCACAAAAGTATCAAGCAGCAAAACTGTTTTAACATTAATGATGAAAAGAAATGTTTCTTGAGCAGCAAATTAGCATATTAGAATAATTTCTGCAGGATCTTGTGACACTGAAGACTGGAGTAATGATGCTGAAAATTCAGCTTGGCCAGCACAGGACAAAATTACATAATAAAATAGAAAACATTTTTATATTTTAAACATTTTACAACATTACTATTTTTACTGTATTTTTGATCGAATAAATGCAGCCTTGATGAGCATAGAGAGAATTCTTCCAAAAGTAATTAAAAGTCTTACTTTAACCATTGAATGGTAGTGTATATTTCCCACATTCATGTTCTGGTGTTCAGTTGTATTAATGTGTGATACTAGATTTGAATCTCTTCCTGTGACAGGTGTTTCAGGCACTGCCATTGAGCTGAGGGCCAATTTCATGCGCCTGCTTTCACGGCCTCTGTGGGCTCTGTATCAGTACCACGTGGACTACAAGCCACCTATGGAGTCCCGACGCCTGCGCTCGGCTTTGCTTTTCCAGCATGAGGAGACTCTGGGCAAAGCACATACCTTTGATGGAGCAATTCTCTTCCTCCCAAACAAACTGCACAATACTGTATGTTTTTACATCGTACTCATTATTTAATTTAATCGCTTTTTGTGAGGCTTTGGAGTGTGGATTTGATTTGATGGTCAATGATACGTTGATTTGCCCGTAGGACACAGTCCTGTGCAGTGAGACCAGAAATGGAGAGAAGGTTGAGATCACTGTCACACTGACCAATGAACTCCCGCCATCCTCTCCTGTATGCCTGCAGTTTTACAACATCCTCTTCAGGAGGTAATCACAGAATGCACTCTGTTTGAAATACGGCTGTTATGTATGAGGCGTTCAAACTTCCAGTCCTGTTTATTTTGTGTTGTAGAATCCTGAGGATACTAAACATGCAGCAGATCGGACGCCATTACTACAATCCTGATGATCCATTCAACATTCCCCAGCACAGGTTATGAGAGAAGTGTGTTGTGTGTCTGTGCACACATAACCCACTGCTGGAAAATGATTGTACAATGGACCATATCTGTTTGCAGGTTGACAATTTGGCCTGGCTTTACGACCACCATCCTTCAGTATGAGTCAAGCATCATGCTGTGCTCTGATGTGAGCCACAAGGTTCTGCGCAGTGAGACGGTCCTTGACTTCATGTACAGTCTGAGGCAGCAGTGTGGAGACCAGCGATTTGCTGAAGCCTGCACAAAGGAGCTTGTGGGCCTGATCATTCTGACCAAGTAAAATGAGCATACACTTACATAAACTCTGCCGGTCAAAAGTCTCTTATCCTCACCAAGGCTGCATTTATTTGATAAAAAATACAATAAATCAGTATTATTTTGAAATATTAAAATTTTGAAATATAAATGTGAGTTTTTCTTGGATGGATTAAATACTTAAAAAGTATTTAAATAATTTGCAAAAGTGGTTTAACGTGAGAATGTTCAACTAATTGTATAGTCAATCAGTATTTCAAACTAATGGTGTTTAATAAATTATTATTTATAGGTACAATAACAAGACATACAGGATCGATGACATTGCCTGGGATCATACCCCTAACAACACATTCAAGAAGGGAGATACAGAGATCTCGTTTAAGAACTACTTCAAAACGGTAGCTTAATAATATAGGGAATTATTTTGACACCAGTTGCAGAATTTTATAATTGTACTCAAGTCATTCTCCTCCTCTCCAGCAATATGGTCTGGACATAACAGATGGCAACCAGGCTCTTCTGGTTAGTAATGTGAAGAGACTTGGCCCTGCTGGACGGCCTCCACCGGGACCTGCCATGCTCGTTCCAGAGTTCTGCTACCTCACAGGTAGGTCTTTTAAAAACCCATTAAAATGGTTTGAAGAGTGCCGTTTTCTTTCATGTGATGTATCTGGATGCACTGCATTAGCCATAAAAAGGACTCATCCTTTTTTAATAGCCAGTATCCTATAGTTTATTGCAATCAGGGTTCATACAAGGAGCTTAAAATGCAAGAAGTACTTGAATTTGACTTTTAGAAATTTAAAGGTAAAATTTGTATTTTTTTCGCCACCAGAGGTCGCATTTTTAAACCGATAACAAAGATGAAGCTTGATGACGCTATGAAGGAGAGTGGAACGATGGATGTCGTTTTCACCGTCCAGAGATCATAAATTACATTAGCTAATAAATTAGTTTTTGTATTAACTGTAAGTTTGATCACACTATTTTATATCATAATGAATTATCTGCGAGGCACGCAGACATTACTCATGAAGTGTAATGTAGAGACCTGCACTCCCACGGGACCCAGCGTAACGGAGTGCGGCGCGGGACTAGATTTGATGGCCGGGCGCGGGCGGCAATGTACTCGTGTGTGTGCGGGTTGCGGGAGAATAAAAGATTTGCGGGACTCCTGCAAAATAGAAGTATCTATAAATAAAACATCGAAAAAATAATAAATTGTTATTCATCTGTTGCACAAAAGCAACTAGAACAAAATAGCAAAATAACATATCTATTTATAACATGTTTGCAGTGTTGAACAATAAAGCCAATCACAGGCGCTAGGGCTGTGCCGGTAAACTTGACAACCGCACCGGCTGAGTAGCACTGGCGGTGGTCCGCCTTTTTTTAAATGTGAATGTTGTTTTACATGAATATTATGACAGGAGTGAAGCAAAAAGCTTTGTTTACAAAATAAATAATAGGTTAGCAATTAAATGTTAAATCGGAGCCATGGAAACGTTTGGATTCGTGACGAATGAGAGAGTTGTGCGTGAGCCCATAAATGTAAGCTTCATAAATGTCGGCTTTGTATTCTGTTTTGCGATCTAGTCACCCGATTATCAGCGAATTTAACAATATTCCATTAGTTATTCCACTGGATATGGAATCTCTTGTTTCTTTTCCCAAATCTTCACTCACATCTCACCCATTTTCGCAGGGGATTATGAACGTTTCTTCCTTTGGTTCGCTTTTAAAGTGCCCCTAGTATGTATGTTTGAAAATGACCTTTCATGTAGTGTGTAACATATCTCTAACGAATGAAAACATTCTGCAAAGTTTTAAATCTGTATAAAGTTATTGTCTTTCAAAAGTAAGAGTCGACTGTGAGTCAATGAAATTAATCGTTTTTCAAACGAGTCATAAGCCGTTTCGTTGTGACGTCAAGACGAAGCATTAGCATATTGCCCGCCCACTTATTGCGTGCACAGACACCAGGGAAAACTTGAACCCCCTCAAACCGGCAGCTGATTTCTGTGGATACTGGATAGCATCATGTCGAGAAGATGCTGTGCGCTACACGACAACGAGAGGATTTGTGAAGTGCAGTGAAGCAATGCGACCCTGTAAGTCATGTGACAACATGGCTAATGCAGTGCATCCATATATCATTCATACTATATAGAACATATTATTTTAATGTTTGAAGTAGGGATGCACCGAATATTCGGCCACCGAAAATTTTCGGCCGAAAATGGCCCAAAAGTGCATTTTCGGTTTTCGGCCGAAAGACTTTTATCACCGAAACAATACGGCCGAAATGTTGTGATGACGCAAACAGCAGACACCGCGACCTGCACGTGCTTGTCTGAAGCAACATTACATATCTGCGGTGTGGACGTATTTAAATATATCTAAGAGTGACCCACGGACAGCGATTTTCAAAACACAGACATCCCAAGTCTTCCGGAAGTTCCGGGAGTCTCCCGCGTATTGATACCGGCTCCCTAATGCCCGCAAATTAGTTTAAATCTCCCGGAATCGCGAGCGAGCATGAGCGCGCATACGTAGCGCGCGCGGCAGAGAGAGGGAGCGAGAGACCTTTGCGTGTGTGTGCAGAGCAGCCGTCATTTCTCAGAGGTTTACCTGAGCTGTTTATGATTTTTGCAACTCACGTCCATGAGCATATAACTGCAGATATTATTTTGGGCTATGGCAGTATTGACCTAAATGCACTTTGTTTTTATGAGAGAACATTTCATTTTTAAACCTTTCTGCAGGCCAGTAGGCTTTTACATTATTATTTAATGTACACATGAGTGGGGTCAAGTTAAACATTTAATTTTATACTTTGCAAATGCTAAATAAATATTTGCATAAAATTTTAATGGATTTATTCTTTGAAACTTTAATATTAATTTATGCAATTGCAATGCCTTGATTTTAGTAAACTTAGTACACAGTCATAGCCATAAATGCAATGGTACTAACAATAATTGGCATAATTTCTTTCGGTGTTTCGGTTTTCGGTTTTCGGCCTTGGTTTCCTCTTTTTCGGTTTTCGGTTTCGGCCAAGAATTTTCATTTCGGTGCATCCCTAGTTTGAAGATTTGTTCTTTATCAAATTTCAGTACCTACTCAGTGAATGATTTGCTACTTGCATAAAGTCAATGGCAGGTGGTATTTATATTAAGGTGAAGGGGAAGTTTTTGTTTTAGAGACTGTTTCATTGTGCAAAATTTGTGGACACCTCAAGATAAAAAGTGATGACCTCAAAACTAATAGATGTAGAGTAAAATATGAAACGCATTTAAGTTTTGTTTTCAAGTGTAAGTTTGAAGTTTTCCTGTATGCATTTGTTTGCCTTGAAGGTTTGACAGATAAGATGCGAGCTGATTTCAACATCATGAAGGATCTTGCCTCGCACACAAGGCTGAGTCCTGAACAGAGAGAGAGCAGAATTAACCGCTTAATCTCCAACATCGACAGGTTCTATACCAGCCCTATTGATGTGTTTTGTTTCTTAATTATGAGTATTTATATATTTTATCGGTTCTCACATACACTAGAAATGCAGACGTGCAGAACGAACTTACTACTTGGGGTCTGAGCTTTGAGAACCGACTGCTGAGTCTGAATGGAAGAGTTCTGCCCTCTGAGAGGATTATACAAGGAAGCAGAGCGGTAAGACAGACAGTTTCATATCCCAAAAGGCATTCATAACGTAACAGTTTCATTGAGGGCTTGATTATTTTCTTTCGTTTTCATCTCTTAGTATGAGTATAATCCATGGGCAGCTGACTGGTCTAAAGAGATGAGAGGTCTCCCTCTGATAAGCTGCATAAATCTGGACAACTGGCTGATGTTCTACACACGCCGGAATGCAGAAGTTGCCCAATCTCTGCTTCAAACTCTCAACAAAGTGGCTGGGCCCATGGGAATTCGCATGCAGAGGGCCATCATGTGAGTTGTGTGAAACTTTGAATGTCCACAATTTTCCATTCAATTTTCATGTTAATAAGCATTTCCTGCCCAAGCAGGATTGAGTACGAGGATCGTCAGGAATCTCTCCTAAGAGCCTTGCAACAGAACGTAACACGTGAAACACAGATGGTGAGACTAGCAATCACATTCATGCACGATTTGAATATCCAGACTGAGCTTTTGTTTCAAACTGCTTCTGTGCCTTACATAGGTGGTTGTGATCCTGCCCACCAATCGAAAGGACAAGTATGACACTGTGAAAAAGTTCCTGTGTGTGGACTGCCCCACTCCCAGCCAGTGTGTGGTGTCTCGCACCATCAGCAAACCTCAAGCGCTTATGACTGTGGCCACCAAGATTGCTTTGCAGATGAACTGCAAGATGGGAGGAGAGCTGTGGAGTGTAGAAATCCCCGTAAGACTCTCAAATGACTGTGGCTCTATTGGCTTGTGCCAAGTGTCCGATTCCAAATGTAATCTTTGTCTTTCAGCTCAAGCAGCTGATGATCGTAGGCATAGACTGTTACCATGACACCGCTGCTGGGAAGAGATCCATCGGAGCACTGGTAGCCAGTCTGAACCACGGCATGTCCAGGTAAAATAATGATTTGAAGACGGCACTGTTTAAACAAATATAAGCTTAAAATTCTGTGCTCAACATTATGTTGGACTGGTTAGGCAATAAAACAAAAGTCTTACTGTGAATGTTTTTCAGGAATCTGCTAAACATTTGAAGTAGGTGAAAGTCGCGTTTTGAGTTAGAAGGGAACCTTGCATTTTGGTTATTGGTGGACTAGATAGTCAATAGGATTTCTTAGTGAAAATAATACTGTTGTCATTAATAATTCTGCAGTTAAAAGATTTCAGAATCAGATTATGTGGTTGTACAGAATTGTTGTATAATGTCGCTTTTGTTTTCTTTTCAGGTGGTTCTCCAAGTGTGTCTTGCAAAACCGTGGTCAGGAAATCATCGATGCACTGAAAGGGTCGTTGCAAGGTGTGAAATGTTGCAAAATTATTTTGGTTATTAGTTTCACCTTGCTGCTTTGCCTTTTCTTAAAATAACTTAAATTAACTCAGTGTCATTCCAAATCTGTTTGACTTTAAATGAGTCCCGGTGGGTTTTTGGTTAAATGCCTGAAATAAGGTTTATGGTTATCACAATCTCAAGATATTAAATACAACAAAATACATCAGTAATACCTAGTGCTGCACGATTAATCATATCACAATCGCGATGTCAAGCCTACACGATTATATGACGCAAAATGCTGTGATTTTTATATTAAATAAAAAAATTAGCGCTGTTAACGCAATTAACGCAGTATCTGTTAATTTTTGGCATCCTTTGGCTAATGTTACATGATCCCGCTCTTATTCATGCAAATGCTTTTAAACCATTCATGCGCAATAAGACAAAAAAGAATGCGCTGCCTGTGAATGTCCTGACTGTGACACACAGAAAGACTCGCGCTAATATCGTGCGTGCGCACAAAACAGCATGCCAGAATACAGTTCTCTTTCGAGCTTGAACGAACAATAACACACACAATTATGCCAAAATGTCTTTTTGTCGAGTATCTTCATAACATGAGTAGTCTTATGATGAACGTGAAGAGTTGTGACCAAGCGGCAACCTCCCTGTCTCTCTCTTGAAACCAACACGGAAGTGAATTCAACGGCAATTCATCGACTGGCCGCTTGAGGCTGGATGCAGAAGTGAGTCAAATCTGTATCTCCCCCATGTTAAAATACCCAACTTTACAGCAGAAAAAAAACATGTTTACAGTCTGGTGCAAAAAGTGGCTTTGGTCTATATAGCTTATTTTTCCCTTCATGACAACTGTGAGGGGGGAATTTTTTTTATAACTCATCCGTTTAAATTCATATTTAAGGGCCTTACACACCGGGACGAATATCGGCGCGCGTTATTCGCCAGCGTTTTTCAACGCGTTTTTTGTGTTCACACCCAAGCGATTTTCGCTGACGATGAGCCGAGTGAACATGCAAATTCATTCCCTGACATTAGATGGCGCGATTGTCAAACGTTCGTGGGAAAAAGTTACAAGCCTATGTACATGAAAGACAATTAAGTAAAATGAAACTCACCATCAAGGCCCATTTGCTCTGCAATACCACTCCATAACAGTTCTCTTTTATCAAGATTTTTGTAGTCGCGTTTGTCATATAGTTCTTTATGTTCCGACACCAACGAGGCCAGCAGCTCTACATTCATCTTGCCTTGCATCTTCCTCGTCTTATTTCTTCCCAGCAGTGTAGACGCTATCTTCTTCGCCTGTATGTGTGCTCGGCAAGACCGTTTTGTGTTTGAGCGCCCCCAAGTTGTGTTTTACTGTAACTTCAGAAGCTCCAGACACGTGAGCAAAAGCGGCAATCTCATTGGTCGGATAGTTTTTGACGCGGCGCGTCAAACCAAAAAAACGAACCCGAGGCGTTTTTTTAAAAATGACGCTTTTACGCGTGGCGTTTTTCGCGTCGGTGTGCACACTCACATTGGCGCCCTTTGTTTAGTCACGAGGCGTTAAACGTCGGCGAATATCGTGCGCGAAATTCGTCCCGGTGTGAACAGGCCTTAAGCCTTAAAATTTCTGCATAATTAAGGGTGTCCACTTTAGAGTGACGGGTGGATTCCCGCTGATGTGGTCATTAGTCATCATTAGCTGTTTGTCTGCTGTCTGTTAGCCGTCACGTTAGCTCAGCTCATTGTCTGACTGTATAAATAAATAAATTCGGGAGTGACGCGCTGCCAAGATGGCGACGGTCGGCCACGCCCACTTTAGGCTTCAAAAACGGTCTTCAGAAACCTACGGGTGACGTCACGGACACTACGTCCATATTTTTTTACAGTCTATGGTTGTGACTCATGAGAGAATGAGGCGCGTGTGAGATCCGCGTCTCTGACAGAAGTGACTGGTCTTAAAGGGACAGTACTCAGTAGCCACTATTTATATCTGTCGCTAAAGTTAATCAAAGAACAAAGGGAACAGAGAAAAACACTCACTGCTCTTGACTAAAGAACTTTTTTATTTAGGCAGATTATCACTAATCTGTGTGTGCATTTATTTTCCTTGAGAACCAAGCAAGTTGACTCATGAAACCATTTGTTTATTATATCGCAATATTGACCTCAATTATCGCAATATGACATTTTCCCCAAATCGTGCAGCCCTAGTAATACCCCAGTGATTTTGTTAAATGAATGAATTAATTCATTTTTACTTCTGAAAAAGGCAGTTGCTAACAAGTAGTTGAATGGCACTACAGAGTTTGTTGGTGACATTAAACGTCATTCTGCAGAAAAGGAAAACTCTAATACTTGCTGGTCTACTTTCACAGCCTTGTTTTATGGTTTTGCAAACTATTCTCTCTCAAACATTCCAACTTGTAGATTTTAAATGAGATTGAAAGAGTTGTTGGAAATAGGGATGTTAACCGATGACCGTTTGACCGATGGTTGACCGCATCAGCGTTAACCGATCAAAGTTGTCGGTAGTCGGTAAAAAAAAAAAAAGTGATCTCTAAATTAGGCTATTATAGACAGTGGACTAAACGCTACTACAGTTAGCCATCTCATTCCAAGATCTTTTTGTGTGAAGTGAACAAATCCCTCACACTCAATTTTTCATAACTTGCCTGTTTGATGATGATCATCATCTTTCTTTATTATTGTTAGCACTACCTCAAACTAAAGCAGCGTCTCTTCAAAGCTGTCATTTTCTTAAATGAGCCGCGGCAATGTTTCAAATGAGCTTCTAACGCTAGACAAACGCCTTTATTTTCAACGCGATCACCTTGTACCCAAACCTTTTCGAAACTAAGGAGCCATTTGTCCTCCGATTACATACAAGCTCCTCGCGCCGCGTTTGCGGGACTCATGTTTCGCGCTGTAGGGGATTTTAAAAAGCGGGTGGCAGAGCGGCAGAGAGATGCGACAGAATTGCGAAATTGCAGGCGCGGCTCGAAATGGCTGTTATTTCAAATAGCGTAGCATATTTTAAACTAATCGGTTAACCGGTTACAACCGGCTAATGAGGCTCGGTGGTCGGTCAAGACATTTTTTTAGTTTTCGCCATCTCTAGTTGGAAACTTAGTAGGGGTTCATTTCTAAAATCTTAATTCATAGACTAACTTTAGCTTTATACTTCTGCCTATTCTATTTAGGCTTTAAAATTCACAAAAGTTATTAATTTGTGAAGGTTATCTTGATCAAAATGCAAGAATTCAAATATAGTTTTTCATCACCAGGGTGATGATGCGAAATTGCAAGTTTGCTTACAAAATACATCATCCCTATACTGAAGCTGTGTGTCTCTTTAGCTGCTCTGAAGGCCTATCTGAAATGCAACAATTCCCTGCCCTCACGCATCATCGTGTACCGAGATGGAGTTGGAGACGGCATGCTGCAGAGCGTGGTGGACTATGAAGTTCCTCAGATCATGCAGTCCATCAAGACCATGGGGCAAGATTACGAGTAAGCCACACTTCTGCACACATTCACACTATGGGGATGTTGAAATCCCTTGGTTGTATTCACATTTTTGTTTTGCATACAGGCCCAAGCTGACAGTTGTGGTGGTGAAAAAGCGCATCAGCTCCAGATTCTTTGCCCGGATTGATGGCAAAATTGCCAACCCTCCTCCTGGAACAGTCATTGACACTGAGGTCACTCGTCCAGAGTGGTGTGTATAGATTCTACTGTCATCACGATACTGGAATTTATAACTTCAATACGATACCTTAAAAAATATTGATATTCAATACCACAGGGAAAAACTGATAAATACTGCCATACAGATTTATTTTGTGATTATATGGATTTGTTTTGAATGGACACTTGGTATTACACATTTATTGGTGCAGATCATAAAGGTTTTAAAAAGTCTTGCAGTTGATTTTAAAAACTCTCCAGATAGCCTAATATCCATTTTGTATTAGTAAAATAATGCAAACCGCTCGTCTTAATGCTACGTCTGCTTGCAGGTATGATTTCTTCATAGTAAGTCAGGCTGTGCGCTTTGGTTGTGTCTCACCTACGCACTACAATGTGGTGTTTGACAACAGTGGCCTCAAGCCAGATCACATGCAGAGACTCACCTACAAACTCTGCCACATGTACTACAACTGGCAGGTAACAACCAATGTAGATCAGTATCACACGACTGTTAATAGCTCTACAATACTGTGCCGTCTCATGTATTCTTCATGGCTCTCTTTCTTTTTACTCTGAAGGGGATTGTCCGTGTGCCTGCACCATGTCAGTATGCCCACAAACTGGCCTTCCTGGTTGGACAGAGCATTCACAAGGAGCCCAACATGAACCTGGATGACTTCTTGTACTACCTGTAACCTGCTTAAGTGATTAGATGGAGGGTCTGGAAGAATAAATCGGCCATTCTTAGTTTCCAAGTTGAATTAGTTGAGTGAAAAAGTATATTATCAGAGAACATTTGTTTATATTCCTACATTATAATGTCTTGAGAGAGAAGCAGGTACAAAAATGTTTGTTTGCAAGGGAGAAATGCTTATGATCCTACTTTTTTCTTTTAAATATTCCCTTCTATTGTTCTGATGTCTTGTGAAGATAAAGTCCCCGTTTTATGTAAAGGGATAGTTCAAATCGCAGATTTTTTGGATTGTGTTTAGAGGCTCTGTTAATTGAATTAAACATTTATTTTCTAGTTTCCAATATAAAAGATGAAGAGTTACATTTGTAGTGAATGTCTTAAGTGTTCATGTACTGCATTCATTCATGTGTGGTTTTCATGTTTAACACAATTAAATGGTAGCGATTGTAGATTTAAAAAAAAGAAGGAAAGAAAATTTCAATGTAAATCAGAAGTATTGGAAAGCTAAAGATTAGAAAAATAAAGTATTGGTGTGTTGTTGAAATGCATCAGGATTGAGTCATATTGCATGGCACTGATTTGAAAAGAAAGCTTAAGTTCCCATGGCTGGCTAGCTGTTTTTGTTAAAACTTGAATTAATTAAAAAATAATTTGGACCACAGGGTACCGTGCAAGTTATTTGAGAAAACGGGGATTGCATTGCAATTGGGATTGGGATTGCAATATAACATTTCTGAAAACACTGGCATGTGAATTAATTTTCAAATTTCACTTCTAACGGTTTACTATGAGAGAGTAACTACATGGGTGCATGGAGGCTCAGTAAACCCAATCCTCCATTGAGTCTTAGAAATCTTATCTTAATGCAGACATCAAACACATTCAAAGTAATTTATTAAATCTAATATCTAAGAAGAATTAGTCTTGACACAAGTTCATTGACTATAAAGACTAAATTGGTGAATGAAAATGGTTTTGATTGGGCCTTTTTTCCGAGCGCTGAGGAAAGTAACAGACCCCACGTGACAGCGTCATACACACGTTACTTAGTCAGGACTCAAATTTACACCTGAGAATGACAATGAGAATCTTAATATTCATTTAATTGAAACAGCAAATAGTAAAGAAATAATAAATAGAAGGGGAAAAAAATAACATGACAACGCCTTGATGTTTCTATGGTTACTACCACCCTGTCTCGTGTAGCTGCGCCCTTAATCTGATCTAAACGCGCAGAGAAGAAGACCGCGTGAGTTAAAGGATGGCAACCAAACAAACACGCACCACTTCATAACTGGATTAACTTTAAACGTTAAAGTCTTATTTATAAGCGTTTATTGACAAGTTACTAACTCCAAAGATCAATTCATGTACTTTCTCCGATACACTTTAGTTTGTCGTGATCTAGTCAGGACTTGCAATGGACTTTAACGCGCCGGGACCGCGACGGACGTGTAACGTTACAATCAACAGAGGATAAACGACGGAGCAACGACATTGTTATGAGGGACAGACTGGCTGATTTAAATGCGGTAAGTGATTGACATTTAACCAGTTAGGCTAACTAATTGTTAACAGTGTCAATAACATATGGAGATCAATGTGTTTCAGTAACACAATAAAACTACACATACATATTTGGGGGGTTACTTTCTCCATTGTTTGTCTTCTCATGCTTGTGTCAGTGTATTGGTCTTCCTCCTCCTCCGTGCTCATCTGTGTATCTGTGCTTTGTTTTAGGGCAGGCAAAGTGCCAGTGAAGATGGGGGTGTCATTGTGTCCATGGAGAGAGATGACTTCATGCAGAACTTTTTCAGAAAGGTAACGTTACAGTTATTAATCTTTATGATAGGTGTTCCTCATCTGTAACGTACACTGTATGTTTGTTAAGGATAGTAAAATGCATTACAAGTCGGGCCGAATGAATCGATTATTATAATCCGATAATTGTTTTCATGTTATTGTTAATCAACAATAAATACCAGATATTTCAAATATGTTAATTTAGTATTGTTCATTTCATAATATTTTAAATTAACTTTTTATTTGTATATTTTCATTTGTTACTCATGCAATATTTGTATTTTATTAAAGCTTTATTTCAGTAACACTGTACAATAAGGTTTCATTAGTTACTACTTTAGTTAACATGAATTATGAATGAACAATACTTTAGCATACACTGTAGCATTTATTTATTTACATTAATGTTAATTTCAACATATACTAATACATAATTACAATCAAAAGTTGTATTTGTTAACATTAATGCACTGCAAACTAACATGAGCAAACAATGAACGACTATTTTTATTAACAAAGATCAATGAATACTGTAACAAATGTTTTGTTCGTTGTTCATGTTAGTTATACATTAAGATTAATTAATAAAACATTGTAAAGTGTTACCTTTATTTCAGTTATCAAAAACTGTTTTTAATAGTTTTGGTTAACAATAACACCACTGAAATGTACACTGTTTAAATAATAAATAAACGAATTAATTTAAAAACCATTAAAATAGTTTTAAGTCGTGTAACAATTTACCACTTTAGACATTCTACTAACAATAAGTAACTTGCAACTATATGTCAAATTCCAGTCATTAGAGTATTAGCAGACTGTCTGCTTAATATCTGCCAAACACTTTATTTTGATGGTCCCTCAACAGACATTCTACTGACTATAGTAACTTTGCACTTGCATGTGTATGTTGTGTCATGTACATGACAACTTATTCTACTAACCCTGACCCTAACTTAACAGTCTACTATTAATACTCTAATAATAGTTAGTAGAAAGTGGACTATCAAAATAAATTGCAACCTTAAATTGTACCTCTGATATTAGGTATCACAACATCATAATGTACAGTATAACATTTATAAGAAAGACATTTAATTACCAACATGTTGCAACATGCACACCCAGCAGTTCACGTCTAGAAGCCCACTTAAGGTTTGTGTTGAACTATGTTTTGCTTTATTTCAGGTGGAGGAGGTCAGAGGTGTCATCAATAAGATCTCCTCCCTATTGAATGAGGTGAAGAAGAAACATATTGTGATCCTTTCAGCCCCCAACCCTGATGAAAGTAAGTCACCCCTTCTCAAAGACTGTGAAATTTGAGCAAATGAAACAAGTAAGAACTAGTTTCTGAATAGTCAGGTTAAATATTTTTGAATGACAAGGTGGTCAGGTTAGCAGATCGAAGGTTCAAACCCTTTCAGGGGTGATTTATGAACTGTCACCATTGAGCCTTTGAGCAAGGCACTTAACCCCAGTTTGCTCCAGTGAGAGCAGTAAGGGGCCGTACACACAGAACTCATTTTTCCATTCCACTGCACTACGTTTCCTTTACTTTCCCATGTCCATGTAAACGCAGCTACTAATTTAACCACAAAATGTGTGAATGGCCCCAACCAAGCCGAACCGTACCATGCAGTGGAAAAGCGCCGTGAAAGGCTTTCACACTATATTTAACTCTGGTTTTATCTTTTTTTTTAACTTAGTTAAGCAATGTTTAACCCTTATCATTTTAAAAGTGGGCTAAAATGGGTTAATATGACACTGAGGCTAGTTTACACTGATCGGTATTTGAGTTTTTCCGAGTTACTCACTTCAGTTTAGCTTTCAGCCTCTTTGTTGTATTACCCAATAAATGACAATGACTTTCCGTCACAGTGCTGTAGTCTTTGTCTGAACCCACTTTAAATTTTTCCATCATTCATATCCACACACGCGCGCACACACACACAAAAAACAACAACAAATGATGCTCAGGGTTCGGTCACGAACAAAGAAACGATTTTATAACCCTCGTCCCAGCGGCACATAGCCTTATAAGAGGAAAAGACCATGGGCTTCCTCTGCCGGAAATATCACATCACATTACTCTATACAAGTACACCTCTGGAGCAGCCTGGAAAATGCTGTAGAGAAAACATTTCTCACATGCGCGCACATACTTATGGGTAATTAGACCTTTTGTAATGTCTTGGCAGTGTTCATGGGGGTGTATGGCGTCTGCTCGCAATGAAAAATGTATAGAAAACAATTTAATGGGGAAAAGAGACCCTTTAAAACGTACTATAGGGAGTCAAGTTTGGGCATGCAAGGAATCATGGTTTCCTTCATTTTAAGTCAGTGTGTTTAGCTTTGGCTGTTACTTGCAGGGCATGTATAGGACATGCAGGCAGGAATGTGAGAATGAGATAAAGAGTGTTTCTGCGACGAACTCTATGCTCTGTTTTTCTTCCACACACACGTTATATCGCGGAGATGTATCAAGTTGATAGTAAAATTGAATGATCTATTTGAGGATTGTGATATTTCATCTATTTAAGAGTGAGCATAGCCATCTACAGTCACTTTTCATCTGTATACCTGCCTGCATTTTATATTCTTCTCATATATAACTCACCACTGTGTTTTTCCAACATGTCACTAGTGCTGCACAGGGGCATATTTTTTCCACTTTGGAAAAGTTTTCTAACTTTGATAGCCAGTGGTTTATTTAATAGTCTATTATATGCGAGTTGTATATCAAGTGAACGTCAGGCCCTGAAATATCAAGAAGGAGCCTTTGCATTTATTTGATCAACATACAGTACAACAGTAACATAGTAAAACAGTAATTTACTGTATGTATCAACATATAAATATGACTTTGCTATCAGAAACAAAAGAGGAGCTGGAACAACTCACAGTGGAAATCAAGAAACATGCCAACTTTGTCCGGAACAGCCTCAAATGTGAGTTTTATGTCGAGCTGCTTCTGTCTGTTGATGATAGTAAAGCAGAGATCACCAATGCACTTGAAAAAGGAAATAAATAAGTTCTGATCTATTTTCTTCTCAGCAATGCAAAATAATCTACCTCCAGATGAGCAGGAAAATGCAGTGGATGCACGCATTCAGAAAACACAAGTGAGAAATTTCTCTCTCCTTTAAAATCCTACCATCCTGTACAGGCATATTTTCATCCTAAACTGATTTATTGCACTTATTGTTTCTTTTTTTAGTACACTAACTTGTCACGTAAGTTTGTGGAGGCAATGACACAATATAATGAAACCCAAGTGTCCTTCAGAGAGAAGAGCAAAAGCAGGATTCAGAGACAGCTGGAGATCAGTGAGTCACACATGTGTACATTCATACATTCGCAAACACATGTACATATGATTCCTGTAAACTAGACTATTGACAGTTGACAGATTTCCACTTAAAATGACCATACCATATATATTTTCATGCATACACTGTATCTTAATAAAAAAGGCCTACTTATTCCCTCTGAGAAAGCGTAGGCACTGCTTTTCTATGGTTTGCATATCTGCAGTCCTAGTTTCGGTTTCCCTTTTTGAATGATGAATATAGATATATAAAATATAATATATTGAAACCTGCTGATATAGACAGTTATTTCCTGACTGTCAGCTGTAGTGTTTGCAGTGTGTTTTTTGGCCCAGACGCAGCCGACGCGAGCCGACAACACAGTCAGCTTTTGTCACCAGTCACCACTAGCTCTTTGCCATCGGCGGGGTGTGTCATTGCTAGGGATGAACGATATTAGGCTGGTATTAGAGATTTTAAAAACGTATCAGTATTGGTTGATATTAGATATATATTAGCTAAAATTGGATATTTAAATTTGCAACTCATCTCTTATATTTTTACTTTTAGATTACCTTGGCCTTGATCCAAGACTTACTTAAAATTAATCTTAAAAAAATTATTCAATAGTTATTCATTTAATAATTTATTATTAACATGTGGAAATGAAATATGAAATGTAGTCTTTAGCCAATCTCATAATGAATATCCATTTTTCATACTGTACATAATGTTGTGATGCCTAAATACACTTGTAGCATTTTAAATTATTAATTTTAATTTATTTTTATATTATTTAGGCAAAATAGAATGAATTTGGGCCAGTATGGGCAAACATGTTTGCCTAATCATTGTTTTCCCCTCTTATCACATGACATTCTGCTCCTGAAATATAATTTGAGTAATGTGTGTGTGTGTGTGTATTAATGAGGTACTTTCTTTGCTTTATGACACATGAAACGGAGTGGTTTGTCACCAGAGACTGTAAGGCGAGTGTTACCTGGGCAACAGGCCTCCAGAGATCCTGCTGTACCTCTGCACAGTGGGCCAATGTCATGTGATAGTATAGTGAGTCATAAGTCATGTGACTGTTGTATTTGCATGAAGACCCAGTTACCTCAACTTTGCATTTGAAAAAAATAAAATCCATGAAAAGGGTTATGTTTTGCTAGAGGACTTTATTTCAACGCTTTATGTATTTGTTTTGTGCTATTTGAAGTCAGTATTTGAGGTCCAATTAGTATGTTGTGAGATATTTATAAGTATGAATACGAGCACTGGTCCATTGCTAATTTTTTGAATGTGTGTGTATTTTTCCAGTGGCCTTTGCATTGATGGTTTCAACCATTGTAATGCCCCTTCTCATTTTCCCAGCTGAATCAATATAGTCCCCAAGGCAGACTTAGCATGACCACACACACATCGCAGCCATTTATCCATTGAGAAATGACAAATTCACACACAGGCAGCCATTTATCAAACAGATAATGGCCTAAACAGGATCTTCCAGTTTGTGAGAAGAGTGCTGTTTTTTTCTGATCTATTGCACTCTCTGAATATTGTAGCTGGAAGAATTACAACTAATGAGGAATTGGAAGAGATGCTGGAGACTGGAAACCCTTCCATTTTTACCTCTGATGTGAGTTTGCTTCTCGAAAATGCTTATTTCCAGTCTTACTCTAGGCTGAAGGAAGGACTCTCATCCAGAGCCAATTTCCTTTGGCCTCTCATCTTACTGTTTTTGTGACATGAGAGAGACTAATCTTTTCAACAATAATGTAGAATTAGCACCCTCTGCTGGCTGTTTCTCTGTGTTTTGTGTAATGGTCTGTTTAAAGCAGGGATGTCTCACTGTCCTGCAAAGTTTAGCTCTAACCTCAGTTAAACACACCTGAATAATCAAGGTCTTTCAGGGAGTGTTGAGGCAAGTTGGAGCTAAACTCTGCAAGACAGTGGCCCTCCAGGACCGAGTTTGGACGGCCCTGATTTAAAGGGACAGCTCACCCAAAAATAATAATTCTGTCATCATTAACTACATTAATCATGTAGTTTTATCCCCATATTACTAACATGGAGTACTAACTGAGACATTTTGAACATATTTTTTTCTTAGCAATTAAACTTCCATTCAAAAGTTTAGTGTTGAAAAAAAATATACAGTAAAAACGTAATTTGTGAAATATTTGTGCAATTTAAAATAACTTTTTTATTTGAATAGATTTTAAAATGTCATTTATTCATGTTTCAGCATCATTACTCCAGTCTTCAGTGTCACATGATCCTTCAGAAATCATTCTAATATGCTGAGTTGGTGCTTAAGAAACATTTCTTATCGGTTTTCAAAAAAATAAATAAAGAGCAACGTACAGGTTTTTAACTTGAGGGATGAGTAAATGATGACACAATTGGGTGATCTGTCCCTTTAATGTTCATGCAGCGTTGTCACTGTTTTTAAGTTCCTAGAGGCTGTTAAAAGAGATCCTTTGATTTCAGATCATCTCCGACTCCAATATAACTCGACAGGCCCTCAACGAGATCAAGTCTAGACATAAAGACATCTTGCGGCTGGAGTCCAGCATTAAAGAGCTACATGACATGTTTGTAGACATGGCCATGCTTGTTGAGACCCAGGTACAGTATACACAGTAATCACTAATGTTTATTGTTGTTTGATCACTTATTTAGTTAACCTTTATTTAACCAGGCCAAGTCACTTAAGAACAAGATTTTATTCTCAACAGCAGCCTGGCAGGAGAGTTGGAATCTCCTGAAAGACATACAAACACACATTGCCATGCACACACATATACATTCAATTAAAACATTTACAGGCTGTGATTAAAAAAAACACACTCCCTATTAGTTTTTTTAATGCAGAGATTGAAATATGTCTCTCATTTCAATGACTTTTGTAGCACATTCCAATTATTTCGAGCAGCAAAAGCGGAACGACCATAAACAGTTTTCTTATTAGTTAGCATATTGGTTTACTTGTTAGTTGTTATTAGCACTTGTAGTGCATTCGTTGATTCACTCATTTATGTTGTACAGGGTGAGATTATGGACAACATTGAAAAGAATGTAAACAAGGCAGTCGAATACGTCGACCACGCTAAAGTGGAGACCAAGAAAGCTGTCAGGTACCAGACAGGGGCCCACAAGGTAAGAGAAGAAAACCACACAGTTTGCTCTGAGATTAAAGGCTGGAATGCACTACACAACAGATTTTAAAACACTAGACATCACACATTTGCCAACTTTGTAAATGGTAACAGAAAACAATCGGCATCATACACTAAACCATCTGAGGATCACAACTTTCAAATGGTTCCAAACAGAACAAACTCTGGCAGAAACATGCGCCTTGTTACTAGGAGACACACGACAAGCGCAAACAATAATGTGTTCGAAAATCGGCTTAAAATATCAAACATGTTTGACTGGATGAAATCAAAGTCTTTAATGCTAAAAGAGGCTTTGTCCATCATACACTACATGATTTTATGCGAAATCTGTCAACTCCCACTGCCCAAAATCTGCAGGCTGGCTCTGACTTCCGGCAACTAGCGTCGACTCCTCCAGACATTAAATCGACATTACCCATGTAGGGTATTCCAGCCTTAAGAAGCCACATTATCCCCTGGTTTCACAAAAGTTTTAAGCCTATCCCAGACTACAATGCATGTTTGAGCTGTTTTAACTGAAAGCAACTCGCACTGGCAAATCTTAAAATATATCACTGCTATTGTTTCGTCTCAAGATGCACACCAGTAATGTTTATAAAACCTACTTAAATGTCCTAATTGAACTAAGGCCTATTCCTGGCTTAAATTAAGCTCTGTCTGTGAAACCAGGCCCGCATAATATTCCTCTTTTTTTGCCTCCATTCAGAGTTTGTAATATTCAGAAATAATACAGCCCTAAAATAAACGAGACTGTTTTATAATGAACACATTTGGAGGGTGTAGAGCTCTTGAGCTTTATTCTGTCACAATATGTACTACAGGCTTCAGAACATTTTTAAATGTTACCGAGTGCTTAAATAAATGCAATCATTATAACACTTTCTTTTTGTCTTGTACAGAAACACATCATTTTTGCTCTTGTTGTTTTGTCCGTGCTTGTGCTCGCACTAATTATTGGCTTGTCTGTGGGCCTGTCTGCTTAAACCACTACTAACTCTGCCTCCTCCAGCTCTAATGCAGCCAATCCTGTCTAAGCATGGTTCCCAAGGTAACAGCCACTGCCCAATCACTAACAATCTCATCTAGCCTACTTTCACTTTCTTGAACCACAAAGACATTTTAAAGGGTCTGAAAGGTAAATTTACATTTAGTAATTTTTTTTTCCTCTGCTGTTCTTTATCTCTGTCATAGAAACTGGTCTATGTTGGCATTTGTGGAGCCGTGTGCATCATCATTCTTCTCGTCATTATTGTCGTTGCAGTTTACAGTGAAAACAAATAGTTTTTTGTCCTGCTGCATACAACACTGCTCTTGATTTTATTACCAGTGAATTGTGGTCAAAGACTTTCCTCTGAGTTGTATGCCTTGCCACTTACTATTGCAACCAGATGTAATTTTCTGTCTTTTATTTATTCAATGCCGGCAAGTCAATTTTGCACAATTGAGTAATGTTTTCTAATATTACAATATGTAACTTTGGTTACTTCGTTCTTTGGGAGGTCTGACTGACAATGTGGAGTTAAATGCAATCCAATAAAGTGCACTTAAAAAATAAAACAAATGTTATTATTAAAAACTATTATATTCAAGAGTCAAAAGTTCGAAATAATTTTGTTTCAGCTTTTACACAATGGTTTGACTGTTCGATATGACCGTTGTCTCCACACAATATGATGTCAGATCTGTGAACAATGTTACAAAATAAGTTTATCACTTAATGTTTTTCTTTTTTGTCTGTTTCATGTGACTGTATCCGAAAGGAATGTTACCCTATGCTCATAAAGTATATTGTAAAATAAATGAGTTGCTCAAAACTCTCATATTGTATCCTTCTGTTATTGGTGAATGTTCATCACGTACAATTGTGTTCAAAAGTTTGTACTTTTATTCAGCAAGGATGCATTAAATGGTCTCTTTTGATCATTTACATTGTTACAAATATTTAGCTTTCTATTCATACTGAAACTTTAATATTGATCATATTTAGAAATGTTTCTTGAGCACAAAATCAGACTATTAGAATGATTTCTGAAGGATCATGTGACACTGAAGACCGAATAATGCTGAAAATTCAGCTTTGCATCACAGAAATGACATTTTAAATTATATTGAAATAAAAATTGGCTTTTTTAAATTGTAATAATATAATATATATATATATATATATAATTTATTAATAATAATAAAACACAAACTGTTTAATGGTAGTTAAATATCGCTTTCTCTACCATGTCAAAACTAAAAATCATAAGCTTCATTATTTACATTATCTTCTTTTGCATGGTATCGATCAACTGATAATTCCATATCCAGAATGTCCAGAAAACACTACCGTTGTTTTTAATGAGAAGTCCTCAACACTCTTTGTTGATGACATCATCCTCACCGTTACCATGAGAACCTCAGTATGTGTGACAAAGCTGAAGCAGGTGCATATATTAATGCTCATGGGATTTTACCCTGGACGCACAGCAGCTGGGGAACACACACACACACATTAGACACTCTAGATGCTGTCTGTGAAATGCATATGCACATACACAGCATGATGAAAGCTGAATAAATGCCACTCGTGACATGACACTTTCAGGACTATCTCTGCTATTGGGCTGTGAGTGGGCAGAAGCACAGACATTATGTAACTCAAATGTTCCTGCCTCAGAGAGAGTAAAGAGAGCATCCACACACACACACACACACCTACACACACACACGCACGCATGCATGAGAGAGAGCCAGTGAGAAATAAATAAATGAAAATCTCACCTGACCTGGTTAGGGTGAGTGAATAAAACGATGAAGCTGAAAGGGGAGACAGTGTTTGTAACGGTGATGAGACAGTCAGTGCTCCTCTCTCATTCTCTGTGTGAGTCACTGGAGCAGCAGCGTACTGTACTGGAAACCACAGGGAAGGACAACTAGGAAAACGTGAGTTCATTATAGGTATGAATGAGGATTTGCATTTTGAACCCCTTTCAGAGAGATTGATTTTCTGTTGAATGAATCCAATGGCTACCAAACGCTGCGTAAAATATACACTCTTAAAAATAAACGTTGTTTATTGGCATCTATGGTTCCATATGACGAACCTTTAAACATCCATGGAAACTTTTCAGTGGATACAACGTTCTTTATTGTGAGAAAAGGTTCTTGAGATTAAATTGCATTTCACACTAAGAAAGAAAAATGATTCTTTTAAGAGCTGTTCCCTGAAAGGTTCTTTGGGGAACCAAAAATTTTTCTTCTATGGGATCAATGTAAAAAAAAAAAAAAAATTGTGGAAACTTTATTTTTAAGAGTGTAGCCTTGATTATTATATTTGACGTTTTAATTTCAGTTGAAGTTTAAGAACAAGACCAGACTCGTGTACAACTATTCAGATGAACTGTGGAATAGACATCTTCACACGTTTCATCTTCACTTGTTGACTAGTTCTTTGACATGACGGCTGTTTTTTTAATTTCCAATATTGAATAGAAAAGTTCCTTTTAATATTTAGACGGGAGAATACATGAACTGAAGAAAATGGATTAAAGTCATACATTTTTTTTGGACACTTGTGAATAGTGCGGGATTATTTATGGATAAACAAAAGCATGGAAGTTCCAGTTAAAAGAAAGTTTCAGAAGAAAACGTGCTATTGTTTCACAGAATATCAGTCAGTAACATGGGCTATACAAAATGGTATATTGTGAAACGACTGTGTAATTGATGTGTTGTTCAGTCTGTCAGTCATAGACAATATTTAATGACTTTGTGCCATCTCAGAATTATTTATTACATTCATTCAAATATTTTGAGATATACACTACTGTTCAAACATCTAGGGTCAGTAATGTTTTCCTTAAGCAGTAATGAAGCATTAAGCAGCACAACTGTTTTCAACAACAACAATAAATGTTTCTTGAGCACTAAATCAGCATATGATTTCTGATGGATCATGTGACATGTTTTGCCCTTACAGTTCTTTTCATTTATGACTGTAACAGGGCTGATTTATACAGCACGGAAAATTTGGGAACTATGCTGGGGATAAAAAAAGATGGAAATAGAAAAAGAAATTGTTGTCAATGTGCAAAAAAAAGAAAAGAAAAAAAAAAAGCCTTTAGGCTAATAACACATGCTGATTTTTTAACACATGCAAAAATTGTGTCATTACTTACTCACCCTCAAGTTGTTCCAAACCTGTATGAATGTCTTTCTTCTGTTGAACACAAAAGAAGATATTTTAAAAGAATGTTGGTAACCAGACATTTGATGGTAGCCATTATTTACTTCCATAGTAGGATAATATAATAGTATACAATGGAAGTCAATGGTCAACTGTCTGGTTACCAACATTCTTCAAAATATTTTCTTTTGTGTTCAACAGAAGAAAGAAACTCATAGAGGTGGAACAACATTGAGAGAGAGTGACAGAATGACATTTTTTGGGTGAACTATCCCTTTAAACCAGGTGTCAGTGATTTATTGTTTACACGCATTTTCATGAGGAACACAAAAGTGGCCATTTCGTTTTGGAGTTAGGCTACTTGTATATATATATATAAGCAAACATACTCTGTTTAAGAGCGAAAATAAAAGTAGGCTAAATATAATACACACATACAAATACAAAAATGTGTAAATAAAAGTATTTTAATTACAATAACAAAGTTCTGTAATAAGTGGTATCAAAACTCATTGCAGTGTGTGTAAATCACGCACACATAAAAATGGCTCTGTTCAGTTGTCGTTGTCAATGTCAATTGTTTCATTATTTTCAGTGTGTGATTGTATAAAAAAAAAGTGCGTGTATATTTCGTGGCCTGACCCTTGTAAAGCTCCAGCGGGCTTCTCTGTAAGGCTCGAAGGGGAGATTGTTCTGCTGTTCTTGCCTCAGGCAGCGTCCTCAGTTTCCAATGGACTGCTATCGAGTGACTCTATTCATAGCCCTTGTCCTGTCCCGGGCAAACCATGTGGCCTCTCAGCAGTACTACACCGCACATCTGGTCCAGAGTCCAGAGTCAGACGCTTGCCAACGCTTTCTCCATTATCATTTAGTCACACTCATTTAAGAAGCAATACTATCAGAGGGGATTATGTACAGCCCCTGAAAGGGCTTCTTCCTTTCCTGTCTCTCCTCAAGCCGCTTTCTTCACAGCCATTTTCTGTGTACAGTAACACAATATAATCCAGCGCCCGTTCTTATGTAACTTCAGAGAAGTGCAGACATTAATAATCCCACGCGGCCTGCGGCACGCGGGCTCCGTGACATCACCGTCAGCAGCAGTGGAGTATGATGACTAGAGGACTGTGGGTAAACACGTTTAAGAGCAGGACATGATGGAGCGGTTTGCTGGAGTTCACAGAGATGTGTAGATTATTCAGAGATTATGGGCCATGGTATGTACGGATGTGTGGATTAAGACCTAATTGATTGGTAGATTACAGCATGTGGATTGAGTGCCATGCAGTGTAGGCAACACTAAATCTTAGGAGGTGATTTTAAACGTATTTGTATCGTCTTTAGGTTTTATGTTTGCATTATGTTTGCTTAGGTTGTTAGGGATTATTGGATTAATAGGGAATGGGAATGTAAAATATTATCTATGCATATGTGTTTATAAGAATGATTTATGTTGTGCATGCAGGGGACAGTTAATGTTCATGCTTATGTGATATGGCTCAGTGTGTGTGTGTTGTGGGTGTGTGTGTGTTTGACTGCAGCAGGGGTCTGTGCATGATGTCAGACGTCTGGGGGGGATTTGTATGCATTATGTAAAAAGTGTTTGTATATGTGTGCGCATTTTTTGCTTGCGTTTGTGTATGTGTGGGTAGGGGAGACTGGGGAGTGTTGTACCATTTTGTTTCTCTGTCTGCTTTACTGCTATGTGTCATATTTAATATGCCATTCAAATGTTTTTTTATGCTCACCAAGATTGAATTATTTGGTTAAAAATACAGTAAAAATAACTATATATAAAATATTCCTGTGATGTCAAAGCTGAATTTTCTGCATTATTAATCACATGTGTCACATGATCCTTAAAAAATTATTCTAATATGCTGATTTGGTGCTCAAGAATTTTTTTTTTTACTATCATCAATGATGAAAACATTTATGCTTCTTAATATTTGTATAAAAACCATGATAAAAAAAAAAAAAAAATCTGGATTCTTTGAAAGAAAAGTAGGCCGAAAATAGAAAGTTCATAGCATGTTCAAAAGTGTTCAAAAAGTTTGAGATATAATTTGTGTAACATTATCTCTTTACTGACACTTTTGAATAAAAGTAGCCAATACCTTTTCAAAAAAAAAAAATAATAATAAAAAAAAAAATCCTCACTGACCCCAAACCTTTGAACAGTAGTGTATCTACAAATTACTATAGAAATGTCAAGCCAAACGAATGCTGTAGTTACATTTTAAATTAGTTCAATTAGTTAATGTCCTTGGTGTTTTAATTGACTTTTTCAAAATAGCCCAATTATTCCCTGTCCCATTCCATCCCTCTCTTTAATTTAACATATAGGAAACATTATAAAAATTGGAAGTAGATTTCAGAGCAAAATCTTAAATCAAACTGTGGTGTGAAACAACAGCAGTTAATGGAAATCTTCATGCACCCACGCCACTAGGTGTCAGTAAAGAGTCCAAGACGGCTGGAATAAAGAAGAAACAAGCGCACCTTGTGCTTGATGTCATAAAGTTAAATAAACAAGAGAATGTAGGGCTACTATTAGGCACTTTATTACGTTATTTAGCGTCCATTGACATCAAATTATAACCAGATGTGGAATTTTACTTGTCCCAAAATTGTTTGTTTTTATTTGTTTATTTTACTATTGTTTATTTTTACTAAATACTATTGGTTTGTCTTGTAAATCCTCTATATTTGAGACTAAGACAGATTTAATACTTGTACTGTCACACCAGGAGGATAGTGAGCATGAAAAATAGTAATTTTACCCCTGTTGCACATTTTCCAGTGCAGTTAGCTAAACTGATGGTGTTATGACTCTCCCTGGCCTATGGATGTTGTCGGTACACGATCCGTTCCACCTGCACGATCCGTTTCACGCATGCGCGTAATTACGTACGTTAAATAACAAACGGGTTATTATGGACGTATTTTGTTATTCTGTGCCGTGATGAAGACAGAAATATTATGTCGGTGCCTGTAACAGTTTTATACACTGCTGTCACGTTATTTGAGCTGTTTCTGGATGAAGGCAGACTGCTGACAGTGAGTCATGTTGACAGAGTTCAGGGAAAACTTCCTAATGTCAAGTTTAAAATGAATACGCGCTTAAGGTGCGTGACAAAAACACGCGCACTTCAGTTAGTGCGATTCAAGTGTTTACATGGTTAAACACGGCGTACGCCACCTGTTTTAATACGATTATAGTTGATGCCATTATGAGCTTATCACATTATTAAGTATTGTGTTTACATGAGGTAAAGCATAATCGCAATATTGATAAAATCCCATTATACGCATGCGTAGAACGGATCGTGCAGGTGGAACGGATCTTGTACTGACAGATGTGTAAGTGATGTGTATCTGTCCTGTAGGAGATGATGGGGGTTGAAAGGAAGTGTGAGGTGGAGGTACTAAAACAGCCCCAAAAGGAGTTACAGTGGGTCCGAAAACAGCTGTCAGTCAACTCTAACAGAACCAATGGACCAGGCAGGACCAAGGATAAGGTAAGTCTTTGGGTTAATCAAAAAAATACACCACAAGTACAACATAGATTATCATTAATTGTTTGTAATTTTGTTTGTAGATGTTGTATGGACTTGAATGCAAGATGTGTGTGTATATGAAGAGTTCAGATGCAAAAGCCTCTAAGTGCCATCTGAAATTTCCTTCTAGAATGATCATTTTTATAAAGCTTGTATATTTAAGTTCAGTAATTTCACTTAAATGACAATTAATAGGTAATTTGCATGGCCATTTAAGTGAAATTACTGAACTTAAATATACGAGCTTGATAAAAATGATAATTCTAGAAGGAAATTTCAGATGGCACTTAGAGGCTTTTGCATCTGAACTCTTCATATATTAATCATAATGTGATTACTTCAGTGAAAGGTTAGCTTTTATAATTTTTTGAATGAAAGATCAAAATGATAAACAATGCACATTTATTTTTAAAGCCTACTTTGCTCATATTTACCAAGGGGCGCAAATAATTCTGACTTGGACTGTGTGTATATATTTGAGATTAGCTAAATTTAGATTTTAGAATTGAAATGAAGGATGCATTAATCTGCTAGTAATGTCGTAGTTTTTCAGAGCTGTTGCCTAGGCATTATTGGATTAGTCTGTGTCCTGATCATGGTTTGGTTTTCTGAGGACTTGGCCTACTCCCTCTTCAACCCTTTTCCACCCCTCCTTTCCCTTGCACCCTCCATCTGTTCTTTCACCAAAAAAATAAAAATAACTTGATCTGAAGTCACTTGATGACCTGTTGAAAGCTTTCTAAGCAGTAAGTATCATGGGAAAACATTTAGGAGCACCTGCGGCATTTCTTTGAGTAACAGATCGACATTCATCATTTGACCTTATCATTTGGAGCTTAGCGAAAGATCAAATTGTACATACCATTGGGTCTTTTTGTGGCAAAGTAGCCATTCAGCCGGCTCCAGTCTCTTATTTAACAAAGGTGAAATCGATCCTTCACTTTAACCTACAGTGCTTATGAACAGACGTTTTCTGCTTCAGATCTGAAGAGGATGGAAATTGCTCACTTATACTCAGGGCAAATAACATTTACTTGGCTGGAGTGTTTTAGAGATGTTAATCAGTCCTGCGATGTACTTGGGGTCTAGGTATGCCTTTTAGAGATGGGAATCAGTGCAGGTTTATATAGAGTGTTGCCATATTTGGCTGTGGTATGCAATGCTAGATGTCCCGTGAGACAGCAGAGGGCTCTTTTGGGAGAGGCTGAGGGAGACAGAGGAGAATGACAGCCCACTTAATAACTGTTACGGTTGCCAGGCAGCAGTTTAATGAGTATCCAAACAAGTCAAGCTTGTTTTCCCGTCTAGTTTGTAATTGTATTTCCATGTATATTTCTTTCTTGAATCTCATCTTCTTTGCTGGACACGCTGCTGTATTCATGCACTGTATTCGTTTGTTTCTGTTGACATTTTAGTAATTGTGCAATACCGGTGAGAGGCACAGAGGGCAGTCTTGTCCTATTGTTTCATCGCCATGTCTGGGGAAACCCTGAACCATCCAAATAATCCTCCTTAATACCCTGCTGCTCCTGCATCCCTGATCTCTGATTGGCCGCGGCTGCTGGGAACGGTCCTGCCACTGCACAGTGGGAGATAAACGATTGGCCAGACTCACTCACTGGCGGAAAGAGTAAGCGAGCACGCATGAGAACAGGAGAGAGAGGGTTTACAGGGTTTCTCACAAGGGATCCTCATTAACAAATCCGTCTTCTGCAGTCAAATCGCAGATATGTGTTAAAGCATGTACTGTAATACACAGACATAAGCTGAGTATGTACTGAATTCTCGACCATTGATGAAGCATGTTCCTTAGATTTGCAGGTGTGTAGTATAAATACATTTCCGGGCCTAATACATCCGCCATGTTGGAATTGTCACCTGACCCGGATGTTCTTTGACCCATGGCCTCATGGGATAGTAAAGTGTCCACTTGTTGCACACAGAATCTCTGCTGAATACTACTACTATTCAGACACCCTTCTGATTAGTCATACTGATTTTTGAATACTTCTGTATATATATATATATATAGTAGTATTGTGTTTATATGTGCAAGAATATTCTAACATTTATCAGAATTTTGTCATTATGTAAGTGTCACATAAAGACATTAACCTGATTTCCATAATTAGATGAATCCAATATTCCAGTTTCTAGAAATCTGAATCAGACCACTTGCATATGCCTATATTAATCAGAATTGTGGGTCGTGTAAAAAACTTATTTGTGATATCCATTGTAACTCAACATTAATCTGCCTATGTCTCAACAAAGGCAATTCTGGGTCATAAAGAAACTGAATAGTTGAGCTATTGAAGAAACACATTTTTTTGAGCAAGGAGGAGGTATACAAGGAGCAAGGAGGTATTTTTTTGAGCAAGGAGGAGGTCACTACAAACATAGTGACAGATCTTAAGAAAATGAATGAAAATCTTATTGAAAAAGATAAAATGTAGGCGGGGACTTTGTTCAATCCATCAGTTGTTGATTGGATGGAGGAGGATCTGAATGTGAGCTTCCAGTCAATTGTAAGAAAGGGGCGGGGTTTAAGCGGACTAAATGATTGGAGAAGTCTGGCATACATCACCAGAGACAAGTCTGTCGTTTTCACTGGATAGTTGAGTTATGACATTTTAATTAAACAGTAAAAAAAAGATTAAAAATAATAGTTTTAAACATATACATGGATGAATTGTTCACAATAAGATTAATAACATTCATTTAAAAAATAGAGTGAATTTTTATTTTCATCCTTGAATTTTCATCCTTGAGACGTCATGGAGACGTGATGGACATAAATGAGAATTGAGGTGTTTGAATTAATCTAATGTATTTAGGATTATTCTGATAGCTGTGTAACTTGGCCTATAAGGTTTAACTACAATATTGACCTCAATGAGAAAATGATGTTTATGTAAATGTGGCCAGTGATGGGGGAAGGGAGTGTGTAAGAGAGAATTCAAAAACACCTTATTTGACCTTGTCAGCTCCAGTCATGGCCCTCCAGGGCGGATGGGTGATGCTCACCTGGAAGATAATGCAGATGCACAGCATTTGGCATGAGAGAGGGGTATTTACATCAGACACATCAAAGTGAACCAACGCACGACTGTTCTGCTGTAAGCTGCACTGGCTCTGCACTTGTGCGTGCTTCTGTGAGTGTGTGTGGTAAAGAGAAGGAATAGGCCAGTGGTGTTCACATATCTTCTGATCCAGCACACAGATACAGATGAAGAGCGCTTAAAGCGCGCGCTAAATGCAGAGTGTATTCGTGTGCTGCGCTCTTCCAGCAGTGTGTGTGAGTGAGCGAGTGAGTGCGCGCGCGTGCGGTCTCCTCAGTACCGCCCGCTCGAGCGCTTTTCCCTTCCCGACGGTCGCTAATGAACCGTTTTAAGCCCGGATAGCACGGACAGCGGACCGGAGCCGTCAGCCGCCCCTTAATATGACACAGTTGGACGCGGCTGTCTTTACGGGAATCATCTTTTAACGGAAGAGCGCCGAAAGAGGTAGAGTCGCTGTCCATCGCTTGTTTTCGTGCACGCGCTCAGCTGATTTGAGAGCATGTTGTGTTGATAGGTGAGGTATTGGATGGTTTGGTCAGACATGTCTTTAAATTTGTTACAATTTGGTTGTTTAGTCGGTTAGATGTTAACGTTGCTGCTTTGGTTGTAAATGTCATGATGGCTCGTGCGGTCGTCTGCACTATAACCTTATAAATACAGACGGTAGTCCGCATGCTGTATTAAATGTGCTGAAAACATTATTCAGGATTTCTCTGCCAGTGAAACACATGTCTGTGTGGGGTAGGTTTGTCCAAAGCCATTTTAGATTGCAGCAGTGCTGAATATCTCACAGTAGCTTGTACTATTAAAGAGATAGACCATCACTTCTGAGCTCTTCAAACTCCCTCTATATTTCTCTGTCATAATCAGATATAGTTATTTATTTTAGTAAACGTGTTATTAATTTTTAAACATTCTAAAAGTGATATGTGACGCCGGGGCTAGTTGTCACATGGGTTACTTATGTCTCAGCCAAAAGTCCAATAACACAAATGTGTTTTCTCTTTGAATGTTGATTTCTAGTTAAAACCCTTCTTAAATGATTATATATATATATATAATATATATATATATATGTATGTATGTATGTGTGTGTGTGTGTGTGTGTGTGTGTGTGTGTGTGTGTGTGGAGAATTCTACACTTGAAACTAAAAATCAATTTATTAGAATTCATAAGCGTTTTACTGACCAATATCAAAAGAGTATAGGCTAGACGTGATATATTATTAGTCACCATGAAATCAAAATTGACAATTCTTATTTTTTATGTAACATTGCCGTATTTATTATAAATGATTTATCTTTGCACATCTTTATTATTATTATTATTATTATTTTAAAATTCATATGCCTACGTAATCTTTAAATATCAAAATAACCTCCCCTCCTTCTTGCAGCGACATCTCTTCTCTTCTCTGATGACGTGTTTACTGGCGAAAGGGCGGGACAACCTGTCAATCACATGACATCACTGCAATAGCAAACCACAATGATCCAATCAATTCCTGATGGACTAAAAAAAGTCCCGCCCTACATATTTTCGTGTTGCTGTTTCGCTTGGATATTTGTCACAATAGGGAAGAAAAGACTATTGCTACTTCCATTTCATGCTGACTTTAAGTACTTTAATATAGTAATCATTCAGTGCCATGATAATTATGAAAGCACCATAATCATGCAGCATGATGCTGTATGAGTATACTTTTTTGTAAAGGGATTTCATTTTAGCATCATATCAGTTGATGTCAGATCGATCTGTTTTGACAATGAATTTGTGTGGGAAAGGAGCATGACACATATCCTGCACAATTCACATGTTATCCTGAATTAATTTCAATCAGCAGCCAGTTTAATGATTTTTCTATTAATTCCAGTTGCTTTATATCAAATGCATTTTGTCTAGCCGCCAAAAAAAAAGAAGCCATTTCAAACACATGCAATCACCCATGTGCTTTTTAATTATTAATCCAGTCTATATAATAACATGGTGTAATATGTCTTCCTGTAGGTTGATTTACATCATAGTATGAGGAAGGTATAGATTAAAATAAGAATATACTGCTTTAATGAAAAGATTGTACAGATGGTATTGTTTTGTGGTCTTTAACTCCATAATAAGGTAAATGCTATTAAGCAGGGTTTTTTTTCTGTACTAATTGACATACAGTAAATTAATTCCAAGAACAATGATGCAATGTGGTATTATATATCAGGGGCACAATGATGATATAGTATTGCATTCTCAGTAAGTTTTCACATCTTGGATCTTGCCTTGTGGAATTGAATTTGTAACCTTCATGCAAGCTTCTGAGCATTAGCAGTAGTATTTAGGTGAAGCTGTTATGGAATAGGCATATTATCATACAACACCTAGTATGAGTGATGCTTTTTCATTTTTCATTTTAAAATCCAGTGTTTATTATTTATATTGTATTAGAAAGATGAATATGTTGTTGTGCTGTTGTAAACACTTTACGCCAGCAGCCTAAATTTCGTGAAATGTGTTCTCTCAGAGCTCATAGAATATTAAAAAGAATATAACACCCTTCACACACAACTTCAGCCTCAACCATCCCAGCATTCTCTCTCTGTCTACAAACCCACACTTTTTTATTTATTTCAGTCATGTCATCAGTAAAAATGAGTGCAGGTAAAATATGTGATTTTGTGCGTCACTAATGATGTATATTTCAAACAGCAATTTAAGTGTCTTTTTGAGGTTTAGCTGGTTTTACTGGAAGATACCATAACTACACACTCTATATGTCTCTTTCACAATTCTTTGCAAGAAACATGTTTGAACTATTGCAAATATCTATTTATATTATAGCAGAGGTTTTACTAATGCCCAATTTTGCTTTGGAAGGCCCTTAAAAGTGCAAAATGGACTCAAATTTATCCTTGTCTGCTGTCTTTTACGTCACAGCTCAGGACTAATGAAGGGTTTGGGACTGTGCATGTTCTCATCGGCCAATCAGCTTACAATAGCATTCTTTAGGTATTATAGAGTGTAACAGTCCTGTTCCAAAAGTAAAAATCCCAATTATTTTCTCCATTGGGAATTGATTTTTAACAATAACTTATAAACCTTTATAGACAGACCTACTGTGAGCTACTGAATGAGGTTATTGATCAATGATATATGCCTTTGTCGAAGCCATCAGCCCACATTGTTTCAACTTATTTTTAAATAGTTGTGTTTAACAGCGTAATTCCTTCTGAAAAACTACATTACCCATGATTCTATAAAGAACTCTCCATCAATCAGTGCATGAAAACAAGCAAATTGCGCCAAACAAACTGCAACACTCTCAAACACTCAAATATTTGTATGTATGCATATTTTGCAATGAACTTAAAATATATTGATTCTGTATATTTGTAATCAACATGTTTAAATCAATAGTTTTATATTTCGCCATAGTTTTTAATCCGATTGTCAATTGCAATGCTTTGTCTTTTTTGTCCAATTTACAAATACTTTTTTGCTTCAAATCAATCAAAGTTTGTAATGTTGTGATTCACCTCATATCTGACTCTTTTGGTTCATGGCTTATTACACAGCCCCGCCCATGACATGTGGAAGAAAAAATGGATATTGTTTTATTACGAGCTCTGCTGCGTTCTATTTTTGTAAGCAGAAGCTTCTCTGTCCTGTGTGTTTTTTTTTAAAAACAGGCAATTCCCCGGAGGTTCGAGATTTAGTGTGCTCCACATCAACCTTTCTTACTCGTTGTGACAACTAAACTATACCACTCACACATGCGTCAAAGTAGCCAGCAACTTTTCTCTATTTACGGGTATGTCGAGACACGCATGGACGGACAAATGTACGAAATTTTGTGCAAAAAGCATCCCGCTCGACCTAAAATATAAACTCTTATAACGATCTTACCATAGTGGATCAGGGTACGACAAAAACACGATTTGGAAGCAGGATTGATGGTGTATTGACTGAAAATTTTGTTAATTTTGAACAAAAAAAAGTTACATGGTGCATCATCAATTCATATTTATTAAAGGGTTAGTTCACCCAAAAATGAAAATTATGTCATTAATGACTCACCCTCATGTCGTTCCAAGCCCGTAAGACCTCCGTTCATCTTCGGAACACAGTTTAAGATATTTTAGATTCAGTCCGAGAGCTTTCTGTCCCTCCATTGAAAATGTATGTACGGTATACTGTCCATGTCCAGAAAGTAGTCCGTGTGACTACAGTGGCTCAATCTTAAGTTTATCAAGCGACGAGAATACTTTTTGTGCGCAAAAAGTAAACAAAAATAACGACTTTATTCCACTATTCATTTCCTTCTCTCTGGTCCTCGAGTGAGTTCACGTAGTGTTTTAGCGTAGCGCTTCTGTGTTCTACGTCACACGCATCACACACATGACCAGCGTCGGCCAATAGTGAGCCTACGTGTGACGTACAACCCAGACGCGCTGCGCTAAAACACTACGTGAACTCACTCGAGGACCAGAGAGAAGGAAATGAATAGTGGAATAAAGTCGTTATTTTTGTTTACTTTTTGCGCACAAAAAGTATTCTCGTCGCTTGATAAACTTAAGATTGAGCCACTGTAGTCACATGGACTACTTTGATGATGTCTTTATTACCTTTCTGGACATGGACAGTATACCGTACATACATTTTCAATGGAGGGACAGAAAGCTCTCGGACTAAATCTAAAATATCTTAAACTGTGTTCCGAAGATGAACGGAGGTCTTACGGGCTTGGAACGACATGAGGGTGAGTCATTAATGACATAATTTTCATTTTTGGGTCAACTAACCCTTTAATAGAATTCCCTTCCTTTAATTTAGTTAAATAATGGCCTCAATATCTTGTTTTCTTCAAAATCAAAATCAAAATCACTCTATTTTTTTAAATGAATGTTATTGTATAACATTGTGAACAATTTGTCCATGTATATGTTTGATTACATTTTTTTATTAGTATTTGTAATAATTTGTTACTGTTTACTTAAAATGTCATAACTCAACCTTCCAGTGAAAACAACAGACTTGTCTCTGATGATGTATGCCAGACTTCTCCAATCATTTAGTCCGCTTAAACCCCGCCCCTTTCTTACAATTGACTGAAAGCTCACATTCAGATCCTCCTCCATCCAATCAACAACGGATTGAACAACAAAATATCTCAATATCTTGTCTCCGTAGCTTATAACGCCTTAATAAGGACATTTTGTTTTAAGTCCCTATGGGGAAAATATATTGGAAAAAGTACTTCTGCAACCTCTTAAAAATTATGCGGGCACTGTTGCACTCTCTTATAGACCTTTTTGGTCCTTTTACTAGTAGTTAATGAATAATGAAGGCAGGATGACTGGTTTGGATTTTAGGTCACATAAACTGTGTTCCTGACGCTTCAGATGTTTTTTTTTATCTAATTAGGTTCAGAATCTATCACAGTTTATTCAGGTTTCATGAAGCAGGTGTGAGAAAAATCTTATTAATTGTAACAATAGCAGAACAAGAGCCTTGTCCAAGAGTAAAGAACCTTAAACCTCAACACAACCATTTCAGCATAAAAAGGCTTCATTATCTACATATGATTTTAAATTGAACTGATAATATCATTAAAGAACCTTCATTTTGAGACTGCGCTGTAAAATCTGGATTCTGGTGATGCTTAGTGCCCTGCTGGCAGTGCAGGGCACGTGTCTTTCTCTCGCTCTTTTTCTCTCTCTGCCTCATTCCCTCCATCCCTGCCTTACTTATATGAACAGCGGCAGTCATGTCCAGATTACATAACTTGCTTCCCCCTCCCTTGTTTGTGTGGTCCAGTAGATGGAAATGCTCAGCGGGATTCTCATTATGGTGTTGTTTGCCAGGGGTTAAAGTGCGTTCTGATCATACATGTCCTTTTTGGAACTGTTTGCCCATCATATGAATCTCATCAGGCAGGTGCTTGTCACTACGTATCTATCGTTCTTTCGTTTTGCCTGAAATGTTTTGGGGATTATATTAGATTATTCTACAGCGAAGAGGATTTAGATTTACTAGTGTCCACTCTGTATGTGTGCTGACCTGTGATCTTTGTGACAGACAGCAGTCAGTTTGCAGCTGCTGGGAAAATGGACATGCTTTTGAATTATGAAGTACGTGTGTGCATGTGAGAGAAGGACAAGTTAAAAGGAAAAAAGATGGAGAGCCAGAGAGGAAGAGAAAGAAGGTGGAGCGAAGGAAAGAGCGTTAACACCAAGAGAAGACAGATGCCAGTCAGTGGCTGGGGTTTGCATGCAAATGAATTTGGAATATAATAGAGGAGGCTGTATTTATGTGTACGGACAGATGTTTTAGTGTGTAGGTGTGTTTCTGCGTTCACGCTTAAAGGAATAGTTTACCCGAAAATGAAATGAAAATGACACGTTGTTCCAGACATCTGTGGTTTCCTTTCTTGTGGAACACAAAAAGAGACATTTTGAATAATGTGCTAGTCACTCGTTTTAGTGCAGCTACAATGAATGAGGACTAAAGGCCTGTTCACACAAAGAACGATTACTACAAAGATAACTATAACTATAAAGATAAGCATTTTATCGTAAGCACGCTCTTCAGTTATGTCTTCTGTCACTTTAAATGCTAAAGCTCATTAGAGGGTGGATTCTGATTGGCTGTCGATGTTTTTGTTGTTCATCAGCTGGAAAAAATCTTTCTGAAAGTGTGATATTTTTCCTCTGTGTCATAATAGTTATAGCTGTGGTGTGGATTTCCCTATTTAGGTTCTGAATCTATCAGTTTATTCAGGTTTCATGAAGCAGAAGGTGTGTGAGAGAAATTCTCAAATTAGAACGATTATTAAAGGCAGAGGCTATTTGCACTAAGTGAAAATAGCAGGATTTTCTTTGTGCTGAGTGTTGTTATTTTATATTTAGTGCAAATAGTGGCAGATACTATTTATAATGTTTTTTTTGTTTTTTTTATATATATATATATAAATGCCTCTCCGAGCGGATATTTGATGGGAAAAGGGAGTTCTGAAAAGATTCGATCTTGGGTCGGTCGCTACATGCCACCGCTCCTGTCGTCAGATGGGTTTCTTTTGTAATTTAGAGTTACTCAACCAGACATTGGTGATCGGAGTTTATGTAAGTAGCCTCTGCCAACAAGGTGGCTATTTTGCACTTGGTGTATATAGATGCTCCGATTATTAAAGCTTTATCGTTATTGTCCTTGGTGTGACCAAGCCTTAAGACTTTTGAAAACGTCATGAAATGGAAATTTCAACAGATCTTTTCTTCATTATTGTGATGTACACTGCTTTCTCCCAGATGTGTTTCTTTTAAACACTGTAATTTAGCTCTGCCTTCCCAAGGGCTTCCATAATGAGTTTATGCACCATATTCGTCTTTCGTACTTGTGGGAACACCCAAAGTGTCCAAGGAGCTCATATCACGTAACACTACAATGAAACCTGATGTTCATGATAGTGTAATAAATCGAGCCCTGACCTCGCTGTAATTTCCAGCTGTTTAATTGGCTTTAATTGGGACAAATAAAACACACCAGCCCAAGTCTGCGTTACTGAGAGATAACCTTGACATTCTATTTAGCCCTGCTGTCTCACAGTCCTGGGAATTCAGCCCAGCCATTCAGCTTGCTTCATATCTGACGGCGGAATAGCCGCTCTTCGCTTCCAACATCACCAATCTGGACTGTCATCAATCCAAGCAGATAGATTTAAAAAAAACAAAGACCGATTATATCCAGGTTCTCCTCTGAGAGCCACGATTCGCTTCAGATTTTTAATTATACGAACACAACACAGAGGCAGTGATGTTCTAGAGAGGTCTTCAACAGATCTGCACTGCTATCCAATTATTCATGGGGTATTAATACTCACTTTTGTGACAAAATTAAAATTCAAGGCTAACGATAAATGTTTAACTGTCCTTCTTGCTTTAATGTGTCAAAAAAAAAAAGGTGTAAAATTATACTTATGAATATTTTATAATGATTATTTTAATTTCTTTGATCGTGAAATACTAATCTTTATGAATGCTATTAAAGAACAGGCTTAAATTCAAAACTCTTCTTGTACAAAACATTTTTTTATAAATATAATATAATATTTATATTTTTGATTTATGTAGTTTAATTGCATTAAACATCCCATCCATTTGGATTACACAGTTTTAACATAAACTAATTAACTTAATGCGATGTATATTTGTCCGTCCCAGTTCTGTCTCCATGACCGCTGATGTACAGATGTTGTAGTTTTTAAGCTCAGGTGTCCCGTTTGCTATTTTATTATTCTGAAGGACGGTGGTGGACATTCTCATTCAAGAACCACCCACTTAGACAGGACGAGGCCATCTGATCAACCTGTAAAGCGTCCAACACAGTTTGTAAATGACATTTAGTGCCTGGCATTCTGAAACACAAAAATTGACTGCTGGTAATAATTGTGTGCCATATATTGATGTAGCCATTACTGCAAACAGTTGTACAGAATAATACCAGAGAAATTAGCAGATAATGTGCACTGACTATCAGAAACTCAGTAAACACAGAAGAATATACACTCACCTAAAGGATTATTAGGAACACCATACTAATACTGTGTTTGACCCCCTTTCGCCTTCAGAACTGCCTTAATTCTACGTGGCATTGATTCAACAAGGTGCTGAAAGCATTCTTTAGAAATGTTGGCCCATATTGATAGGATAGCATCTTGCAGTTGATGGAGATTTGTGGGATGTACATCCAGGGCACGAAGCTCCTGTTCCACCACATCCCAAAGATGCTCTATTGGGTTGAGATCTGGTGACTGTGGGGGCCATTTTAGTACAGTGAACTCATTGTCATGTTCAAGAAACCAATTTGAAATGATTCGAGCTTTGTGACATGGTGCATTATCCTGCTGGAAGTAGCCATCAGAGGATGGGTACATGGTGGTCATAAAGGGATGGACATGGTCAGAAACAATGCTCAGGTAGGCCGTGGCATTTAAACGATGCCCAATTGGCACTAAGGGGCCTAAAGTGTGCCAAGAAAACATCCCCCACACCATTACACCACCACCACCAGCCTGCACAGTGGTAACAAGGCATGATGGATCCATGTTCTCATTCTGTTTACGCCAAATTCTGACTCTACCATCTGAATGTCTCAACAGAAATCGAGACAAATTGTAGCCTCTTTTTCCTATTTGTAGTGGAGATGAGTGGTACCCGGTGGGGTCTTCTGCTGTTGTAGCCCATCCGCCTCAAGGTTGTGCGTGTTGTGGTTTCACAAATGCTTTGCTGCATACCTCGGTTGTAACGAGTGGTTATTTCAGTCAAAGTTGCTCTTCTATCAGCTTGAATCAGTCGGCCCATTCTCCTCTGACCTCTAGCATCAACAAGGCATTTTCGCCCACAGGACTGCCGCATACTGGATGTTTTTCCCTTTTCACACCATTCTTTGCAAACCCTAGAAATGGATGTGCGTGAAAATCCCAGTAACTGAGCAGATTGTGAAATACTCAGACCGGCCCGTCTGGCACCAACAACCATGCCACGCTCAAAATTGCTTAAATCACCTTTCTTTCCCATTCTGACATTCAGTTTGGAGTTCAGGAGATTGTCTTGACCAGGACCACACCCCTAAATGCATTGAAGCAACTGCCATGTGATTGGTTGATTAGATAATTGCATTAATGAGAAATTGAACAGGTGTTCCTAATAATCCTTTAGGTGAGTGTACAGTTCTTCACATAAATATCTAGTGAATATTTTATTCCGCTAAACTCGCAAACTTGTAAAGGATCTCTTCATCAGACATGCTTATTGTATCAGCCCGGAACATTGTAAATGTAACTTTGTTAGCTTTCTTATACCTTCCATCATGTAATATACCTTCTTGCACTTGAAAAGGGGTCACAGCACTTGTGGCTATTTCATTAGAATGACATAAATTAATGTGAATTTAAGTGATCAAGAGTAATTGTTGATTATCTACAAGTGTGTTGTGGTGCTCGGTCTGATCCACTTTCAACAGAGTTTCTCAGAACTGCACTTTTAAGATGATCACTATCTCTTGCCGCATTTTTCTGTCTAGTATGAACGGCAACAGGTCCTCATTTAACAGAAGTCTGGGACCCTGAGAATTAGTGCCCGTTGCAATCACATTTTTTGCTTGTGATTAGATGAACACCAGCTAGTTTTAAAGGCTTCATACGAGACGGGATTTAGTTCTCCGTGTGATTGCTTATGACCGGAGCATATGAGAGCAGAGGACCTGTTGATCCAATCATGTGGGGATTCACACTAATATGAAGTAACCCCTTTCAAAGCTGAGCTTGGGAGGCTGCCTCTGTTACCCAGTGATGTTTTCAGTGACAGCCAAAGCTTCAAAGCTCACCCTGTAATCATCCAAAAACACCCACCCCATGCGATGACATCAGACATCTGGTGTCACATTTGGCGATTTTTTTGGACACAGATGGCTTGTTTTTTGTTCATTGTCTTTATAAGTCAGAACATTTATTTGTTTATTGTCATGTTTGTTTGATATGTATGCATTTATGTGATTTTATGCTTAAGTAAATGTTTCATCAAAAGTAATTGCTGCATCAAAGCATATAGCTCATTTCTATTTATTAGACCTCTGTAATTGAATACAGAACACCCACAAGGGAAACTGAAAATGGCATTAGGCATTATTAAGAGTTTTAAATGAAATATAATTACACACGCAGAGAGTAAGAGACAGGCTACAGTAGGCGTATCATACATTGTTTTTTTAGCATTTTTTTTCTTCCCTGAGGTCCATTTGTAATGTTATTTTGTTATTGTTATTATTGTGCTTGTAAACCATAATTTAGTTTTTCATGGCTATTTGTCCACCCTCTCTTTCATGTTAATTTTTCTCATCTTCCCATTTTGTTTTTATGTACACTACACTACCATCCAAAAGTTTGGGGCCTGTAAGATTTTATTGTGTTTTGAAAGTCTCTAATGCTCTCTGTGGCTGCATTTATTTGATTTATTAAAAAATTTGTAACATAATACATTTTACTGTCACTTTTGATCAATTTAATGCATTCTTGCTGAATGAAAGTGTTTATTTCTTTCAGAAAAAAAAAGAAAGAAATGAACTGACCCCAAACTTTTGAACGGTAGTGTAAATGTCCTTTTCGCATATGAAATGAGCAGCAGCATTTACTCGTGAGCTGCAGGTTTGGGCAAAGTTTGTTCTGGTAGCATGTAATCTTTTGCTTATAGATTGACGGGTTTTGACATAGAATGTAGAAATTATCTTTTTTTCCTGGAGGTTTGAGTTCTATAAGTGACAGTGTGTTTTAGTACATTGACTTTTTTAATTTCTAAAGATCAAGGAAAGTTTGGTTCCTTTAAGAGGAGTAAAATTGATCCATGCTGGCTGGCCTGCTGTGAATGTGATAACTCTGGATTGACAGTGATGTGAGTGGATTAGAGGAAAAATACCCTTCAATTGCTGCTCACTGAAGTCATCCTGACAGTCCAAGCATATACATGCTAGCCTTTAGCCGTCATTAGAGAAAGAAAAAGAACAGCACATCTCTGCTTTGCTTCTCAAAAGCTGTGCTGGAATCAAATCTGAGGTGTATTGGAGATTTTCTGAGAGGTTCATTTATAAACAAAGTCTACTGTGAGACGCCGGCTGCCAGTATGTGACTTCAGTCGTAAAGTTTCTTTGTGTTTGTGACTTGAGTTTTATTTCCCTGAGGATTCTTAACTATTGAGTATTGTATATGTGTGTGAGAGAAAGCATTGCTTGGCTTTAGTTCGGTGAAGTGATAGGTCTGCTCCGAGTGTGTTGTAATGTGAAATCTGTCCCTGAATTGCCTCCACATCCTCTTTTTGCCATGCAAAACTTACCACCTACAGTATACAGAGTTATGGATGGTTGCTGGGGCGTTGCTGTGAGGTTGCTAAGGTGTTGTGAGTGGTTATGAGGAAGTTTCTGATGTTCTGAAAGGTTGCAAAAATTCACAAGAATAAAATTCTTGTTAAGAATAAAGTTACGAATATTTTGTATTCCCAAAACCTTCCCTAAGAATTTTCTTAGCTTTTTTCTTAGGAATGTTCTAAAGACAAACCTTAATAATTTGAATTCCTGAAAAGAATGATTCCTGATAAAGTTCAGCAACAAGGCATTTAACATCCTTCTGCATACCCCTCTTCCACTCTTCCACTTCCACTATTCCACCTCTTCCACTAAGGGACAATATTTGGCCCCAGTGCATTTATGTGGAAATAATGTTTTAAATAAAAAATGTTCAATAGAGAAATATGCAATGATGGTTAAATATTAAACTAAAACCACCAGTAGGTGGCGGCAAGCCACTGTCTTAATGAGTGAGTTATTGAGTCATTCATTCAGCAACGAAGCAAGTGGCTGTATTTATGAATGGGCCATTGAATCATTGACTCAATTCGTTCAAACAATTCACTCAAAGTCGCAGATTCGTTCATGAAACACCGCTGTGTGCTACAGTTATGCTGTGGCTTTCATTGGAGATATTATTTAGTTTTAAAATAGAGCAAACAATACTGAAAATACTGTGTTTAAAATGTAAATCACTTAATATTACCCTTTTGCTTGTTAAACTGTCTCATTTGCTGTCTCATGTCGATATTTGAGAAAAATTGCATTCTTGCTCGTATAATTTAACAACATGAAAAACAAGAACTCACACAGGGGGTATGTGTTTGAATTGAAGAGAGTTTGAGTCTTAAAGGTAAGGTAGGCAATTTCGGACAGGCTAGCAATAGCAAGCTAGCTTTGAAAGCCTGAGCTCCCACCCTCTCTTCAGAGCGCCACGCCTTCTCAAAAACACATGACACATGAACATATTTGTTCTTAGTGCTAAGTGCTAAATCCAGCCCAGGCTCATTAGAAAAACATACCTGTGGCAACATACATTGCGTCAGTTTCAAAGTGAATTGTGCAGTGAGTGGCGCTAAACGCGTGTTTAGTTTTTTCCGGAAAACACGTTTCACCGCAGTTCTGAATTTAAATGTCCGGCGAGTTGGCGCTAAAAGCTTAATGCTCCGTTTTAAAATAATGTACACCTAAAGCATAAACCTACCCGATAGTGTTAACAAAAGCAAATGTGACATAAAAATGCAATTGTAACCATGGCATTTTAGCTTGTTTTTTAACTCTTGTCTTTGAGCTCTTTTATCGTTACTTGTCTTTTACGGGATTCATACCCGAGCTCTCTGCATCACAAGTACAATTCTGCACCAGCTGAGTTACCGAGCAAGGTGAGTACTAGGGCTGGACCCGAATATTCGAATATTCGTTCGGTGGGTTGGTATTCGATTTGAAAATTTGACATTCGAATATTCGTGTGTTTTTTGCACACCTGGCATCCCCCTCGAAATGGTTCTCATTCGTGCTTGAATATGTTTAACACTATAAAATCTGGCGAAATACAATACTCTTTTTTACAATTATCTTATATAGCCTAGCCATTTTTAATAGGATGGACAGTTGAAGGAACCCAACTTCGTTATACTTAATAAATATATTTGCTTCTTCTTGGCCTACTAAAGTGTTCCTGCAACGGGAGTATTCTCTGGCTAGAGCGCAGAACAGCGGAGTTTGTATGGACAGAAGTGCATGCCTGAGCTTGTATTTTAAGCTGTGTTGCTTTGACATTGTGGAAAATAGAATAATAGAAACAAAATGTATTAAGCTTTTTACCCGTTATTATCAATCTAAATTAATCTCGTTTTTAATTTAACTTAATTTCGTTTTTCTTTATTTAAATTTCGTTTTTCTTCATTTAAATTAATTTTTTCTTTATTTAAATTTAGTTTTTCTTTATTTAAATCTACCCTTTAGTGTGTCAGTAATTTGTTAGTCAGAAAAATACTAGACTACCTTAAAAGTATTGCTTAAGTTAACAGACCTGTGTGTGTGTGTGTGTTTTATATCACTAGTGCAGTGTCCGTTCTCGGAGCATAAAAGCCCTGCCCGCATGAGGCGCGCCGCTTCCCACTCGCGCTGTTCTATAGTTTATTTAAAGTTGATTAATTCTGAATGTGTCGCGTCTCGCTTGTCCATCTATATTGCACCAAATGCGACACTGCACTCCCTTGTAAAGTCGATTGGATGAACGGTTCTCGAAATAATCTAAATGCAAACAGACAGACACATAGAGATTCCTGCCTTTATTAGAGAGAAGAATATGTTCCGCACCCTCTCTCCGAAGCTTCGAATATTCAATGTTCATTACTACCGAAGCTTCGAACCTCAAAAAATGGTATTCGGACCAGCCTTAGTGAGTACATCAGTAAAACCGAACATATGGAGCTGGTTAAGTGATGCAAACTCAAAAAAAACCTCTAAACTCTAAAAAATATAAACAAATATATTTGTTTACAAATCTTACACTATGCCATGGTAAAAAAAATAAGTGTTGTGAGGTCATAACATAATTTTGCAAGGTGACGAATCTGCCCTTATAATCATAATTGTGTGTGAAAACGATTAAAAGTACTTGTTATACTGCCTCTAGTGTTCATTTTTGTTGGAAACTGCAGTGATATGTACGTATTGGTACGTATTTTGCGTTTTGCAAGTTTTTCCAATGACCCTATATTGGCTAAATCCCCACTTTTCAAAGGTACATTGTCAAGAACGGCAGTAATGTAGCACACTTTAAGTCAGCATACTCTGTATGTAACCTATCAAATGCATGTTGCTTGGGTGAATGCAGTTAGTTTTGACTGCAAAAGATGAGGTAATTTGATTGGATGTCATGTATTTGACCTTTCATAGCATTTTGCCAGTTAGAAATACATGCCTGGTTTTAATGCTATTTTAAGGTGTTTTGTTCGCGTGCCCCCTCTGTCACCTCTCATACCCCCAGGGGTATATGTACCCCAGTTTGGGAACCACTTGAGAGATTGCAATTAAGATGAGTAAAAATATATGCAATAGGCTAGTCCATCTTGAGACAGGCTCTTTAAAAATAACTGTTACACACATACTTTGCATAACAACAATAAGACACTGATTATGAACTCCTGTCAAGGTGAAAAATCCCGGTGTGGTGAAAATATTGTGCGTGCTTATTATGATTATTATAGTCATCTGCAGGAGGCGCAAAGAGACGGCCTTTGAGGCTTTTTTCCATTGAGTTGACCAGCGAGTCTTCATCAAAATCCGCCATACAGTCAGATAACAACAAAGTCTTTTCCTTTTAATATCTTAACAATTTATTCTTACATCCTTACAAACTTCTGTCTTCAGAAGATTTTCATGAATCATGACTATGGTGTAAGTCTATGGGATACAATCGCACACCCCTCCTCAACAATACTTCCAATTTGAGGTATAATTCATGTCCGTTGGAACAAGTTTGAAATACGTGGGGTAAGGTGTTCAAATCCCTATGAGTAATGACTGTAGCCAGTCTTTATATAGTTTCTGATACTACTGTTATAGGGTTTCTTACAGCCAATAGTGCTTTTTTTGTTTGTTTGTTTAGCTGACTAGCTGATGATTTTTTTTTTTTTTTTTTGGATGTGCCATATGTTGTTGTAGACTTGTTTGGATCCACCTTTTCTGGGCAAATGTAGCGTTGCTTTTTTCTGAGCATGCTGGGCAATGGCTCAAGATGTGATGTTGTCAGGGATTTCTTCAGTGATCTGGGACAGATTGGAAACAGCTGCTCGGAGGCTGACGGAACTGGAATTATCAGGCATTGAGTCTAAACGATGTGATTTAAAAAACATAGATCAGAAAAGAGAGATTATAACTGTTTCATTATGTATCGTAATTAATCAACTTATTACTGAGCACGTCTGTGGTGTGATGTAGTCTGCAGTGCTCATATTTTACAGCTCTGTTCTCTTTAAATTGTGGTCATTCATTTAAAGCAATAGTTCACCCAACAATTTAAATTATCTACCCTTGTGCTGTACCAAAGCTGCATCATTTGTTTCTTCTGTGGAAGACAAAAGGAGATTTTTGTATAATGAAAATGGACGGAGGCTCGTAAAGCCTGGTTCACACGGGACGATTTTAAAATTGTCGCCCGATTTTCCAAACCTGAGAGACCCCACACACGGCGATTAAAAAATCACGGGTCTAACAGTTTTGGTCGTACAGTGTGTGGTGCGCAGCCACACGGCAAAATCAACACGTCACACACGAACCGATTTGACTCCCGAGCATTCCCAGGTCAGACGGGAAATCTCGCAAAATCCCTCGAGATCAAACGTGACTTCAGAGTAAACAATCATGGCGGACGAAGAGGATGCAGTGGCGATAGTTTGTATTTTATTTTTAACCGACGTCCATCGGACTTTCTGGTGCGCCATGCCGCCGGCTGTTTGGATTTTGTTTCCCGGTGCTTCCTCGCCGCCTCGTCACCTCGCTACCTCGCTACCTCGCTTTCTGATTGGCTACACGCCACAGTCCACAGGCTGCGTGCTCGTTTGTCCCACACACTCGTGGACACCACACACGCGGAGAAATCGGGCCAAAAAAATCCAACATGTTGGATATCCCCGATTTGAGATCGGAGCGGTCCCGACGTCCTTCCGAGCAGACAAGAGCCAGCGCAAATACCTGTATTTACATCCTGTTTTCGGTCGAAGTCCACAGTAGTCGATTGTCGAGTTCACGCGCGTGATCATAGGTACTAAACCTATGCGCGTGAACTTGACAATCGACTACTTTGGACTTCGACCGAAAACAGGATGTAAATACAGGTATGAGCGCTGGCTGAATAAACATAATTTTTTATATATTTCTTTCACATCTACTGCAGTCAGATTCACCCGCGTTCACTCCGAAGGAATCACTCACATGACCTGTGCACTTGTAATGACACATCAAGGATGTTAAGAGGCTAAAAGCAGGTTTAAAACTTGCCCCATTGAAGTCAACAGGGTGCCAATTTTAAAAAGAGGATAACACGGTGTAGGAAACACCGATTTTTGTCGTTGTTCTCTGTACTGACAGCACTCCAAATGTACAAAAAAATTAGCTCAATGTTAAAATTGACTGGAGTTCTCCTTTAAGATTGTCGGAAGGGGTGAATCGGGGCTAAAATCGGCCTAATTATCCTGCCGTGTGAACCAGGCTTAAGTTTAGAAAAAGGAAATTTGGGGTTTGTAAGATTTTTTTAAGGATTTCGTCTCTTATGCTCACCAAGGCTGCATTTATTTAATCAAAAATACAATAAAAGAGCAATATTGTGAAATACTATTTCTCTTTTCTATTTTAACATACAGTATGTTAAAAATAGTATGTATTCCTGTCACATGAACCTTCAGAAATCATTCTAATGTGCTGGTTTGATGCTAAAGAAACATTTCTTAGTATTATCAATGTTGACATACATTTTGCTTGATATTTTTGTAGAAAATGTGATAAAATGTGATTTGTTTTCAGGTTTCTTTGGTAAATAGAAAGTAAAAAAACAGCATTTATTTGAAATAGAAATCTTTTGTATCGTCACTTTTGATCCATTTAATGCATCCTTGCTCAATAAAAGTATTAATTTCTTTTAAAAAGCATCTTTCTGACTGCAAACTTTTAAATGGTGTTATAAATTCACTATAAAAGTAGTTTGTAAATCTTGTGATATCTTCAGTCTTTTGATTCCATACAATAGTGAGAAAAAGGCTGAAATTTAAGTCATTTTTTTTCCAGTGAAAATATTGCCCTTCATCACGGGAGATACGATTTTCTGTGAATAATGAATTACATTTTTTTTATCAGATTTTTTTTAAATCTACACTTTTTTTTTTCAATCTGGTTTTGAAAGTTTGCCTGCTTCTTTTTATTATTTTAATAATCTGTTTTTCTCCTATACTTCTGATCCATATGGAGAAAAAGGCCTGACAGGACCCTTGTTTACCCTGCAGAGCTAATTGATTCTCACTGCTGTTCTGATCAATTTCATTTCACACATCATTATGTCAGCATAAATATTGTCCCACTGTGCCCACAGATAAATGCTTGTCTTTTCTTTTTGTCCTCTTTTCAAATGTTATCTTCGCACCTTTTCGATTCATCTTCGCAGTCGGAGCTCCACAGAGACCGTTAATGTGTTAACGAGAATGTGACCTATTGTTATCGTCCTCTTTATTTAGCCGAGGATGTAATTATAATCCTACATTCTATCCATATGAAATTCATTCCTTCAAGCATTTACAGTATCATCAGAATTTGTGAAAGCCGTGTTTTTCATAGCCTGTGTTAATAAAGGACATTATGGCTTTGAGTAAGTGTAAGAGGTTTTAAGAGGCTGCTTGTGATGCCACAAAGCAGCTAAAGGAATAAGGTTACCTACAAGCTTTCTAAAGGTTTTTGTCTTTCTGTTTGCTAACTTCATCCTTCCTTTTTCATCACTGTGTTCTGATACATGAAGACAGAAAGCATAGAAAAATATGTTTTTTTACTTCAAAATAATTGCTATATTGGAAAGGTCTTTATTTACTCTTTTTAGAACAGCGGAAAGAAAAAGGGAAGTGAATGGGAGAGAGAGGCAGAACTCAAACGCCAGTCAAATGTTTTTCACACTTGTTTCTTATGGTCTTAAAGGGGTGGTTGATTATGATTTCACTTTTCTAACTAAGTTAGTGTGTAATGTTGCTGTTTGAGCATAAACAGCATCTGCAAAGTTCAAAGCAAAGGGAGATATTTGCTTTTAAAGTTAAGGACTACAACAAACAGCTAGTAAAGACTACACAACATTCCTCCAGGGTTAGTGACATCAACAACCCTATAATTTACATAATCCCGGCCCCCGGAACACGATTTATTTATTATCAAGACAGAATATGCTAATCAGTGACTAGAAGATAACTACACATAAGCTACACAAATTCATCAATTAACCATTCAGAAATGTCCTGTTGCTTCTACATGTTGTCACTTCTTTTTGAGTCTCTCCATCATTGACTCCGTTGACATCATCTGAATCCGGTTTGAACATAAAAGGCTAAAAGTTTTTGAAATTTTCAGTGCATGTCTGTGTGAGGTAAAAGGACACAAGCTGTTGAAGCTTCGCCCTCTGTGCCGGGAGCAGCAGCTCATTTGCATTTAAAGGAACAGACACAAAACAGTGCGTTTTTGCTCACCCTCAAAAAGTGACAACTTTAACATGCTATATAAAATATCTGTGGGGTATTTTGAACTAAAACTTCACATACACACTCTGGGGACATCAAAGACACATTATACCACCCCTTTAAGACCTTTTGACCTAAAGGTTTAATGATTAAAATGGCTGATATTAATTTTATAGTTATGCTTTTATTAGTGTGACAGTGAAAACTGGAGTAATGGAGTAACTGGAGTAAGTTTAGCTTTGAATCACAGGAATAAATTGCATTTTAATATATTAAAATAGAAAACAGGTTTTACAAATAATACAGCCTCTGTGAGCTCTTTGAGACTTTTCAAAAAAATAAAAAAGATTCTTACTACAAACTTTTGAACTGTAGTGTATATCCCTGATAAACCTCACTAAATTTGGTTATATTTATGCTTGAAGAAAAAGCAATGTCAAAATATTTTTTCTGTAAAATAAGACAAAGACATACAATATAATATTTTGTAGCTGGAAATCGCTACTGCACAGCACAGAATTAATCAAATGTTTTCTTCTCTTTCTTTTCTCTGGTGCTGTTCTCTCTTTCTGATGGTCCCATGTTAATTTGAGTAGCGCACCGAGTGGATGAGTGCAGATTCTCTATCTCTGCCTCTTAGTGCATGGGAGTAGCAAAGGCTAATTGAATAGCATAGCTGTAATAGGCTAGATTTAATTTGCCTTGCCCGCACTGAAAACCAATTAGGAAAACGGTGAGGAGGGGTGGCCGCCTTCTAGACTGACACTCTGTACGTCTGCAGAGTTTTTCAGGACTTGCGGCCGAGCCATTCGGGCAAATGTTTGCCTGTCCTCACAGGATTCCAGACCTGACCCCAGTACAAATGGCCCCCTGGCTGTTGGGAAAAAAAGGCTTAACCATTTTCACAGACAGCCAAACACGCTAATTAAAATTGATAATGGGGAGAGAACAAGCTCAGCCCCACAAAGCTGACAAAATGCGGGATTTTTCAGGCCCTTGTTTGTTTAGAAGTTGGACATTGAGCCAAGGGGAAGGTCAGTTTTGTGGTGCTGAACTGGCATGATGGCTTGCTAATCTGCTCTGATTGTTTCTTATTGTATGGAAATTGTTTTAGATTGAATTTATTATTGGATTCATGGGACAAGTTTTATATACACAAGATGCTTGGTAATGTTTCTCTAATAATTATAAACAACTCTCAAAAATATTTTTTTAAGGTTTACTCATAACTCATTGAGTTATCCCTAATATAATAATAATAATAGCTATATTATATATCATAATTTATTATTATATACATATTTTAAATTAAGAATTTTACAGTCATGGATATATCATTAAAATACTTTATTAAACTTTATGAGGAGTACAAATAATATCAAACATAATGTTTAAAACAGAATACATTCTTTTAAATGGCAAATCATGGATGTTTTATTTGCCATTAATTGAAATTATATCATACTTTGAGCGTATTTAAACTTGTATTACTCATTCAGGTGTTGGTTGTATTGAATGTGCATGATGAAGGAGTAGAGAAACAAAATAGTCCATTATAATCCACAAACTAAAAAACAGGAGATCGCTGGTTACACAACCACTAAACAGCGACGAGACCGGACAATGGAACCCAGAAAAATACACAGGGCTTGAATACAAAAAGGGCTTAAATACACAGGGGATGATTTACTGAAACAGAACAGGTGTGTAAGACTAATTAGCAAACAAGGAAACCAACTAGCAAATCAGGCAGGCAAAACGGTAACAGGACACAGAGAAAATTAAACCAAAACAGATTATTATTATTCTCATATTGCCGGGAGTTGTTTTTTGATTGAACTGGGGGCTATCCTTAAAGCACCGTGAAGGAGAATAAACAGTCTGAGAATCATTGTTTTGTATTACTCTTCTGTAATTTAGCTCGGCTGGCGAGGGCTAGTTTATAAATTCCAACGGTAAACACTGATGGTGGATATTTTTCTTGCTCTCTTCCAGCCCATTTTTCGTTTTCCTGCCTGATCATTTATTCTCTCCCTTTTGAGGGCTGCTGATGTCCAGATGTCTGTTTGTGTTATGGACGTTAGTGTGGTGGGTTGCCGGAGGGGCGAGCTTGTGTTGCCCAATTGCCTGTTGGCGGGGTGTAGGAGCCATGCAGCTGGGGACGAGTAGGGCTATAAATACCCTGCTGCTCACTCTCTTGAGGCCAATGGCTGTGCAATGCACTGGCTCTTTCTCTCAACTACTGCAACTCTTTCAGCACGCAGCATCTGAAAGGTCATTGAGTGGTCAGCCATGCAAATGACGGATCTCAGACGACTGTGTGACTATAAAGGTTCTTCAATAGTTCTGCAAAGAACCTTCTTATCAAGAGCCATTTTCTCTGTTTGGGGCTCTTGACTTGGCTCTTACTTTTAATGTTACTTTAAGGGTTGACTGTCTGCTCTGTTATTTAATGAAATTGGGTCCAATTTGGAAAAGATGAAAGAGAAATATTGTAGCAATAATAATAACAACAACAATTTATCGTCACAGTAATGTTAAGTTTGTTTTAGTTTTCATGGAAACTGATGGGTGGCGGGAAACTCGAACAAAGAAACTATAATGTGACTAATAAATACAAACGAAGAGTCCATGAAAACTAAAACAAACTGCTGTGACAAGTATACATATTTTGAATTAAGATAAAAGATAAAATAATCACTCTTTGTCTAGGGCTGTGCCGGTAAACTTGACAACCGCACCACCGCGGTTGTAAAGCGCCACCGCGGTGGCTGAGTAGTAGCCTACCGGCGGTGGTTTGTCTAAAAAAAAAAAATTGTATATGAATGCTGTTTTACATTAATATTATGACACACAAAGCTTTGTTTACAAAATAAATAATAGGTTAGCAATTAAATGTTATATCGCAGCCATGGAAAAGTTTGAATTCATGACGAATGAGAGAGTTGTAGCCTACATGAGCCCATAAACTTAAGCTTTGTCGGCTTTGAATTCTGGTTTGCGATCTGGTCACCCGATTATTAGCGAATTTAAAAATATTCCATTAGTTATTCCTTATAGAAAGCTTGAATTATCGACTTTTAAACAAAACAATTCAAAACGAAAATAAACCGACTAGCATTATGCTTATGTATTCCGAATGAAGTGTGCATTTCTCTCTAGGCGCGTTCACTGCGAAGAGTGAGCATCGTCAACTTCATCTTTGCAGCCCGACACACACACACACACACACACACACACACACACACACACACACACACAAACACTTTATTAATAAACAATTCAAATGTCTCCTTGCTATATTTGACACGTTCATAATCATTACTTTTGCCGGTTCTTTGTGACAGCTGTTATGTGCGTTAATGGCAGCGTCACCCTCCGGTTACATGAACGCGTCACGACTGCATCAGCACCAGAACATGGAGATTTTATTTTAGAGAATGATCGCACAACAGACATTAGAACATTAGATATTCTATAATTAAATCAACTAATCGAATATTCAAAAATCGTGACTCATCCCTGCATGGAATCTCTTTTTTCTTTTCCCATCTCTTGCGTCTCACCCAAAGACCCGTTATAAACGTTTCTTCCTTTGTTCGCTTTTAGGTCTATTATTTTCGTATTCTTTACTGTGTTAAAGTAGAAAAAACGCTGTAGGACAGATAGCCTACATTTTTACTTGTAAGTCAAATTCTTTTTAACACAGTTTGTGCTTGTTAGACATATGATAATTGGTAAGGCGCGTCAAGTTCATTTTGTAAAGCGCGTTTCACACGCGGGGGTGATTTTAGTTTGGCTTTCTCTGGCAGCGAGCCTAAATGCCTTGCCCTTGTAGAAGATAAAATTCGCTCTTCATACCTTTTACAAGTAGAAAACATGAAGATATCAGAAAAGAGATCGATGGTCTCTTTCCTGTTCGTGTCCCACATCCCTCTCAAAGCGCAGAGCGGTAGGCTATATCACGCGCCTTAAATTTGTGTGGAAATATTACACGAAAGCTTTTTTTTTAAATAGATTCAACTTTATTATATTATGCAAGTTACCAGTAATTACTTATATTTATTTCAATGCTTTACAGGCTTTAGTGTGTTGTTTCTTTTGTTTTTGTTTTATTTATTTATTTCAAATAACCCCCCCCCCCCCCCCCCCCCCCCAACCACCGCAACACCGCCGGTATTTGGGTCCATTACTACCGCGGTGGTAAAAAACTGCCACCGTCACAGCCCTATCTTTGTCTAAATAAATTTGTTTAATAACTAAAAATTCACCATTTCAGTTGTGTGTGTGTGTGTATGTATATATATATATATATATATATATATATATATATATATATATACATATACATAACAAAAAAATATATATATATATATAAAAATTAAATAAAAATTTAAAAATGTTATGAGTACAAAATTTATGTTTAAATTTATTAAAATTTAATGTTTTATAACATGTTTAAAAAATATAGTCTTTTACATGGCAAAGCCAGTGGTTATTTTATTAGATATTATTAATGTAAGCAAATTTATGTTTTTAAATGTTTTATTTATGTTAACATTTTAATTTTTTATTTTGTAAAAGGTCATTGTATATAAAAGTCTGTACAGTTCAAGTCTTTATTTTAGCAAGTTATTTTAGTAACTTTACTGTGTCAGAAATTTAGCATGATCATCTCACAGCGTGTTTGCTGCTACGACCATTTACTGACTAGCCAATAAAAATGCTACATGAAACGGCGTATTGATCAACACGGCATAACGCTAAAACTTAAAATGCTTACCTCAAGCTCCATTTTCAAAATTGCCATGCCAAGTTGGCCTCTTTTCCCTAGCAATAGCCGCGTCCATATTCTCCTCTTTCGCTTCCTCCTCTTTTTTTCAGAGCACATAAAAACCTCAGTTGCCAAAGTGTGATTAATCTTGCTCTATTTGTTTACCACTAGCGCATGCTGATGGCGTTTTATTCTTCTATACTATGTCGTAGCCTATGATTCAATAGGTGTCATCATCATACAGTTTACATACATGTCATACCCAAGTTTATTAGATCCATGTCTACAGTGTGATTTGTAACAGTCTTGTAGGATTGCCGAAATCGCAGTCTGTAGTAGGCATAATGAAGACGATTGTGTTGAGCTTTGGGTTGCAACGCCAGAATTTTTTTTTTCCATTTGCAGCAGTTTGCGCGTTGGCTTGATGAAGAGATGCTCAGCTACTCATCTGCGGGGGGCCACATCTGTGGCGAATGCGATGCGTGTTACAGTAGCACTGTCAAATCTGGCTACCTGGAGCCGGTATAACATGCTCTCACACATTTATTTTTTCATTTTAGGAGGAGTAAAATTTACATACGTGGCATCAGCAACCAGATGCATTTCCACTTGTCCAGTTTAGTTTGGAATGTGTCTCAGACCAATTACTGAAGTGGTTTGAGTGATCAGAAGTGTTTACACCTGGTCTTTTAACGAACGGATAGCTATCCGATCAGAGAAAACATTTGTTCATTCTTTTGCCTACTGGTTTGTTTGGACCAACTGAACGATTGTTTTCAAAGATGTCATGTGAGCCATATCATGAAAGCACACAGTTTTAACAGATCCGTTGTGACACAAACACTAAATTACATGCGAACACACACACACACACACAAACTCTCAGTCAACATATACCCAACCACAGCCAAAAAACAGTTGCATGGAAGCTTAACACAACTTGCCTGGTAGACAGCAGGCTATTCAAGGCTATTTGTTTTCACATACTTGTCAATGATCAAACCATTTTCCCTTCACAGCTATTCACACCACAGTCTAATTTTAGCCCTGTAGATTACCCATGGTTCATCCCCTCAGTGTAACGTTTCTGAATCTTCTCCAGAACAAAGGCCGCCCCCCGTTACACCTGACTGCTGCCATGAATTAGTAAACATGCTTTTTGTTCCTTCTGCTTCCTGTGATCTGAAGGGCTAAGCTAACAGTTTGGCTAACTCATCTATCCTGGTCATTTAAGAGCGGACGCTTAGGCAGGTGTGAGTATCTGAAGATCTCAAATGCCATATATTCAGGTACTTTAAACTGAAACTTTAAACTGGTGAGTCATTACATGGCTGTTTTTGGTGCCTTTTATAACACATTAGCTTCTTTTATGAAGTATTTTGCGCTCTTGTCAAATGGCATCTTCGATAGTTCAGGCTGCAATTATAGTCAATATTAGAGATTTTCTCTGGAGTGCTAGTCAAACTATTGCATTTGATTATAAATGACATACAGTGAAATCCAAAAGTCTGAAAACTTTAGTGAAAATGCTTTTATTTTAGCATTTTCTATTATTATTATTATTATTATATGGGTAAATGAGACATACAAGTCTAAGATAAAGAAAAGGACAAATATTTTAAAAATCTAGTTTAAACACGTCGGGTTCTTAGAAATGTATGCTTTGTAATTATGTTGGTTTCATATGGTTTTGAAAACTTTAATACTGTTTTCAAAGAAAGTTTCAATTTATAATACAATTTCTTCTTCTTCTTCTGATTAATGGCGGATCATATATTATACAATTTAAGCCTGGTTTAGTTGCACTAGTAGTATGTTGAGATTCACGGCTATGGTAAGGACATTTCTGAAACACACTCGAAGCAGTTGACCAATCACAACACACTGGTCCAGCCAGCCAATCAGAGCACATTGTGTTTTTTCTTCGGAAGGAGGGTCTTCATAGAAACAGGAGCTAAACGGGTGCGTTTCCCAAAAGCATTGTTAGCCAAATATGGTTGCAATTTTTTCGTCTTTTCCAAAATAGTTGAACGATTTGATGTTTCCCCTTAACCATAGTTCCAACGAGCATTCGTGAACAGCTCTTGAGCATAGAGCTTAAATAGATCATGCTCTTGGGTGCTTAGTAAGCAATCTAACATTCAGTACATTCTATATCTTTCATCCCATTTAAATATACAGTTTAATCTATAATTTAGCGTAGTGTGGTTTTTGAGGAGTGTGCGTATGCATAAATGCACAGAGGGAACCCCGGAGTAAGACATATGAGAGAACACGCGATAAATCAAACATCCAATGAAGCAAAACAACAGGGAACAAAAACAGTGTCCTTAGTTCGTTACAGCAGCATATTAGAAAAATTACGTTACGTAGAGAAAGCTGCTGACTAAATGACCCACATGTATATTGGAGTAAAGTGTACGCCAAATACTGCATGTTAACGTGATTTAAAAAATACCGGCTTTCTGTTTTTTTATGTAAATTAGCTATAATAATATTAAATACATGAATTGCAATTTTCAAATTGATTAATTAGTAGAAGTTATTACTCCACCACCTGCTTGTGACATCATTAATGACAGCCCTATATTGTTAAACTAATGTGGTTCAAACGACAGAGGTGCGACTAGTTTTGGGAAACTAGCTAGTTAGATTAAACAAAATTGCATCGTACCATGATAAACAGACTGTGAAGAGAGGTGCTGCTATAATAATGTAAAATATATTAAAAATTTTTTGAACATTCAAGCATGAAAACCTATTCTAGTAGACCCCAAAAACTAAATCCAGACTTTGTAAAAGGGCATAATAGGTCCTCTTAAATATATTGAAAATGGTAACAAGAAGATTTTCAATGTGGTCTCACACTTTTGGACATATCACACTGATTATGTGGTTGTTTCTTAAATTATCAGTTTTTTCACTCATATTTTAATCAGATCATAGCAGTCTGGCAGCCACTTGAATTTGTAAGCTTTTCAGTAACTGAGAGCTTTTGCTGAAGCTAAACATCTGGTTCAGCTCCTGTTATAGCATTCATGTTACCTGACTAACATCAGCAAGCAAGATCATCTGTGCGTGTGTGTTTGTTCATTTACAGCAGTTTAATATACCCACACGCATGTGTTCATGCCTGTTTGTTCGTTGTTTTCTGTACATTCAAATGGAGCAGCTGATAATGTTTTGTATGTAACCCAAACCAGTTTATGGACGGACACACACACACACACACACACACACACACACACACACACATGAACAAACAGACATGTTGATAGGCTTCTGTTTGCTTGCCAGAGTAGTAATGGCCCCTGGTAATGTGTAAAGAACATGATGATGGTGTAATGTTGCTTTGTACTCACTGGCCACCTGCTAAAGTCAGGCCTTACAGGAAACCAGCACTGTTGACAAGAACCACAAAAGAGTCACTCTGCAAACAAAAAACACACAGTGTACACACAGACATACTGGCTAGCTGGAATATTTAATTGTAGATGACATGCTTGTTTAGCTGTAACTATCCTTATTTCCTGCATAAAGGAAAAAATCATATTAAAGTTGATATTTTCAGTTGAACTTCAGTTGACCTTTAAGGAGCAAAAATGGCACATAAGAGTGAGTGAAGAGTGAAGTTAATACTTTGAAAAGCTTTAACAATAGCTTTAATTAATATGCTACTTGTCTGATATTTCATATCTAATGTAACGACGTTCATACATTAAATGTGACATAAGTGTCCAAATACTATTGGGATCACAGTAGAAACATTTATATAGCTTTTATATTTTGTATTTTATATAAAATGTTATTTATTTATTATTTATTTCTATATTAATAATATTATGTATTAAGATACGAATATTTATGTATAATGTTTAACTGTTTAAAAGTTTGGGGTCAGTAAGATTTTTGGTCTCGAATGCTGCATTTATTTGATCAAAAATACAGTAAAAAGAGAAAAATTGTGAAATGTTATTGCAATTTAAAACCATCCATCCATCCATCCATCCATCCATCCATCCATCCATCCATCCATCCATCCAATATTTATGTAGTTTTATTTCTGTGTTTTCCAGAAACTGCGGAATGAGGTGTTTCCATTGCATTTATCTGAATTATCGCCCCAGCATGTGGAAGCGTACCGACTGCTAGAGGACAGGAAACACAAACTTTCACCCGAGACCGCCGCCCTCTACCTGCTTCGACAACAGCACAAACTTTTGGTCAGTCAGCATGCATCCTTACTCTTAACCGGATGGCAATCATGCCAAAGACTTTGCGTCTGTTTTAATGTTTAAGGGTTTTGCTTTAGGAAAGTAAAGATGGAGAGTGTGTTTTGTTCCTTGCATAATGTTAAAGCCTAAATAAATGTTTGCTTAAATTGATTTTAACACACACTCTTATGTGCATACGTATATCCCACCGGAGATTGTTTGGAAGTCTTCAGGCTTCTCTTTGATGTGCTGGTCTAGATGTAAATGAATTGCATTGATTACATGCACACACCAGCTTATATTCCTGTCACATCATGTTTCCCAGTAGAAGCTGTCTGTGAGTCATCAGATTTCCCATTTCAGTAGCTTTCAATTCTGTAAAAGATGTGTTGTCCACAGAATACTGGATTGCATGTAATGAATGTTGGCCCAAATATATTAAGTTGAGATTTATTCAATTTGGGCAAATTTTCATTAGGAGTAAAAAACTGAATTATGTAGTGCTCAACATCTTTTATTGCCATTGGCTTATAGCACAAATACATTGTCCATGTAACTATGCCATTCACATTATAACAATATCATTTCATATTTAATTTTAGTGGGCTTTGTGTCATGTCTGTTTGTGATGATTACACATCATCATCATCATGTGGTCGTGTGGCATGTTCGTTTTTTTTTTCTCAGTCTCACATTCTCTTTTTGTTGTGTTCCTTTACCAAAGAAATCGAGTCCAATGGAGAATAATGATTATAGGCCCATAGCCTTGACATCATGTAGCCTGACTACGTCAGACTTCGTACTTCCGCTCAATTTCAGTTCGCTTCTGTACTCAGTCTGAGATAGCGACCTATCTCCCCATTTTCCTCCGGCCTGAAAACAGCCGGCCAATCAACGAACAGAGGGCGGGCTGAGAGCCGTGACGTAGACGCTGATTGTACCGTGGATGCTTAGTTTTACTTCACATAATCTGCAAAAGTCGTTCACAGCCATGTTCACTCCGGTATTTCGCTCGATGGTTTTGTTTTCGCATCATACATGTGTTTACAGTGGAAGTTTGATGCGGCTTAGCCAGCGCATAACACACGTCATAACCAAACATTATGTGATTGGCTTACGGGTAACCAATGATTTGAAACTTCAGACAAGACAGAAACACAACACAAAATCCAGGCCTGGCCTCTCTCATTCTTCACTGTCATCGCTCCTCCTTTTGTTTCCGCTCCTCCGTGAGAGATACGAGACTGGTGCGTCGCGCAGGTGTCGCTCATTATCAATCATGCCACTGGCCTCGCGCCATTCTCCCACGGCCCTCGGCCTCGTCCTGCTCGCCACACTAATCTTTCTGTGTATCATTCAGAGGTAGAACATTTTATGAAGTGGTGTGACCTTAATCATCTCATTATAAATGTAAAAAAAAATAGAGTAACTGATTTTTTTTATCCGAGGTCAATAGGGAACCACTTATATCTATTCATAAGATATCCATTAAACAAGTGTGTTCTTTTAAATACCTAAGTGTTTATATGGATACCTTACTTATCTGGGGATTTCATAGTGTATGCTGTCGCGTGCAACAGAGGTTACATTTTCTGTGAAGGGCCAGATTTACTAACAGCTTGCACCAGCGCAAACCCTCTTTTGGCGTTAAAAACTACTGTCAGGATTTACTAAAGACACGCAGTGAAAAATTAACGCTGAATAGGCGTGGACAGGGTTATTTTTGCGGCTGATCTTATTGCTTATACATTTGTAGGAGTTTTCATTTCAGACACTAATACATAATGGTTATACTGAATCGTTTGGCAACATCACAGTTCAGTCCAAAGCTAAACTTGCCTGCCTGGTAAAGATAATAGGAAATTATAGGAAAAAGGGAATATCAACCATTGGAGTATTCATATGAGCAGTCTGTTATCAAGGAAGCTACCAAGATATTATCTGATCCTTCACATAACTTATATACAGAATATGAGTTGCTGCCTTCAGGCAGATGATATAGGCTGCCTGTGTGTAGAGACAATCGTTTTAAGAAATCCTTTGTACCTACGTCGATTAGACTTTTAAATAAGCAATAATTATTTGTTCTTTGCGTTCATAATGTGCGTGTGTATGTTTCATGGATTATGTTTTTGGTCAGTGTATGTGTGCACCAGAGTCCAAGACAGATTTCCCCATCGGGGACTATAAAGTGTATTGAATTGAATTGTGGACGCCCAGAGCTGCAGTTCCTCTAACCTGTTAGTTGCTTGGAAACAGCATTTTTATAAAAGCAGTCCATTAGCATGTCACTTACCTTGTTTTGGTGTGTCACATTTTTGCATTGTTCAGTAACTGAGAAGAAACATGAGGAGTGGTGCATATGTTTGTGTGTATGTAGAAGAGGCAGACCTGAAAACATCTTGCTCATGAATAATGGTAATTTTGCTAACTCTGGAGTTTTCAAACCAGGGTCCGGAGACTCTCAAATAGGGGTACAATGATTGTTAAAGTGTTAGTTCACCCAAAAATGAATTAGTTCACCCTCATGTTGTTCCAACCCCGTAAGGCTTTCGTTCATCTTCGTAACACAAATTAAGATATTTTTGATGAAATCTGAGAGCTGGCTCACTCCTTCATAGGCTGCAAGGTAATTGATATCTGTCATCCCAGAAAAGTTAGTAAAGACATCGTTAAAATAGTCCAAGTGACTACAGTACAGTGGCTCAACCTTACGTTTATCAAGCAACGAGAATACTTTTTATGCGAAAAAAATAAATAAATAACGACTTTATTCAACCATCTCTTCTCTTCCATGTCATTCTCCTAAGCTGTTGATGTAGTGTAACAGCGCATCGCTTCTGGGTTGTTCGTCAGAACGTAGGGTCACTATTGGCCGACGCTGGTCATGTTTGTGATGCATGTGATGCTGGCCAATAGTGAGCCTACGTTCTGACGTACAACCCAGAAGCGCTGCGCTGTTACACTACGTGAACTCACTCAGAGGCCTACAGAAAAGAAAATGAAGAGTTGAATAAAGTAGTTCTTTTTGTTTTTAACTTGTTCGCCACTCTCATCCCTATCTTAGCCCTGAAAACACACACACACACACACACACACACACACACACACACACACACACACACACACACACACACACACACACACACACACACACACACCTCAAGTATCTCTTATCGTCAACAGTGAAGTAGTGAAATATAGAGCCTGCAGGTGCACATGCATATACACAGGGTCCACAATGAATGCCAATGACGGTTGAAGTAAGATTCCTTATCAGACATCATTTAATTAAAAGTACTCTTTCTGTTCACATGACGAAAAATTCAGTTTTTCTCTAGGATCGTATCTGTTACGCTCTTAAAAATAAAGGTTGACATTCATGGTTCCTTAAAGAACCTTTAACATCTATGGAACCTTTCCATTGCACAAAAGGTTTTTTTATAGTGGAAAAAGGTTCTTCAAATTATAAAAAAAAGTTTAGTTCTTAGTTCTTCTAAGAACTGTGTCAAAAACAAACACTTTTGGAACCTTTATTTTTAAGAGTGTAGCCAGCCTCTTCAGCCCCTTAATGTGTTTCATATCAAGACATACCTGAAAGACATTTTCTGCCTGCTAATGCTGTGAGTTTCAAACTGGTTCACAAATTTGTTTCAGGGATCGGGCAACACTGTTTGCGCTGTATGTCATCACACCAGAAATGTACCACAAAATTCACTACAGTTCATAAGTTTGGGGTCAGTAATTTTTTTAAAAGAAATGAATACTTTTACTCAGAAAGGATTCATTAGATTGATTAAAAGCGACAGTACAGACACTTACAATGTTACAACAGATTTGTTTATTTGTTTATTACAGAAAAAAAAGGAAGATGGTTTCCACAAAATATTAAGCAACTGTTTTCAACATTGATAATCAGCACCAAATCAGCATATGTACCCTTTTTACATTTCCGTGTTTCTCCAAAGCAGAAGTCGTCAAATAGCAAAATAAAAACTCCACAATAGTGTTTTCATGACTTTCAAAAATAGGAAAAATTGAAAGCGATTGATAACGGCAGTCAGAAGCGAGAAAGATGACGACATTATGTGACACTGAAGACTGGAGTAATGATGCTGAAAATGCAGCTTTGCATCACAGGAATAAATTACATTTTAAAATATATAAAGATAGAAAACAGCTATTTTAAACGGTAATAATATTTCACAATATTACTGGTTTGGCTCTTTTTGATCAAATAAATATAGACTTCTTTAACAACATAATAGGTAGAACACAGTTGGCTTATTGTGCAGCTGAAACATTTTAATTTATGGCTTATTAAGATGAGAAAAGCAACATGTCACACATCTAGATGAAAATGATACCCCTGACATCAACCTTTCTCACTTTCTTTTGTCTCCGAACATCTCCCATTAGATGGGACAAAAAAAAAAGAAGAGCTTGATGACACAGGAGAAATCAGCGGAGTTGAAATCTCTTCCTTCTCTGCCAACTTTCACAATCGTTTTTTTTTTCTCTGACTGTGCGAGAATTCATTAAAATTTCACTCAGCCTGCGGCCTCTCTCTCTCTTCCCTCTCAATCTATCTTTCTCCCTTTGGCTTTTCACTCTCTGAATGAATGGAGCTTTGAATAATGTAACCAGTTTTAACAAGATCATAAAACCCCCCCATCCAACATTCATAAGCCAGTTAGCTGAGGTTGAGGATCTTGGGGACGGCACACACACGTTAAGCTCACCTCGTTTTTCTCACACACTCGCACGTACATGCAATCGGGCACGTGCACTCTGAAAAGCACGCTCAAACGTCTCTCTTCCAGACGCAGCCGCACACACATACTTGAATTCCGCAGAGGATGAAAGAGTGACGCAGGAGCTGGAGAGATGAGAGAGGGATGCCTTGAGGACGAGGATGAGAGACAGAGAGTGAAATCAAAGAAGCAGTGATGTAAGAGAAGCCCCCATAGGTCCTGTCCTCCTGTCCGTCTGTTGAGAAAACATCACCAGCTCTCTAGCGCTACCACAATTTAGAGGACTGTGAATGTCGTTTACACTGCTTTTATTTCTAAAACGCTTTAATTACACGTTTTAGTTATCATATATTTATTATAGTCCTGAAGGATAAAAAAGTTGTGTTGAAAATAACTGTACAAATACACCAGAAATATCTGAGTGCCTATTGCCTAAGGAACATTATTTTCAAAAGCATCCATCAGTGCAATACTTCCCATAACCCTTTGCACTATATAAGAGAAAAGCTCCATTTGAAATATCAAACCTTCAAAGTATGTGATTGCGGAAGTGCAGTATTTGATGCAAAACTGTTTATTGTTTATGAAGTATGTTTTATTAGTATGCATGTGTGTAGTATGAATATAATTAGATTCGGAATATTAGCGGAATTCTATTTTCTGAATACTGTGTAGTTTGACATACTACGTATTTGAGTATTGCATACTACTGCATATAGTATAATAGTACTATTAGTATTTGCTAATATTTTGAATTGGCTTTTATTTTAATCTTTTTTTATTTGAATTTTAGTTTGTTTTAGTAATTTTGTTATGTGCTTTTGTCTTTTTACTATTATTATTTTCATTTTCATTTTCAATAGTTTCAATTGTTATCTTTAAATATATGAATCCAATACAATAAATGAAGGTAATACATTTTGCTATGCTAATTTTAGCTAGCTATTTTTTTATCACCAGTGCAGAACATTTTTGTACAGATACTCATACAAACGATACACATACAAATGAAGGATAAACCAAGAAGCATTTTCATACATAATATTTCAGTAGTGTAATGTGATCCTGATTCAGCGATACAGGAATGTGTGTGTGTGTGTGTGTGTTACTGTGGGAATGTGTGTCTCCTTTAAGTCTGTGAAAACGAAATGTGACCTTCATAAGAAGATGAAATACACTGTGAGCAACAGACTTACATTGATTTCTGTAGCAATTATTGCCATTCCCAGCTCAGCTAGTGCATAAATATTGATGTTCCATGTTGAGACGTTAAACATTCAGTGGGTGTATATCAGCATGCACGCGTGTTTTTGCGTATATTGCTGGTTCTTTTACTTTCCCTCTCACTCTCTCTCTCTATATTTGCTTTTCACATTTTCCATGTGCATTTAGGTCATATTCACATTGTCTATTTTTCAGCCATTCTCTCTTCGCAAACACATGCAGAACGCCACACATCCTTCCAGCAGACGTGTCAGACGTCACAGTGAGAATGCACTCCAAATCTGTAACATCTAATTTTACGCTATCAAAAGGAGGGACATGTTCAATCTCACAGCCCTTAATTAGATCTCTGGCACTGGAGGTGTGCGTGTATGTGCGTATTCACACACACACACATCTGTGTGGGTGTGTGTTTGTGTGGTAGAATCAGCAAGAGGCATTGCAATCAGTGTGTGTCAGATTTCTGCATGCATGTTCGTGAGAAAAAAAATTAAAAATGGAGCATCATATGTTTTCATGTTATTTGGTTCATTAATGGCTCGTTTACAACACCTTATTTATATGTAGTTAAAATGTTAATTAGTCTCACATTTTTTTAATGGGTGTTTTTACAAACACGGACTCTCCATGTATTCCCTCTTCATTTGATGCTCATGCAGAGGAGTGCATGTGCAACATTTTCAGAGGAGGATTAGGCCACTCTCGCTTTGATATTTCCAGAATCTCAGCAGGTCGAAGCCAGTGGGAGAGAGTTTTGACACTTTTATGTGTGATAGAAGAAGCAGAAGGAGGTATAAAACTGAACTAAACAGCAGTGTATAGATGAGAGACTGCACATTCGAAGCTGCTACAGTACATTGGTTATTATTTAAGGCCTCCCAAAGTAATACTTGGACTATAATTTAGTGCACCAACACTGTAGAGGGTTCAGACTGAAATAACAACACTTTATGTCGAAATGGTCAGCATATCGGGTGTTTAAATCATCCTAGTTTTACCATCGGATGGCCCAAAGGTTGTTATAGAGACAATCTGATCCATATTGCAAACAAAGATAGCGAGATTTGGATGAAATCGCTGATTCAAATTGGCCAATGTTGCATTTACAAGGTACAACTTGTGTGACAATGAGCTCTTTTGAGGAGTAACTAATCTTTGGGTTTTCCCAAATTTTGGAGGCTCATTTAAATCATATTTTCTATTCATATTCAAGAGTTTTGTTTGAGACACTTCAGCCCTAACAATCAAATGAAAAAATAAACTGTGGTAGGTCAGGATTCATGGGTAGTTCATGGGACATTAAATATTTTTGGGAAGTGATGTGACTTGCTATATTCATTTATTTATTAGTTTATATTTTTATTAAAATAATTCATTAACAAAATGGTGTTCATGGACATCACAGGCCCTGTTTACACCTGGTATTATGATGCGTTTTTGTCGATTGAATTACATGTAGACAAGGGAGACACATTTCTATTTCCACCTGGTGTTTTAATCCGTCTCTTCTGTCCACTTTTAACTACTTCTGTCCTGATTTCTTCGAGGGGAGGGTAAATGTGTGAGCTTTTTCACATCTTTCGATCTAATGGATGTAATAAGCTCACGCAATTTATATATGAATGCGACCAGAGGCGATGGAAAAACATATGGAGAGAATCAGCTTTTTTATTTCTGTTCAGACCACCCTGAACACAGTGACTGCTTGTTAGAAATCATGAATGGTGAGAGAACATTGTGCTTGGTACGTTTTTCGTCTTCAAACAAAACATGGGTCTTCAGCCAACAAAGTCCCATCTGGAAAGTGCGCTTCCCATAATGTTTACACATTAGGTCAGTAGGTGCAGAGTAGATTTTTTTTTGTGGCTATTCGAATGGATTTGACCACACAAGCATTTACACTAAGAAAGCAATCCGGTCAAATGCGTTTACCATCTGGAAGTTGTTCAAATTGGACAAGCTCAAAACGTTTTAGACCCATTTACACCTGAATTTAGCATTGTACACTTATAATCCGACCGACAAAACTCATCTTAATACCAGGTGTAAACAGGGCCTCAGACTTAATGTCAAATATCCACATATCCGCATGCCAGTCAAATAGACTTTTTTCTGTCTAAGTGGGTGGTTTTTGGCCAGTAGAAGCTGTAATGTAGACCACACTTAATGCAGATTATCGAAAGTCCGGCTACACAAGACTAAAAGCATCTTAAAATTGCAAACAGCACAAAGCATGCTTTTTTGGGGCCTCAAGGCCATCAGCAAAACAAGAAAAAAGACTTGATTGGGCAGCGAGTGTATAGTTGAGCTCCACTCTACTGTGTGCTTGATTCAGCACCACGGTCAGCTCCTCTAGCTAGAGATAGAGCTGCATCTAGTGGACTACATTCCCTCAAACTATGTCTGTCCTGCGCCAAAGAGCCAGTTTGTCAACACTTCATTAAAGTCTCATCAAAGAGCTGACTAGTCATGATGAATAAATTATTTGAATAAATTATTAACTGTTATGTTTTTGCTCAGTGCCTTGTGGTGGAGAGATGCTACAACAAAAACCTCACTGAAATTGCACAGCGCTTATGTTTTTAATCATCTTGCTGCAGATGCAGTCTTCATCTTCTTCTAACTGCTGACATCTTTGTGGAATTTTCTTTTATTGTCTTCGCTTTTGAAGAACATTAATAAAGTAACACTTGCTGTAGTCTGTTCAGTCAAATCATAGAAAGATTTGTCTCCATTACTAACACGGTGTCCTACTAACCAGGCACAACATGACAGGATTCCAGTGATGTCGTTTTTTCTGTTCACACTAAAAGAGAAATGCTGCGTTACATGATAAAATCGCAGCTGATCAAAACCAAGAGAGAGATCTATGTGTGCATGCTTATATATAACATCTGATGTTTAAGCAATATTGTTGGCCTTCTAAATGTCGTCATCACCATCAAATTGTCAGTTATTGTCAAATTATCATCAAATGATTAGACAATTATTATCCTTTAAATGATATAACATCTATTTAATTAATAAATTAACACTATAAAAGTGATAGCTTAGCATACTGTTAACCATTCAGCCTGATAGTTTAACATACCTTTAACCATTCAGCCTGATAGTTTAACATACTGTTAAACATGTAGCCTGATAGCTTGGGATACTATAAAACACTCAGCTTGATAAACTTTTTACTAATCATACTGTTAACCGTTTAGCCTGATAACATACATTTAACCATTTAGACTGATAGATTAACATACTCTTAACTACTTAGCCTGATAGCTTAGCATACCATTAATTGCTTATCCGGAAAGCTTAGCATACGTTAACATTCAGTCTGATAGCTTAAAGGCCTGTTCACACCAAGGAAGATAACTATAATGATAACGATAAAGATATAGTTCTTAAAATCATGCTAAATATAAAAGAATAGCAGAGTCCACACCGCAATTAACGATAATGCAGAAAAACAATTTTTTTTTTACACCTGTTTATGATAAAAACATTGACAGCCAATCAGAATCCATCCTGATTTAGAGAAGTCGAGCATTTTAAAGCGGCAGACGACAAAACTGCATTGGTGTGGATGCTAATATAGTTATAGTAATCTTTATTGTTATTGCTCTTGGTGTAAATGAGCCTTAACATACTTTTAACCGATCAGCATGATAGATTAACTAACATACCGCTAACCGCTTATTTTGATGGCTTAGCATACTTTAACCAGTTAGCCTTATAGCTTAGCATATTGTTAACCGATTAGCCTGATGACTTCTCATACTCTGCACAATTTTTCTAAACCTATACAAGTTATTAGACACAATAACAACTCTCTTTCTGTGTGTGTGTGTGTATTTGCATTAAGATGAACTGTTTGTGGGCATATCTCTCAGTGTGTCTGTGCAAAAGGTTAATGTGGACTTGGGTCGGTTAAACCTCCTCTGTAACTCAATCAACAGGTATGGGATCAGTACACACTGTTGCGGTATTGAGTTACAGTGACAGCGCTCGAGTCTAATGGCGTTCATCCAGACTTCTGGAACCTTCATGAGTATTCAGATGTGTCTGTCTAGAGAGAGCTGTTAGTCTAGTCTGAGTGTTTGTGGTGCGAGCGCTGTTGTTGGAGGGGAAAGAACACGATGAGAGAAATTAGCCTCCAGTACTGCTCGGTGTGTGCATGGGAGAAGGTAAGCAGAGGGAGATGAGAGAATGATTGTACTGCACGTAGTTAATGCTGTCACATGTGGTAAAGACTGCTTGATCATCTAATATACTGTACAAGTCTGTTTCTGTGCTTAGATTACATCTAGATTTCATAGGAGACCATTTATGCATTTGGAGCACTTATCCTGTTTATTAATGCATGAGAATTTGTGTATGTATAACCTAAATGTGTGAATGTTGTACATGCACATTTTTTTTTATTACTACCCAGATTTTCAATGTGGTCTCAGACTTTTTAACCATAACAACAACACATTAAAAAAAAAGAGGGCAGATATACTTTTTTTCAGAAATGCTGCATTTATTTAATCAAAAGTGACAGTAAAGACATGTATAATACATACAATTATAAAAGCAGCACAAATGTTTTCAACGTTGATAATACTAAGATCATCATATTAGAGGATCATATGACAGCAAAGACTGGAGTAACGATGCTGAAAATTCAGCTTTGCATCACAGGAAGTTTCATTTTAAAATATATTCAAATAGAAAGGTTATTTTAAATTGTAATAATACTGCACAACTACTATTAAATGAGGCCTTGGAGAGCATAAATTCTATCAAAAACATTAAATCTTTTCCTCAAAATAGTTTGAAAGAGTTTCACCTCAACAAACAAATGTCCTCATTTAGTACATTTGTGTGTGTGACTGTGTAAATGCAAAAGGGGTGTGTGTGTGTGTGTGTGTGTGTGTGTGTGTCCTTATCAAGCTGGTTTAATAAGTGTTTGATAAAGACTATGCTCCCTGCAGTGTGTAAGACAGTATCTCACAGTACTTGTGAACTCATATTAGGTAATACAGCAAGCACCTCAGTGGTGTAATAAGATCAGCTCAAGGCTACGGAAAGTCTGATCTCTGATCATCTCTGATGTTCGCACCCTCGGCAGGGTCCATTTCTCTTTCTCCTCTCCTTTCCCCCTTAGCTTATCTCTTTTCCTCTGATAATCACTCTTCTCATTTCACTGCAAGGCTAAAATTCAGCTGAAATCTCTGGACATCAGAGGATGGATGAGATTCCCTATCTCACCCTTAGCTTTCTCGAGAGCACTCTATCAGTGCCCTGTGGTTTATCGGTTGGAAATCAGTATTAATATACTGATTTACATAATTTCATGTTTGTTTGTTCCACACATGGAGAGACAGTATGCAACTGAATCTAAAATAAATCTAATTAAAGACAGAAAGGAAACATTTAATACATACGTTTTATATGCCGCAGCATTCTTTGGAATTTTACTGCTGTGTTACCAAGGTAACTTTCCAATTCAGAATAAATTGGCAGTGATATACAGTTTTGTGTAGGGTGTGCCAGACACACACACACACACCACAGCGTTCTAGCCTGCATCCTTCAGAGTACTCACTTCAAGTGCTCTGCCCTTTAGAGTGAGTAGGTTGTAGTGATGCTCACTTCTGAATGGATTTCACAGTTTGTTTACTCTAAATTGCATTGAAGGATCTATATGTTCATTGAGATATATATCTCTGACCATATATATATATCAGGGTTTTTCTTGGGTCAAAAATGGTATTCAGTGGTGGCGTACGAACATAGTCATCCACACACACAATACAAAGTACCCTACCCATGTGAACTGCGAGCCCAGTACTGACATTAAATCCAAAATAAATGCAAAAAAACAGTTTGTAATATATTAAAGCTGCAGTCCATAGTTTTTCCTCTTTGTCACCATCTCTGTTCGAAATCTGCAATTGCAGTTATTCGCGGAATTGTCAACTTTACGTGGGTTGTGCCTCGGCAAATGTTTTGAGGAGAATGTGCGGCTGTCAGTCACCGCGCCGGTGTGGATACTGGCATTCGGAATCACAGATTCTACTTTTTGGAAGTATGACCAACATAGTAATTTTCACTGGAAAATGTCATCTGAACAAGTAACATCCACTTTTGTTCTGACCAACTAAGGGAAAAAAAGCATTGCAGTAAATCGCACTGATTAAATCTAACAATCGCTTAACCGTGCAAATTATACTTTGTTTTCAAATTGTTAATGTTAACAACATCAGCATTGGGTGACTACATTTAATGCCCTTCTGATTAGAGATGCACCGATTGATCGGCTGGTGACCGGAATTGGCCGATTTTCACGTGATCGGCCGTGACCGGCGACCGGCCGGTCAGTCTGACAAATGCCGATTTTATGTCGGTCAAATGCACTCGGGCGCCGCATGATTAACATCGCGCAACATCAGCATCACACGTGCACACGGAACACACATGTAGGAAACCTCGTGATTTTTTTAACCGCCGTGCATGTTAATCAATGAGTGCATTCACAACGGGAGCAGGAGCAGCGCGTGAGCGTCAAGCAGGAGCGTCGCGAGCAGTGAAGCGCGTGTTTCGGCGCCGAGTCTATTTGCTGCACTGCTCACGCTCAATTAAAGGGAAAGCAAGCACACTTTTGATGGACAAAATAGCCTAAATAGGGTTTCACAAAAAAAGTGCCCAAAATGCACAGAATTTGCGTGTTTTAACAAGAACTGGAGTAGGCTATGTCAGAAAAGAAAACGAAGACTAATATTTATAGAAAATGTACCCATTTAAACTTGTTTTATTATTGAGTTTGTACAAGTGATTGCAATAGGCCTGTGTGTGTGTGGCTATATTTATTTTATTTTTTATTTATATATTATTTTATTGCAATTCCCTGTTTTCATACAGACGTTTAGTTTGCTAAATAGCCTACATATATAAAAAAATTATTGGATATTGAATGTGAAAAGGAAATGGTTCTTCCATAACACTGCACTTTAGATGTGTGTGAATTACCCACACCTGGAGTAATTTATATAGTTCTATTTTATAGCGTTTATCTGTTCAAAAAAATATGTACTATGCAAATTGTAAAATGTTCTATTACAGAAAATATATAAAATAAATATTTGTGTGTGCTGTAAAGTGGTTAGAAAAACTGAAATCGGAATCGGCTAAAATCAGTATCGGCAGGTCAAACTTAATGAAAAATCGGAAATCGGAATCGGCCCAGAAAATTGTAATCGGTGCATCTCTACTTCCGATATTATCCTTGTTTTCGCATGGGCCAGTTTGCAGTCTCTTTTTTTTCTGTAGCCACTCCGAAGTCCGAACGAAGTCTTTTGCATTTTACAAAAGGTGAATCTCCAGTTGTCACTGGTGATTGTCGTTTGAACCTTTCTGGTATTTAATTATATCAATTGTTGTGAGAAAAGGCTATAAATCTCCACCTCCAACATCTTCTTTATGTGTACAGATGTGACGTAATGACGCAAAGACATGCTCGAATTTCCAGTGGAAATCCACCAGTACCACTGGAATTAAAAGCATAATTACAAGCTTACCGTTTTGAATCGAGCTAAGGCAAGCAGATAGTTTTGAACACTGGCTGGTTATGTACTTGCTCAAAAATTTATTTTGGATCATTTTTAACCCAAAAAAGTTACGGAATGCAGCTTTAACTTATCCCATTTATTCATGAAATAGAAAAATAATCACTGTCAGGACTAAAAGAAACAAAACAAAGTGCTTAGAACTATTGAAAAATCTGTACATGTTGAAAAGTTAGTCAAATGAACAACAAAGTAACATATTACACATTACATAGAAAAAGTGGCAGGTCTATTATTTTGAATTTACACTCCGTGCACAGATCATTTGACATACAGTATCAGATTGTTTTGTTCCGTCCATTGCTATGGTCAACTCAACCGGATTCAATCACGCATTTAAATACGGTTGTCCGTCCAGAAACTTTACCATGTGTAGTTAGCAACATGAAAAATATATATTATATGCAGAAAGAGAGCAAAGATGCACTCTTTCGAAAACTCCTGTTATAATCAATGAAGCTTGTCTGTGCTGTGCAATAAATCTCTTATTGACATTGTGTTTATACTATGTTGGTTGTAATGAAATGGATTTGCGAACGTGCAGAACTCGCGCTAAACGAGAGCTCTGCTGTTTTGAGTGAATTTATGCGGATTCTGACTAACTTCAACACATCTGATTGACCATTGCGTTCATGGGCTCAACAGATATGCGTGTTATTGGTCACATATTGGTTCCATATTGTGATTCAACTGAAAAAACAGTACGATGTGGACTTGGTTCTATCCATCGGTTGTTGAATGGATTTTTAACATAGACAGTATAAGAAATGGACACAGCGACCCCATAGACTTCAACGGAGAAAAGTGAAGCCAATTAGAAGCACTCACTTCCTGATGGCTAAGCATACTGCGCAGCCTCAAACTGAGCCTGACAACGTAGATGTGACGTGAGCAACCTATCTGACAGTTGTAAGTATTCTAGTAGCTGTGCCAAGAGAAATCTGAATATTTCCCTTCCGAATCTTGCAGAGACGGAGAGCGTGAGTAGGAGCTGTCCATGAGCTAGGAGCAGGAGCAACTTTATGACTCTCTATATGGGCTTCTCCCTTGACTTTATCGGACTTTATGCCTCCACGTCCCCCCGATTGCCTGCGAGCTTCTCCTCCTGTCTATACGGTAATCGCTACTGTGCGACAGAGTCGCGTGGTTATGACGCAATCGTTAGCCTATTTTTACAAAAACTGCTTCTACGGGGCCATAACGTAAGATAATGGAGACTTTTATACATTGTCGTGTTTCTTTAGAAATAAACAATGGATAAATAGAGTCTTTAAACACCTCAGATGTAAAGTTATTCACTGTCAAAGTGACGCCAAAATGAATGGGAGTCAGTGGAATGCTAACAGCAGGTGATGGCTTGCTAACCAATGGCGGCCCCCAGGGAAGGTACGCTTTCCGGGTGCTGGATTACCCCCTTGATTTTTAAAGGTGGGAATTGCACTCAAAAATGAATGCGATGAATGGTTACAGTTGACTGTGGAGGGATGGGATCTAAATGATTAGAGAAGTCTAGCATACGTCACTAAAGAAGTCTGTATTGTTCACAATGAGATCAATGAAATTGTTACGTTCATTCTTGTTTAGTTTCATTATCTTGTTCTCTTTAGTTTCATTGTCACTGTCTTGCCTGAGTTCTCATTCATTCATTTGTTGTCATGGTTTCTGATTAGTTTGCACCTGTTCCCTGTTCCGATGATTCTCATTCCTTGTGTATTTAAGCCCTCAATACTACTCTGTTCATTGTCTTGCGTTAACATTTATGGTAGAGTGCATCTTTATTCATTCTGCGTCGTGCATCTCGTCTTTGTTGGATTCGCTACATTGCCACTCGTGACAAGCATGCATTTACTAAATAGATTTGATTTCATGCTGACATTCTGGACAAGAGCACAGTCATAAGATGCCCATTGGTTTGTGTGGGCGTTACTACATCATTTCAAATGTCAATCTTCATATCAGAAATTATTATTAAATCAATTTTGATCACTATGCAAGTGCATTTTTTATGTTGATGTTGGTAAGGGTTTGTTTCAGTGGTAGCTCACATCCTTCAAAGTAAAATTTAAATAACCAAGAAAATGTCTGAATAACTATAAATAATGCCTTATTTAAAATATGAAAATGCAAAAAGGTCTTTGTGAGGGTTAGGTTTAGGGATAGAGGATAGAAACCCTTCATTATCTCAGTATAAACACAATAGAAGTCAATTGTAAGTCCAAACCAGTGTGTGCATGTCGTAGTTTAGTGTTCTGCTGCTGCATTGGCTGTATGAGCTGGAGATTTGGGCAAACTTAAGGAATATAGATGATCTTCTGCACCAGTGATGACTCATTCACGCGCTCACACACACACACAACATACACACACACACACACGCACACCCTGCAGATATAAAGAAGGAGAGACCGGGTGGAAGAGAGACAGAGAGAAAGAAATTACAGTGATGGAGTGAGAAATACAGCGCATGCTTGGTCACACACTCACACACAACACACTCTTGTTAATGCATGCATACACACGTACAGTTACATTATGATAACTGGAGTCAATTTAGCCTTAGGATATCTCACATGAGAAAATTCTGGCTGACATTTATATGTGTGTTTATGCATGTGACCTCCTATATTTATCTATATGTGTAAGCATGTGTATGTTTGAGAGTTTCTTTGACATTTAATCGTGTGGCTCTAAATCCACCATCCTGCGTTCCATTGTAGCATTTTTATGCATGTGCATGAGTGTGTACATGTGTAGGGGTCTCTATTTGCATGCATACTTGATACAAATATTTCAACTTGAATAACTCTTTCACATTTGATCATTTCTCGTTTGTAACTGAGCCACATCCAGACACTGCAAACTTGACAGGCGTCTGCTCTCCAGGGCCTGGCGGACTGACTGAATGTGAGCATGGAGAGAATGATTGATGTGTGATTTCAAACAAGACCAAGCGTTAGAGAAGGACAAAGGTTGGCTTGGACACAGTAGGTTGCCTGGAGTCTGCAGTGTTTAGTGTTGCTCCATGAGTTGTAAACTGTAATTGCTTTTGATAATGCATTGCTATCAATTAAAGTGGTTAAATCTTAGTATTTGAGGTTTGGCAGGTAGCTTTAAGCTCCACACTATTGTTATCTCAAAATACACTCACCTAAAGGATTATTAGGAACACCATACTAATACTGTGTTTGACCCCCTTTCGCCTTCAGAACTGCCTTAATTCTACGTGGCATTGATTCAACAAGGTGCTGAAAGCATTCTTTAGAAATGTTGGCCCATATTGATAGGATAGCATCTTGCAGTTGATGGAGATTTGTGGGATGCACATCCAGGGCACGAAGCTCCCGTTCCACCACATCCCAAAGATGCTCTATTGGGTTGAGATCTGGTGACTGTGGGGGCCATTTTAGTACAGTGAACTCATTGTCATGTTCAAGAAACCAATTTGAAATGATTCGAGCTTTGTGACATGGTGCATTATCCTTCTGGAAGTAGCCATCAGAGGATGGGTACATGGTGGTCATAAAGGGATGGACATGGTCAGAAACAATGCTCAGGTAGGCCGTGGCATTTAAACGATGCCCAATTGGGACTAAGGGGCCTAAAGTGTGCCAAGAAAACATCCCCCACACCATTACACCACCACCACCAGCCTGCACAGTGGTAACAAGGCATGATGGATCCATGTTCTCATTCTGTTTACGCCAAATTCTGACTCTACCATCTGAATGTCTCAACAGAAATCGAGACTCATCAGACCAGGCAACATTTTTCCAGTCTTCAACTGTCCAATTTTGGTGAGCTCGTGCAAATTGTAGCCCCTTTTTCCTATTTGTAGTGGAGATGAGTGGTACCTGGTGGGGTCTTCTGCTGTTGTAGCCCATCCGCCTCAAGGTTGTGCGTGTTTTGGCTTCACAAATGCTTTGCTGCATACCTCGGTTGTAACGAGTGGTTATTTCAGTCAAAGTTGCTCTTCTATCAGCTTGAATCAGTCTGCCCATTCTCCTCTGACCTCTAGCATCAACAAGGCATTTTTGCCCACAGGCCTGCCGCATACTGGATGTTTTTCCCTTTTCACATCATTCTTTGTAAACCCTAGAAATGGTTGTGCGTGAAAATCCCAGTAACTGAGCAGATTGTGAAATACTCAGACCGGCCCGTCTGGCACCAACAACCATGCCACGCTCAAAATTGCTTAAATCACCTTTCTTTCCCATTCTGACATTCAGTTTGGAGTTCAGGAGATTGTCTTGACCAGGACCACACCCCTAAATGCATTGAAGCAACTGCCATGTGATTGGTTGATTAGATAATTGCATTAATGAGAAATTGAACAGGTGTTCCTAATAATCCTTTAGGTGAGTGTATTTTTGAAAGTTAGGCCTAATGGTCAAAATCATAAAGAATTTAGTTTGTTACGATTCCACTGCCTTAACAGTTCCTTCAACGATTTTTTGAGTACTTTTCAGCAAGAAATATATAATAAAATAAATAAAATTTGATTTTAAACTCTGACATTTTTTATAATAAACACAACTGTTGCAAAATTTGAAAGCTCTGCGTGTTTGATTTATTAACAAACCCTGGCTCATAAGAGTCATTTGTTGAGGCATCGCTTAGATAACACTGAACTCACTCTGTGGGCTTGGTTCACTGACAATAGCAAACTCATAAGGGTGATTCGATTGGGAATCGGTTAGACTGTACTGGTTGTGCTGTATTGTTTTGATTCCCTTAAAAATAACATAATTCGTTTAGGAATCAGACTAAACTGATTGGGCTGTGTTTTTGATTCATTTTGCAAATTGGCTCTGAAGAGTTTTTCGTTAAGAGTATCATAGGTTTAAGAGTATTTCATTAGGGTGTTCCATTTCCATCCGTGGAAGAGTTCTTATGAGAGAACAATAGAACTGAATGACAAACAGTTTCAGCATTTATTGTTTATTAACTGTTTTTTTTATTCTTTGCATTATTCACTGTAGATTGAATTTCTGATCATCTTTACATCCAGTTTGATGCAGCTTAGTTTTAGTTTAATTGTATTTGCACAAATGTTGAATATATACAATAAGAGCAAGAAAATACATTCCAAAAACAAACTCTGTATGGCTCATAAATGCATAAACAACAACGTTAAGACAATATATAAGACACAATTACAAAGCAACAATGAAATGATCCTTATATATATATATTGTTGTGCTATTGTAGTAAGGAATCACAAACTAAATAATATACTCATTAATTTGATAGCTCTCTGCTCTTCCTATGTCAACAAATGTTCTGGTATTTATGTTTTTTCTCCTATGGAAATTTAAGAAACAATAATGATAATTCGATAAACCAACAAAGAACTCCATTAAGTTATGAAAGAGCATCCTCTGAGCAATAAAATGTTCCTTCAGCCCCTCCTAACTTACAGTAGCGTGGCTCGTCTCTTACTCTCTAAGATTTTTCTATTCTTAGCCCGGTGAGTCAAAACAAGCGTGTTCCTTTGGCTGGACGTGATCGCTCAAATAACTCCCTCTTTCCCAGAAGGCTAGAAAGGTCTCTCTGACTGACCGATGTGCACTGGTCACCACAGCGGAATTGCATTGTGGGAACAGAGCTCAGTTTCTTTCCATCTCTTTCGTACAGTGTAAATCATCATCTTGCGATTAGCCAACAAAGCTGCCACATGATATTTTAGCGCCTCCTAAACGTTTTAAGCCCAGCGCGCACTCCCTGAGTGACAGCTCTATGATTAATGAACAGCAGCTCTGACAGTGAGAAGAGCATAACCTGCTTGCATTATATAAAGGGACTCCAGGTCACCTCTATAGACTTCTCAAATCACTCTGAAAGACTCAGCTCATGGACTGATATCAGAGCTGATGTGATCAGAGAAGTCTGTCTGAAGCTTGCTGCATCTCTCTGAAGACGCCCGCTCTCTGACGCACAACAGAGAAGTTGATATGAATGTAATCTGCTCAGGAGTCCCGCCAAAAGACTTTGTCTGAGCCTGTTCAAATCATAAGTCAATTGATTTTCTGTAGCAAGCCTTCCTGTTTTTGTTTGTTTTATGTTTAAATGTTTCCCAACAAGTATATAAATCAATTTATACATATATTTTTTTTTCAGATTTTATTAATATTTGTTAATAAATTGCTTATATAATTCATATAATGTTCTACCTATTATTCTTAAATCAGATATTTTATTTATATTTATGTATTGTATATATTTGACAGTTTTAGGTGTTTATTGATGCGTTAAACATTTCAATTATTGTTGTTGTTGTTATTGGCTGGTATTACTACCCTGCGGAAAAGACCAAAGTATGAATTTCATTATGAATGTCCAGTCTGGTTTATTTAGGTTTGGTACTTGTCTACCAGTTGGACCAACATAGTCATGCTGTTCATCAGCACAATAGTGGTTAAAAAAAATACAGTTGCAATTATGGTGCCATCAGTGTTGGAGTGCACAGAAAATAATTTAGATATTAATTTTATTCCTCAACTATTCATATAAGTAAACACTACTGGAAAACAGTGTAAACTAACCTAAACTGGTTTGTTAATTTTAGTTTGTTTAGCGTGGTTTAGATTTTCTTTCGATTTTTAATGAAAAGTGTTCGTTTTTAAATATAAACAGGTCGTTTTTCTATGTATTTTGCTTTTCACTGAGTGTGAATTTTGCAGTAGCTGACAAATGAAAAGTGAGTTTTCTGTTTCTGACTGAGGGAGTTTTGTTTCAGAGAAGTGATGATAAGTGTACAAAGGCTGGGGTGTGCAGCTGTACAAGTTGAAAGTTAACTGCTCTCAGATGTATTTTGAATAAATCAAACAGAAAGACAATGGAGAGATTGGTCATCAAAATGAGCATATGCCCTCCCTTCTGTTGGCCTGTTGCATAAACAGAGGCAGTTGTGCTGTGAAATACACTGTCATTCACAGCCACACTCAGATCCCCTTAACTGAATGAAATGCCTCTATAATGTATTCATAATGGCCTAGATCTGCTCGACATAATAATGGGATCAAATTACGTGATCAGATTCACAATCTGTGTGAAAGGTCTGGTATGCCATTTGTTTTTGTGTGCGCTTTTGTGGTTTAGCTGATATTTGCACTTGGACATTTTGCGTTTTATCGATCAGATAGTTAACCATTTGTAAGATATGTAAATAGGATATGCATACTTAATAGGATAGCAGTTTGATTATTTAAAACGCCTGAAGTGGCTAGGCTTTTACTGTCAGCAGAAGTTCAAAGTGTTTTTGTGACTTTGTTTGTGTGTGTGTGTGTGTGTGAGTCAGAGCTTGCCTAGCATTCAGTTTGAGGTTTAAAAGTGTTTGATCATTCTTAAAAGTGCTCGAAAGAGGATATTTCTTGCTTTTTTTTCTCCACTCGTTCTCCACCCTCGCCTCAGAGACGAATGGGTGCTTTCTCTACTTGACTGACTGCTGACTTACTAGTTCAGGCATCTGTAGAAAAGAGGCTGTGCAGTCAGTCAGTGTGTGTGGGCTCCTGTCTGTGGAAATCTGCTGACAAACAAACTCTCTCTATCTCCCTTGTGCTGGTGATTTTTCCATTCATTCATTCCCTGCTCAGAACTCAGAGATACTTTCTTTCAGACTTTTCAATCTGTTTGTGTGCTTCTTTCATCTAATAGTTATTTTTTCCCCCCTGCCAGGCAGCATTTTATTGAAATCCCTCATACTACTACTCACACATTTCTGCAATTTATTCAGCATTTAACTTGCTTTTAACATTAACATTGCCATACTTTGTGTTGTTATTCCAGCCGTGACGCCGTAGAAAAATAGAAACTATTTCTAAAATAGAATTGTCACATGTCGGGACTGGCTGGTTAGGACAAAAACTCTGATTAACATGGAAAAGATACCTTTTATCGCGTGCCTTGGTGCATCTGATTTGGACACGGTGTTGTAATGTTGTAAAAAATTTCCCATTGAAATTGCAGGGACAAAATGTTTGCATTCGAAAGCCAGCTGTTGACGGTGATGTCCATAGCTATCAAATTTGTTTGATTTTCTTCAGAAAATGCAGATTTCGCTTCAAATGGACCAATCATTATGCAACAGTCCACCAATGTAGACTTTTGGATCAACCCTCGAACACAGCCAAGCCTGAAATACAGTCCTTTTCAGAATTATTGGCTCCCTTGGTAAATATGAGCACAGAAGGTGTTGAAATCTGCAAGAATTCACAAAAATCTAACCTTTCTTTAAAGTGAATCAATTAAAAATGGGGGAAAGTCTCATCATGAAATGATTTTTTCCCCCTCGAAAATACATTGGCCTTAATTTTTGGCCCCTTTTTACTTCAGTGAAAGAATGAAAGATACACAGCCTTCTTTGCTCATATTTATTAATGGTGCCAATAATTATGACAATAATATCATGAGCTAAATTGGAGCCACTGGTTCCACAATCTACTTTTAAGCTTACAATGCTTTTGTGAAACACAGCCCAGGACTGTAAATGCGCCATTTTCCCATTTCCAGGATTTTATTTGTTCTCCAAATAAAGGACTGAGTAAGGGCTGTCTCAACAGAACCCATCCTCTCTAGACAGGGCAGATTATCCCGTATGACACTTGTGATCTCATTGCGGTTCAACATTACATAGAGAGCACACATGCGATTGCTATGTAATTTTGAAGAGTAAGTCGTCTGATGTAATTCCTCCACTGTCATCATGACTGTCTGTCCAATCAGTATCACACTGGTGCTGATAGCTGCTATTTCAGACTGAAGCTATATTTAGTTCTTGGTGGCAAACGCTGGGCATGTTCAACTGCCAGGATACAGAAAGCATGCACACAAGACTGCCTTTCATCCTTCTGCAGTCTGTTCGCTGTCATGACATATTTTATTTCATAATTCATTAGACAAAATGTTATTATCTTCTAAAACAATGTACTCTCTGTGTTTGTTTGACTTCGCCATCGCTCAAAGACAGGAAGGAAGTCAAAATGTGATTGTCTGGGTCCTCTGTCTGGAATCGAGGACTCAAAGTGCAGAACAGAGAAAGGTCAAATTCGTCTGTCGTCATTCCTTTCTTCCCCTAACCTATTTCTTTTTCTCTGTCCTTTACGTCTTCTTTCTTTCATTCGCTCTTTTCGGAGAGAAACCTTTCGAATGCTCGATTTCAAAGTCGGATCAAGTAAAGGTCTGGAGTGAGATGTCAGATATGTGATGGGTCATCTGATGTGTTTACTTTGTTTGTTGTTTTCTTGTTTATGAATTCTCTGGAGCAGACAACGAATGCTCTGACATTCCTGTCTTATCTCAGATAAGGACCAGTGAGCATGTCAACAGTAACCAAGCCGAGAGCCCATGTCTTTGTTTATGTGTGTGCGTGTTTTTTAACAGATGCAGAGAAGGTTTGCTTCTCCAAAAAAATAGTGTCTGAGAGTGTTTATGCCAATTGGTTACTTATTACAAAGATAATTTTTTACAAAGATTTTTTTCTCTATCATTCATTTAAAACTAGTTTTAAGAAGGGGTAGTTTCTTATTTAAATTTTTTTTTTCAATGTCAGTTTTTTTCCCTTCATACAATTTAAGTGGGGTCCAATTTTCATCAAAAAACAGTTGAAACGTTCTTCATAATGTCTTCTTTTGGGTTCCACAGAAGAAAGAATGTCAGACATGTTTGGAACAACATGAGGGTGAGAACCGTACCACTCAGAAGTTTTTAATGTTTTTGCACGAAATATCTATTCTATTCTCACCAAGGCTGATCTTTACTCCAGTCTTCACTGTCACATGATCCTTTTAGGAATCACTCTAAAATGTTGATTGGTGCTCAAGAAATGTTTTTTTCTTATTATCAAAAGGGTTGGCTTGGGTATCATTTGAATTTTAGCGATTCAGATTCCGATTCTGTTTATCGATTCCCACTTTCGAAGTCAAACATTTAGATATCAAACATATTTATTCTGTCTTTTTGCAAAACATTGTGTTGCTGCGGAATACCATGAACAAAAATCTCAAAAACTTTTGCCTGTGGTTTTAACAAAAATACCACGGCAAAAACAACTAGACTAACTAATATAAATTTCAAACATCATTAAAGACAAGTAAACAGTCTGTAATAAAATAAGAACAAATAAACAAATTAGCAATATCACAAATAAATACAGCTGAACAAAGTTCAGGTATAGAAATTGAAATCCAATGTAATCAAATGTAAAATAACACTGCATAGTTTTCATATTTTTGTGGAAACCATGATACAATTCTTTGATTAATAGAATGTTCAAAAGAACAGCATTTATTTGATGTAGATTTTGATATATTTCAAATATAAAAAAATTCAGTAAGTCAATTTCAGTTTAATGCATCCTTGCTGAATAAAAGTATTCATTAAAAACGGTAGTGATAAAAATGGTCATTTTTCTCTTTAAGAATGCATTTTTGTCTGGGATATGGGTCTGTAGCCTTAATTTTGTTCATTTTCTTATACATTTGCAATAAACGGCTATTCAAGTCCTGTCACCATACCGTATTTGCTTTTAATTTGAAGTACGCAAATTGGGATGCAGCCTTTGTTTTTTGGGGGATTTTACCATCCACAGATTGATGATGAAGATTGCTGTAAGTAGAAATGACCAAATATTAGCAGTGGAGAAGGAGGACCCATGTGTGTATGTGTGTGAAGTGAAGGAGAGTATGTTTTGAACTGTACAGCGCCTGCAGTCCAATCTGTGTGCAGAGCAGAAAATAAAGCAATTTGTTATCCACCGAGTCTCTGCAGGGGTGCCTCCTCAGCACTTTTCTTACTCACTGAGAGAGAGAGAGAGAGAGAGAGAGAGAGAGAGAGAGAGAGAGACTGTTTGTAGTTTCAGTTGTGATGTGCTGTGTGTATGTTCCACTACATTACCTTAATTGGCCGGGTCTGTCTTTGTGTGCAACTCAAAGCAAAGCTCAAGCACCTTTGACTCACTAACATGCTCAAAACTCAGCCTGCATTCTCTTCCTCTGTATAATCCCAGAGGTAAAGCCGGTTATGTTTGATAGAGATACACAATTGAGTGTCAAATTGTCCTGTAGACATTACTCATTTTTGCTGTTAAATGTGCTGTTTGGGTAGCAGTACTTTGTGAAGGTACCTGCTAATTCTGCAAAGAAGAATGTAAATTAGCTCTCACATTATAGGGAAATTGTTCAAATACAGTACCTGTCAAAAGTTTGGAAACATGACTTTTTTTTAATGTTTTTGAAAGAAGTCTCTTATGCTCACCAAGGCTGCATTTATTTAATCAAAATATAGTAAAAAATGGTAATATTGTGTAATATTACTATCATATAAAATAATTGTTTTGTATTTTAATAAATTAAAAAAATTAATTTATTCCTGTGATGGCAAAGCAGAATTTTCAGCATCATGACTCCAGTCTTCTGTGTCACATTCATAAATCATTCCAATATGCTGATTTGCTGCTCAAGAAACATTTATTATTATTATTATCCAACAGTTTTGTTTTTTGAAGGTCAATTTATCTTAATTGTTTTGTACCAGAACTAAAACAGACATGTTCAGCAGAGATCATTATGTGTGTGTGAATATGTTAGGCCTGTTCAGATGAGATCAAGAGCTTTTTAGCTCCCTGGGAGAAGCACCTGTCTTCATTTAGGATCAGAGAGAAACGTTGTGTCTGAAACCAAAGGCTGATAGCACATTGCCTTATAGCCAAGTCAGTCAGTAGCGGGAAGGAAGGAAGGAAGGAAGGAAGGAAGGAAGGAAGGAAGGAACATCCCACGATTGGCTTCTAAAGTTACAAAGTAACAAATTCAAGTGAGCTTTATAGAATATTTAATAACTCCTGTGCATATTTTGTTTGTAGAAATAGGAAATAACGCTTCTTTCAAATTAGGCATTTTGTACAAAGAACTTACCCTGATTTTCCAAATCTACCCCCAGAGACTTTGGTAGACACGCTTCTCAAAGTAAACCCCAATCAGAGAGGGGCTATTTCTTATATCTTTAAAGCCCTTGATTCCGCTTTCTCTAATTTCCCCCCCAAAAAAACAGAGATTTATGGGAGCAGGACTTGGGGCATATTGAAGAAGACCAATGGGACCAGATTCTGGAGTTAGTCCATAACTCTTCCATCTGTGCACGGCACGGACTGATTCAATGTAAACTAATACATAGGACTTACTACACTAACCACAGATTGTCCAAGTTCTACCCCAATGTTGCAGATGCCTGTAATAGGTGTGACCAATCTCCTGCAGACTTCATCCACATGTTCTGGTCATGTCCAAAGGTATCAGACTTTTGGTTTAAAATATTTGACACTCTTCACACGGCCTACCATTGTGTAACAAACCCAAATCCTCTGTCTGCCCTTTTTGGTATATCACATGGCAGCACTCTAACAGCTGAAGCACAACACTCTTTGGCCTTCTGTACCCTGCTTGCTAGATGCTTGATCTTACTTAACTGGAGGCAGGCCCTGCCTCCATCATATGACAGATGGATTAAGGAAGTCCTACATAATCTAAAACTTGAGAGGCTAAGGTTCTCCATTAGAGGCTCCTTGAGGAGATTTGATAAAACTTGGAACCCCTTGCTTTCCATCATAGACTCCCTAGACATCATACCTGAGGAGTGAAATGTTTATGTCCTCTGGATCTACAGTGTAACTAACCACCAATGCAAGATCTTTTTTTTTTGTTTTATCTAAATTTTTTGTATTGTATTGTGTTTGTCATCTAGGAGCAGGGGGCATCAGGGGGTGGGATCCCATGTAGGGTATAGGGATGGTGTAATGGGGGGAGGTGGGGGGGAGTGTGGAAAAAAAGAAAAAAAATGTGAGCACTGTTTCATATTTATAAGTACTGTTTAACATTGTGTACATTTTGTATGGTTGGTGCTCAATAAAACATATATATAAAAAAGAAAAAAAGAAAAGAAATAAGAAATAGGAAATAACTGTTCAACTTCTCTATCAAATTACATATTTATTATTTCAACCAACTGGCAAACTTAAAGCATAAGATATCTTTAGCAGAAATTGATTGTTCTGTCAAAAAATGTCCACGTAGACGGATCTTAGTAAAAAAGATATTATGTGTACATTGGATTCTGATGTGCGCCGATGGTAACACTTTATTTCGATGGTCCACTTTAGACATTCTACTAACTTTAAGTAACTTTGCATGTTGCAACTACATTTCAAAAACCAGTCATTACAGTATTAGTAGACTGTCTGCTTAATATCTGCAAACACTTTATTTTGATGGTACTTGATATGGTACTTTGATGGCACATTCTCACAAAGGTTTTTGTTTTTTTGGTAACATAATGGCTCCAATGCAGAAAGATAGGCCTGTCACGATTCCTCGATTCAATTTGAGTACTTTATTTAAAAAGAAATCCTCGATTGCAATTTACCCATGTCGATTAGGCTAACCGGTAAAATACCGTAGGTGGCGCATTAGACCGCTTTGTAAGACTGCACAATATATTTAAACCATTTAAAAATCATAATGGATAGCATAGTGCTATGGTGAAATCACAAAGTTTGCGATTCAATTAAACAAGTATATGCTCTGCGGGTTTCTTAGGGAAGCGCAACGCTTTAATTATTTACAGTACATGCGTGCAGGTTAGTTGTTTCTCAGTGCGGCTCTGTTTACAGTAAATGCTGCTCTACACAAAATCAGTGTGTAGTAATGCATGTCATACTTAATGTACATAAGTTGATTGTTTATATTATGTATATTACATTATGTATTTTAACAGTGCTGTTCAATTAAACCATATGATTTCTTGCTTTTGATCGTTTATTTGAACCAATTATTATTGCCTCATTGTTATTAAATATGTATTTTGAGTCATTGTAAAGGCCATTGTTCACTTTGGTCTATTTTTAATTACCACAGAAAAAAATACCCGATTACTAGATTAATCGTCAAAATAATCGACCAGTTACTCGATTACCCAAATAATCATTAGTGACAGCCCTAAAGATAACCTTAATTGCAAATGATTCATGCTGTATTTGCTGTATTACGCATGACAGTGTTCATGCGTAAAGCTAATAATAATCCCACTGTTTTGTTATATGAGGTAGCCTGATTTTAAAAGTATGATTTCTAGAATTTGAAAAGTCATGTAAATTAATACAGCTCAAAACTCAAATTCAAAACACTACATGCTCATTTTTATAACGAATATACATTTTTCTAGTTATGCCAAGCTCTAACACATTTTATCGTGTGAAAATTGAGAGTAAAAGATATTTTTTAAAATCCTTTTCCTTAATCCTTATCCAGTAAATCACAAACAACAGGAAAAGCCGTGGGGCGTTTGAATATTGTTGTGGACAAACAATGGGGGGCCTTAGAGTTAAAAACCACTGCTATACACTAGACTAGACAAACCCTAACTGTACCCTAAAAAGTAAAGGCTTTGCATTTCAGAAAAAAGTATTTGCCTTATTTATAAATTGATTTTCTAATTGAGGACATCTCCAATTGTCCCCAAAGGGAGGTTTTGTCTGATTGAGCTCACTTTTGGGGGCAATTTCGTACACAGAACTCACTCTCTTTGTTGGCTCTTTTGTGTGATCTTATTAATGGTCTTTGTGAATGCATCTATAAGACATGAAATCGCATTACTACATGGGGAGTGTGCTGTGAGCATCCATGCTCTTATTTTCATCGCTATGGTACATGTTTGCCCCACTGTAATGAGTCAGACTGTGTCTAGCATTGACTGAAGCAGCCTCGAGCATTGAGATCTCACACACACTGATGTTATGTAATTAATTCGGCCTTTTCCAATGATCTGTGATCAGTAGCATCTGAGAGGAGGATTAGAGTGTGTCTGGACAGCAGCCGGCAGACATGCTGAACAGACTCATGGTTATGAGGGCATGTGTGATCTCACTTGTGTGTGCACGAAAAAGTAGATTTGTGTTGTTTATATTACACTGAGTATGGAAAAGAGTGGGGTTGAGTATATTAAACAGTTTTGATTTGAATCAAACTGGTACATTTTCTTCTTATGTCTTTTTTGCTCTCTCCATATCCTCATAAATACCGAATACGCAGGGATGTGTGTGTAAAGACTGTTGTGGGAATTTAACCACTGACCTTGCTATTACCGTGTGTGGGGTGGTAATAGTGTCAGTGACCTGTCCTTTAGCTGTGAGTCAGTTCGCTTCACTCTGAATGGACAGATCAAGCAATGCCACTGCAGGTGTGTTGTCTCTGGGGTGCCGTATGCTGGATCGCATGTTAGCATACAACAATATGAAGATGTTTAACGGCTAATATCTAATAACGAGGCGGAGAATTACATTTTATTGATTACTGAGGGGGAAAAAAATCCATGCAACACCATATTAGCACTTTCCATAGTAACACTTACTGTACTATGTTATTTTGACAGAAATGTAGATTCATACTTTATAATCATTTAGGTGAGTGAGGCAGTCTTCTTAAAGTTTTTCGAAACTATGGAGCTTTTCACACTTGAAATTGTTTAACCAAGGCTCATTGTTAACCATGGGTTATTTTTGTTTTATTTCACACTGTTCATACTTTATCCATGCTTTGTACACAATCCTGGGTAGTCACCTTTGTGAAAAAATGTGTTTAAGTGGTACTGAATGTGCACTTAACGTAACGCGTAAATGTGTGTAACTAACGTAAATCAAGCAAGCTAGTATGCATAGGTTACAAAGTGTTGACGAAATAGGCCTAACACATTAGCGGACAGGAGGGAATAATATGGAATTTTTTACAGAAAACTTATTGCACAAAAAATAAATTCAAGCACTTTCAAGGGCAAGTCACTACAAGTTTGTAAATATTTTGTATACAAAAATAAAAAAGATTTTAACTGTCATGCATTGCGAGTTTTTTTTTCCCGCTGACAAGTGATGTAGGGCTGACGTCACCGTTACCTCACACTCGCATTTGTTCTAATTTAAAGACACAACTTTAATCAAGCTCACCAACTTCAGAGAAAATGACACAAAATTTATATAAAAGAAGAAAACTGACAAATGAGGAAATTGAGGACATTTTTTTTAATTCTGATGAGGAGATTTTTGACAGCGAGGCAGAGAGTGACAGTGATGAAGATCTTCCCCCAAACCTGGAAGCTCTAGACGACATTGCAGATGAAGAGACGACACCAGTCCTAAATGAGGCAGAAGAGGTAAACTCATTGTTATGGAAGGCAACCAACCTTTTTAATCCTCCTGGCCCAGGCAATTTTGACAGCCAGCTCTGTGGTGTGCAAAATCCACCAGAATCACCCAGTGAGGTCAACTGTTTTAAAATGTTCCTCACAGAAGATGTCATGGGAGAAATTGTGGAGGAAACAAACCGCTATGCCTCTGACTTGCAAGAAAGGGAAATAAAAGGAAAGCTGGTTAAATGGGTTCCAACAAATATCCCTGAAATGTACACATTTTTAGTGTCAGTTCTCCTAATGGGGGTGATAAAAAAACCATCACTTCGCGATTACTGGAGCACAGACCCCATGCTCTTGACCCCATTTTTTAGGTCTTTGTTCTCACAGGATCGCTTCCTTCTGCTCCTCCGCTGTCTTCACTTCGCAAACAATGCGACAGCAGTTTCCAACGACCCGCTGAAAAAAATCAGAAACATTTTTACTGCTCTCACCTCCTCCTTTCGTCGCATTTTTGTGCCATACAGGGATCTGTGTGTGGATGAGTCTCTGATGAAGTGGAAAGGCAGGCTGGCATTTCGTCAGTTCATTCCTTCCAAACGGCACAGATTTGGGGTCAAGTTTTTTGTTTTGTGTGATGTGCTCACTGGCTATGTGGAGGACATGATCATTTACACCGGATCCAACACTGACATCCAACATTACGCAGGACTAGGGATTTCTGGGTCCGTTGTGATGACACTTCTAACACCTTACCTAAGAAAATGTCATGTTCTTTATGTGGACAACTGGTACAGTAGTCCCACACTTTTCCAGCACCTCTTGTCACTTGGCACTGGAGCTTGTGGGACTGTGCGCGCAAACAGGAAAGGGATGCCAAAGTTCACCTGCAAGATGACAAAAGGTGAGGTGGAATTCGAAGAGAATGGGTCACAGCTGGCAGTAAAATGGCATGACAAGAGGGATGTCCATGTCCTTACCACAGTCCACCCAACTGGTATGGCAGCCACAGGGAAGCAGGATCACATCACTGGGCAGCCAAGGATGAAGCCAGTCTGTGTGCTCGAGTACAACAAAAAGATGGGGGCAGTTGACAAAGCTGATATGATGACTGGTTTTCATGAATGCGCCAGAAAGTCAACCAAGTGGTACAAGAAAATCTTTTTTCATGTACTTGACACTGTTTTACTTAACAGCCACATCGTCTATCGGCAAATTACTGGTGAGAAATGGATACAAATCATCTAATAATACATATAAACAAGATAAAAAGTGATAACATTTTCAATTAATGTAATCTAAAGTGTTAACAAATTCACAATAATAAACGGACCACACTGTCACATACTATTCTATTCTCCTCACTCCCTAATGATGTGCTCTATGAGTAGGAAAGGAAATCACCTCCCTACAATTCAGAACGAACCTGATGAGAGGGCTTCTGGAGGAGTACAGCACATTGCGGTGTCCAGCTAAAGGAGGGCGTCCTGCCTTGGACACTCCTCTGCGCCTTACAGCTAGGCATTTCCCATCTGAAGTCCCTCAGACCACTTCCCAGGGCAGCAAGACCAGGCGGCACTGCAAGGTCTGCCTCTCCAGCACACGCAAGGGCAAGCAGAGGCGCCTCACCAAGCACATGTGTGTGCCATGCAACACTCCCTTGTGTGCTGTCCCATGTTTTGAGGAGTACCACACACTGAAGAATTATTAAGCATGTAAAAAGTCAGAGTATATTAATTAATTTATGATGATATTATTTTTATTATTATTTATTGTAATTATATTAAGAATTAAGGTATGTATAATAGTTTGTTTAAAAATGTTTTTTTTAATCAAAAGTCAGAGTATATTTATAGATTTTTTGTTTGTTTGTTTATGATGATACTGTTTTGATTGTTATTCATTGTAAATATATTTGTTATCTGTTTTGTAATTATATTAGTAAGTATAAATGTATTGTATTAAACAAAAAAATTGAACTTACATTAAAATAGATTTAATAAAACATACATGAAATGTGTACATTTTGTGATTTTTTTTTTAACAAATGTCATACGTTTGAATTGTATGAATAATACTTATACTATACATATCTCTCACTAGCAAAGCAGAGAAAAGCTACATGGTATGACATCGTTAAAGGGATAGTTCACTTTAAAATGAAAATTCTGTTATCATATACTCACCCTCAAGTTGTTTCAAACCTGTATGAATTTCTTTCTTCTGCTGAACACAAAAGAAGATATTTTGAAGAATGTCAATAACCAGACAGTTAACTGGAGCCATTGACTTCCATAGTATATATTTTTGCCTACTATGGAAGTCAATGGCTCCAGTTAACTGTCTGGTTATTGACATTCTTCAAAATATCTTCTTTTGTGTTCAGCAGAAGAAAGAAATTCATACAGGTTTGAAACAACTTGAGGGTGAGTATATGATAACAGAATTTTCATTTTAAAGTGAACTATCCCTTTAAATTATATTTCCAACAAACATTTGAGCAAGCTAATAATAATAATAATAATAATAATAAATATATATATATAAAATTGTATATATGTATATGGTCACACAGCTTGCTCAAATGTTTTGTATATAGGAAAATATCATTTAACAATGTCATACCATGTAGCTTTTCTCTGCTTTGCTATTGAGAGATATAAAACTAAGTAACAATATTAACTAAAACAAATAAGAAAATCGATGTAAAGGGTTTACCGTCAAATATGTGCTTTGGTATATTCATGTTACTAACGTATCAATTCAACTGAACCCCGACTTTACCTCTTGAATGCACGGATTACTGAACATTTATTTGCAATGTGCAAAACAGCGCGTTGACAGACAAACAAACCGTAATGACGTGAACGACCACATTATTGAGCACTGTCCGTTTTACGTTCTTTATTCATATGTATTGCATGCTTGTAAATAATTCTAGATGCTTCAGAATACAATTAAAAACTCAAATACAGCCTAACGTTACTCACCGATTGTCACGCGGCTGTTGTGAGATATCAGCCGCGGCTGTTGTGAGATATGGGGGAACATAAACATAACCATATCAGCCATATTCGGTACACGCAAACAAATTATTTGAGAGGTTTTGAATAAAAAATAAAGCGAAACATTCAAACTACTCACCTGCAGACGGTTATCCATCGTGTGCGCCATTGTGACTGCGAAATGTCACGTGACAAGGTTCATGCGTCTCCATGGAAATTAGAACGCGATTGATTGCAAAATAACGGTCGCAGAAAAAAACTCACGCCAGGCTGCCAGTCTGACTATTTTAGAACGTACGTGCGAAAGGGTTAAGTGTTTCCTGCGTGAGGTACTTTGTGTTGTACGTTGCCATGACGTTCACACGCGCAAAACTGTAACAATGTATCTTACCAGGTAACACAATGTAACCTTGCTCTCACTTGAATTCCTTGAATTTGAGGGTATTGGACCTGGAAAGTCCTTGAAAGGTCCTTGAATTTGAAGTTAACCAAGGTGTGGGAACCCTGTACATAAAGAAAGTACACTTTCAAGATTAATACACTTAAATGCACTTTTAAAAAATTGTAATTGCACATTGTAATGATGTCAAATTAAACATTTTACTTTAAAGTACATTTTAAATCATGTTTTAATAATTTAGTTGTGTGTTAAGGTACGCTTATTTTGATGTGTTGACTAACATACTTAAGCACATGTACAGTACTTGATTTTTTTAACTGTAGTGTGTTATTTAGATATTACACTTAATATAGTTAATATATTTTGAATGTACTAAATTGCAGCTTTATCTTTAATAATGTGTTATTTAAATGATATTTAAATACATGACGTATAAATTTCAGCAGAAAGTACATTAAAGTATATTTTAGTTTACCATAAAAGCTTGTCAGTACATTGAGCACTTTAAAGGTATCCCCCAGAGTCCATACGGTATCCATTAGATAACTCCATACTGTACATACCCTTTTCATCTCCGTGCGTGCCGTAACTCTGTCTGATGCACCCACCACTAGCCTAGCTTAGCACAAAGAGTGGAGGTAAGCGGCTCCAGCTAGCATACTGCTCCCAATAAGTGACAAAATAACATGTTGTGATTTGTATAGTCACAGCGTGTACAAATAACAAGGTCACATGAGACACAGCCATCTTCTAACCATATACATACTGGGAACTATTTTCTCAGTAGGCGAAGCACTGCTACTTGGGCGGAGTGATTTGAGAAGCCCCGTAGTGAGGAGCAGAGAGTTCGCTCAGAGTTGGAGTAAATCACTCCGCCAAAGTAGTGGTGCTTCGCCTTCTGAGAATATAGTTCCCAGTATGAGATAAGACAATAGAAGTAATTGTGAAATTATACTTAAGTGGATTAAAAAAAACTAAAACTATTAATATCAATTTAAACTATAATACAGTTTTATTTAATTGCAATGAAGCGTCTTAAAACATTGCATTCAGTTCACACTCAGAATATCCCTAATATAATACATAAATTAACTCTTTTTAAAAGTCTGTTAAAGGGTACTTCTTTTTCACAAGGCCAAGTTTCAGGATTACATGCTGTATATGTGCAAACCTATGTTAATGTTCGTATTCTGTCATGTAGATCCGCTCTAATTGTCTAGTTCTGAAACATAAAAAAAAAATTTACTCCAGTCTCTAAATAAATCCACGTCTACATCACATGCAGCAGTTTAGTATAAATATAAGTTTAGTTTAGATAGGTAGATTGGTAGATTGGTAGTGAGTGTCCATTCAGTGTTTTACCAATGGTTACTATGGTCCTGCTTCTACAGTACAAAAATAAGTTAATGTGTTATGCAAAAACCATATGCATTTTCATAACGGGTCAAAAACTGAGCCGTACCTGAGTACCAATTAACTCTGGTTTCCAGATGGTTGCACAGCTTTGAACAGTGTTACACAGCATGAGAAGATGATACGGATAAAGCATCATAGTGAAGGCATTATATAAAAGGCTGATTAGGCCTTATAGATCGCTGTGCTGAATGGGTTTCTTCCTCCGTCCATTTAATCTCAGCGTGTGCGGTATCGATGTACCGTGTCTGTAGCCTGGCTGAATGCAGGCTGGAGGGTTTTAAATGAACATCAGTGCGGTGCTTTAAGACAAATGGCTGCTGATGAAATGTTAAATATTCAGACTTACACTTACCGCCATGTCGGAAACAACCCACTGCTCTACAACAGCCATTAAACACAGGCACGCCCCAGATCTATGCTGCCAATCTATATTACATAAGTCTGTGCTCCGCTAAACAAGAGCATGCAGTGGAAAGCTGCAAAATGATACAGGCATTACTCTCTGGCATGTTACAGACCCACAGCGCCAAGTCATGTTATGTAACTTCACAAATACACACTGAACATGCTGAGACTACAACATACTAAGATATACAGTACAAGTACACAGATAGAGATACAGAAGATCAAGTAGCTCGTCATTTTATTTCACCACCCTGCACTGGACAGCGGGGATGTTAATGAAGTAATGGACCTTTTTCACACTTCTGGTGTTCTCGGAAGCAGAAGTCGTCATAGTTGCGTAAACTTCTATACCGGTGAACGGGAGACAACAGCAAAGATAATTTATAATAAGAACCCTTCTCCAATAGCAAAGGAAAAAATCTGCGATACATTAGAGACACCCTCGCAGCAGTTACAACAAGTATTGCGTTACAAATGTATATTACATTTTTTAACAATGAAAACATGAAAAGCTACATTTGCGACGATAACTGTGGAAACGCGTCATCACAGTCCTTGAAAAGGTTCCATGTCACTGATTATAAACAAGTCAATTATATAGATCAGTGGTTCATGTGGATATTTGAGTGTAGGAATAGGCGGTGTGTGTAAAGCTGGGCAAGGCTTACTGACTGCTGCTTCTTCTGATTGCTTTAGAGGGAAGAGCTGCCCATAACTGCTGGTCTGGGATCAGTTTTCTCCGTAATAATAGCATAATTATGGATTAAACGGATTTAATGTTTGCTCTTTTCAGAGCATTAAGGTTACTATTTACTATTTTGCAGAATTAAGCAATGTAGCCAATCACAAACATATATGTAGATTTCTTGAACGCAATGGCCAATCAGACGTTTTCAAATTAGAATTGGCTCTCTAGAATTGACTGGACCACTCAGGTGCAGTTCTGAGTTCTGCACGTTCGCAGATCCTCTTGTTATAAGTTAACTTATAACAAACACAGTGTAGACATTATATAGGCTAAATAAGAGATTCACTGTGCAGTCAGCTTCATTGATTATAGTGGAACTTTGTGAGATGAGTAACAGCTTTTTAGTGATTATAAAGGGAGCGATCTTTGCATGCTTTCTAGGCGATATATAATCGATTTAGAATGAGTGTTGGAATCTTTATTTTAGAGTATATATATATATATATATATATACATATATTTAATATTTTACATATATCATTTTAGTTAATAATATATTTATACATACCATTGAAAAGTTTGGAGTCTGTAAGTATTTTTAGAGAGGAAATAATACCTTTATCCAGCAAGACTTGATCTTAAATTGATCTAAAGTGACAGAAAAGACAAACTTAAGATATTAAGCAGCACAACTGTTTTCAACATTGATAATAATAAGAAATATTTCTTAAGCATCATATTAGAATGATTTCTGAAGGATGATGTGTAACTGGATCATGTGATCAATTGATACTGCTAAACAAATTCAGCTTTGTCATCACAGTAATACATTACATTTTAAAATATGTTAAAATAGAAAACAGCTACTTTAAATTATAATATTTCACAATATTACTGTTTTTTACTTTATTTTTAATCCAATAAATGCAGCTTGGTGAGCATAGACTTACAAAGTCATAAACAATCTTATTGACCCCAAACGTTTGATCGGTTGTGTGTGTGTATAAAGATTTTAAAAAGTGTTTCCAAATGTCCCCTCAAAAACAACCATAGAACTCCAAAAACTGGAGGTTATGGAAGCCATCTTGAAATTGCTTTTTTAGGGTTGCAGAGACGTGTAATCTGTATGTAAGGAGATGACCTGGATCTCTGGCCAACAGAAAATAATGATGTACATGTCCCATGAATAATTTTTGACTCTGTTTCTAAAGGATTATGTTTGGAGTGCTGGTTGTCTTCAGACCACAATATCTGTTTGCAGTTTCTGATGAATGAGGATTCACAAAAAATATCATTCAAATGTGTATTTTTAGATCTGATGACTTCTCTGTATTGATAAAATGGTCTAGGAATGAGAACACATTAATGTCAATCAAATAATGAGGCTTTTTAACAATTAACAGTTACACATCCCGACTATTGTGCCAAATACTTCTATAAACTCAGATTAATGCATTTAAATTGCAACCTTTTCATAGTAAGTTAATTTGCAAAATATACAGATATGTTTATTATTATGCATGTTAAATATAAATATATTTTTGTGCATTATAAATTGTATGCAATATATTTAAAAAAATCCAAGTCATATCCATTATTTTGTCCAACAAAAAAGGTCAGTTGGGGTAATGTCACCCCTGTTTTTAACATCTACGTGTTCTGTGTGTGTGTGTGTGTGTGTGTGTGTGTGTGTGTGTGTGTGTGTGTGTGTGTGTGTGTGTGTGTGTGTGTGTGTGTGTGTGTGTGTGTGTGTGTGTGTGTGTGTGTGTGTGTGTGTGTGTGTGTGTGTGTTTTGAACTGGTAAAGGGTTGAATAGCTAGTATCTCTGAAACACTGGTTTTTCCATCCATTAATCCATGCATCCATCCATCTATCCATCCATTCATCCTCATGGATATTCGTTTATTATTGAAATTGGGTCTTCTATCTCCCCATCCCAGGTGTCACTCAGCAGGATGGATGTTGCCATTCACTAATACCTGCATGCACGCACACACTCACTTACTCACTCACTCACACACAGCTTATGTCAGCCTCTCTTGAGACTGATACACCCATTATGAGCATCATGAGATGGTCATTTGTAGACCTCACACATGTATATATACCTATACAGGCCCAATACACCTGCCTCCCTAAAGACCAATAACATTGTTTAGCCTGTTTAGAATAAATATATGAATAACCAGACCATTTTTATTTCATTTTTATTTATTTTTTTGAGATAATGTACTTCCTTTTGGTTGGCTGTTTGGCTTCTTTTCAGTGTTTTTTTTTTAACATTGTATGTTTAAATCTAAATGGGTTTGGGAGCTTTTATAGACAGATATGAGCATGTTTTTTTACATTGAGTGTGTGCATTTTTCATGACTATGTATGTGCATTAGAACTGTGTGTGCGGATTTGTATTTATAGTGACTTTTAGACTTGTGCATCTCGCTGGTGGCATCGCAACTTTGTGCTATAGCAAATGGTTGCTATTTATAGATAAATGATGCATACGAGTGCCCACTGGCTCCGAGAATGTGGTACTGTATTACCCACACGGACACTTACACACGTACACATCCATACATACACAGATTGTGTGTTATGCCGCATCCATCCTCCCTGAAGAGAGGTGTTTGCATTAGGCCACATCTACTCTTAAACAGCAAATTGAATCCATCTATCCATCTAACAGTATTTATTTTCTTTCCTCCCTCAGGAGACTGAGATCAGCAGGAAAAGAAAGGAGTGTGAAGTCCTTGAGGAGGAGGTGAAGAAAAAGAGCCAGTCATGTCAAACTCTGGTGAGAGCCTTTACAAGTTCACGTCTTATGAGAGGGTCTCACATGCTGGGTGTCATATCAAGACTCTTCTGAGATATTTACTGTTAGTCTTCCACCATACGGCTCTTTTTGTAGTTGTGATTCATAAGGGGCCGTAATGGGGTTCAACTATTTTAGAGGCCTACAAGTACCCACAACAAATTAACGATTAAAACTGCATTATATATGCTGTGGCCATGAGCACAATTATGTATGCAATTCAGATAAAATAGAGACATCATAGTAACGATAGTAATATACTGTAGGTGGATTATCACACCGACAGCGATTTGTAGCGACAAAGCAACTGCTCGTCATTTTCACTGAGAATTGGACATTTTCTGTTGGTGATGTGTTGAATTTTGACGCTTAAATAAGAAGTATCATGTTTCTGGGTTGCAGGTTTGTTGTTAGGTCCAATATATAGCTGCAGAAAAAAGTGTGTGAATCATTTATGAAATTTATGAACACTTTATGCAGAATTTCTAAATGGGATGGGTGGGCTCTGAAAGGTGTTTTGAATTATGAGAGCTGTATTACACTCTACATGGTCTTTTATTCCAAAAAAGCAAGGATTTGTTTTGTCATCATCACGCTTTTTTATTTGTTTTTTATTTACTTACAAAATATTTGAATGGTAAATAATCAATATAATATAACATATAAATATAATAAATAACATAATAACCAGATCAAATAGATTTATGTGTGTATTTTTAAATGATATTTATTTATTTAGAGATGCTTGGTCAACATGTTGGTTTTATTGGTAGTTTGCGATTTTATTTTATTTTTAACTTAGATGCTAGAATGGCTCCTTTAACACTGACCAGAGCACATGTAATGTTGTGATGCATTGCTCAATTTCAAAAACGTTTGGTAGGCAGTGTAAGATTGAACAAGGGATCAAACCGCTAACCTTGTGGGAAGTGACCCACTTCTGCCAACCCACCCATGAGAACTGTGTGCTTTAGTATCATATTTAGATTGGATTTTGATTGGCATGATACATTTTGTTCCAGGGGGACAGTTTTTTGGACAACACAGGTGCTGATGAAGGTATTTGCCTGCTTGAAGCACGTGGATTTTGGAAATGCTGTTAGTTTCACACGCACGCACGCACACACATCACTCTCAAGGGCGTTTTCTCTCTTTTCCCGCTCTCTCTCAGTCTTTCTCACTGTTTCCACATACCAGACATGGAGAGCTGACTCCAAGGTCCACTGTCAGGGGAAACAAAGCGAGCAGAAGGACAAAAAAAGCAAGCACGAGAGGGGAAAAGGGAGAGAGAGGAAGATGAGTGAGAGTGAGAGAGATAAAGAGTGCGTGTGTATGTACAGAGACTAATCGTCCCTGACTGCCAGGGAAGCTCTTTTAAAGAGCCTCTCTCTTCTTCTGTATTCCTCTCACCTCAGCGTTCGGGAAAGACTTTTCATCCATTACACATGAGAGAGGCTTTGCCGGGGCTTTTTAGAGCTGAGGAAGACCTTTTAAATGGGTCATGCGGCATGCCCTAGGTTTCACATTTGATTCCCGGTTTTTGGTCTATTATGGAATTAATTGAATATGAGCTCTTGTATCATGCGCTGCGAACTCAAGGGACGAGTGCATCACTGTTTAAATATTAATACTTCAGGTACGCATGTTGGAAAGATTCTCACATTAAAATATTGATTCTAACTGTTATATAATTATATTTCTATTTTATTATATTATATTTATTTAGCATTATTTAGCATGTATCATATGCTTTGAGTGGGAAAAGTCTGATAATTTGCACTTTGGTTAACTGTAAACATATTTTTTATTTTTTATATATATATATATATATAGATAGATAGATAGATAGATAGATAGATAGATAGATAGATAGATATGTAACTTTTGATCAATTTGATGAATCTTTACTGAATAAAAGTATTAATTTCTTCTACAAAAAATTACTTACCCCAAATTTTTTTAATTGTGCCATATATATTCTTAAAGTACTAAATGCATTCTCTCATGGTTTGAGGTAGTTTGTAAGGATTATAATTTACTCTATTTGAAAACAAAATAAGCCCATATGTCCTCATTTAAAAAGCTAGGCTTTTTTTTTTTTTACAGTAACAACTGTAAAATCACTTCACTTAATCTCCTGACTGGTCACACACAAACATTGGCAAAGCCTGATAAAAGTCTTTTCCTACTTTATTTACATTGTTTTCTGTGGATTGGCAAAACATTAATCTAAACCTCTACTTTCCTCTTTTTTTCCCAAGCATAGAAACAACTCCAGCTTGACACTAAGGTGTAATGCAGTAAAAAAAAAAAATCCTTGACACCACTAGGTTGTAAAAATACACTGTAAAAAAAAATCCATGAAATATACATTTAAAAAATAAACAAACAACAACTATGGTTGGCAGACCTTTAATGTGAAAAATGTTTTACAGATTGAACTTAAATTTACGGGGAAAAAAAAGTGTTTTTTTGTTGTTTTGTTTTCATATTACAGTAAAGAAAAGTCATTAACAGAAATGTTTTATAACTAATAATGGTAATATTCCAATTTATTAAAATCTGTTTGTTTGTTTTTTTACCTTTGCACGGTGCCAACCACACAAATACAAAACACCATAACGGTAACATGATGACGCTTAAATAATGCAATTAACATTAATTTAACAACACAATGTAACAAAAAAGCCTAATGTACATAACAGATAAAAAACACTAAAAAGAAAGAGTAATTATAAAAAAAATAAAATAAAAGGTGAGCTGTCACACAGAGAATTCTGGGAATTTCAATTTACGGTGTTTCACTGAAAATTACACTCACCTAAAGGATTATTAGGAACACCTGTTCAATTTCTCATTAATGCAATTATCTAATCAACCAATCACATGGCAGTTGCTTCAATGCATTTAGGGGTGTGGTCCTGGTCAAGACAATCTCCTGAACTCCAAACTGAATGTCAGAATGGGAAAGAAAGGTGATTTAAGCAATTTTGAGCGTGGCATGGTTGTTGGTGCCAGACAGGCCGGTCTGAGTATTTCACAATCTGCTCAGTTACTGGGATTTTCACGCACAACCATTTCTAGGGTTTACAAAGAATGGTGTGAAAAGGGAAAAACATCCAGTATGCGGCAGTCCTGTGGGCGAAAATGCCTTGTTGATGCTAGAGGTCAGAGGAGAATGGGCCGACTGATTCAAGCTGATAGAAGAGCAACTTTGACTGAAATAACCACTCGTTACAACCGAGGTATGCAGCAAAGCATTTGTGAAGCCACAACACGCACAACCTTGAGGCGGATGGGCTACAACAGCAGAAGACCCCACCGGGTACCACTCATCTCCACTACAAATAGGAAAAAGAGGCTACAATTTGCACGAGCTCACCAAAATTGGACAGTTGAAGACTGGAAAAATGTTGCCTGGTCTGATGAGTCTCGATTTCTGTTGAGACATTCAGATGGTAGAGTCAGAATTTGGCGTAAACAGAATGAGAACATGGATCCATCATGCCTTGTTACCACTGTGCAGGCTGGTGGTGGTGATGTAATGGTGTGGGGGATGTTTTCTTGGCACACTTTAGGCCCCTTAGTGCCATTTGGGCATCGTTTAAATGCCACGGCCTACCTGAGCATTGTTTCTGACCATGTCCATCCCTTTATGACCACCATGTACCCATCCTCTGATGGCTACTTCCAGCAGGATAATGCACCATGTCACAAAGCTCGAATCATTTCAAATTGGTTTCTTGAACATGACAATGAGTTCACTGTACTAAAATGGCCCCCACAGTCACCAGATCTCAACCCAATAGAGCATATTTGGGATGTGGTGGAACGGGAGCTTCGTGCCCTGGATGTGCATCCCACAAATCTCCATCAACTGCAAGATGCTATCCTATCAATATGGGCCAACATTTCTAGAGAATGCTTTCAGCACCTTGTTGAATCAATGCCGCGTAGAATTAAGGCAGTTCTGAAGGCGAAAGGGGGTCAAACACAGTATTAGTATGGTGTTCCTAATAATCCTTTAGGTGAGTGTATAAGGGTAACATTTTACAATAAGGTTTCATTTGTTTACATAATTTAACTGCATTAATTAACATGAACTAACAATGAACAATACTTTTACTGCATTTATTGATATTAGTAAATGTTAATTTTAACATTTAGAAACACATTTTTAAAATCAAAAGTTTTTACCATTAATTTATGCACTGTGAACTAACATAAACAAACAATAAACAATTATGTTTTTACTAAATACCATTAAAATAATTATAATGAAATTAGAAATATAATGCTATTACTAATGTACTGTTAACAATATACTGCTGTTACTAATGTTAACAAATGGAACCTTATTTAAAGTGTTACTGTTATAAATCACTTGCAAAAACTGTACATTTAATGGTATTTTACTGTAAAATTAGATGAAATACCCCATTAGATCTATTACATTTTTTTCAGTGTATGTAGCAATAAAGCAGTTAACCAATTAACAGGTTTTCAAATAACATTTAATAAAACTGATATCAAGAAACTTTTTAAGTTGGTGTCAAAGTCCTTCAGTCGCAGCGTGTGAAACGCGTCTGTAAGCAGGCTATAAGTTCTTCACAATGTATAACACTAAAAGGATAATATTACAGGACGTTTAACTAAAGTTTTACAAGTGAAAGTCTCTAAAATGCTATCCGAGTGCATATTTTTATCTCCTGTGACCTCTTTGCGTAAATGCAATCATTCCTATAATGTTCCCAGTGTAGCCTACAACTTCACTAGCACACTGTGTTAAAAGATAGAGCGGTGAGCTGCAAGGGCCAAACTCAATTACCTAAAAGCAGTGTGTGCCAGCCTTTAGACAATCTACGAGGTGCCCTGGGTTGTTTGAGTAGTGTGTGTGTGTGTTGTGTGAGTATACATATACTTTCATGTTTTTGTGTGTCCTTTTGTGGCGGAGCGGGCCGTTTGCCTCCCTCGGCTACAGCGGTTGCTTTTGTTAATGGGGAAAAAAAGGAATTAATGGGAAAAATACAAAAAGAGACGCTGTCCTTACATGATGTGAAAAGCAATTTGAGTAAAAAACACTTCAGAACCCAATTTCACGCTTTTGCCATTTCCCTCAACCGCCATTTTGCTCTCCTGTCTCCTAACCGCTGTTGTTTTGTTTGGGAACAGCAGCCTGTAATGTAAAGCTGTGGCTGGTGGTGTTGCATTGTTTCTTGAAAAGTGGGATGTTGGGACAGTCTCTCTTTGGGTGCCATCTGCCTCTCTTCTTAATCACTCATCACATTTACATCTGATAGTTCCAGCCAGTCCACATGCACGCGTATGCAGCCTCATGCACGTGTGATTTCATGCACATCCAGGAATAATTTCCATGCTGTTGTTTTTGGATGCTTCTGTAACACATTTCAACTAGGGCTGGGTGATATTTCCAAAACTGACATTTTAATGTGCTTTTTATTGGGCCATTAAGTTTCTCAAAGACCTTGTCATACTTTTTGCAATCCTTGTCTTGTGAGTCAGAACTATGAGAGCTTTAAGACAGATGTTTCAAGTCTCTGATTTACACTTCAGTAGCAAAATCAGCATAAGGTTTTACAATGTTTTTGTAAAGTCTCTTATGCTCATTAGGGCTGGATTTATTTGAACAAAGATACAGTAAAACTCTGATGTATCTTTTCAAGGTTTCTATTCTGATGAATAGAAAGTTGAAAAGAACAGCATTTATTTGAAATAGGAATCTTTTGTCACATTATAATGTCTTTAGTGTAACTTTTGCTCAGTGTAATGGATCCTTGCTAAATAAAAGTACTCTGTTGTTTAAAAAAGCTGACCTCAAACTTTTGAATCTTTCTAACCTCAAACTGTAGAGTATATACTGTATATATGTGTGTGTGTGTGTGTGTGTGTGTGTGTGTGTGTGTGTGTGTGTGTGTGTGTGTGTGTGTGTGTGTGTATATATATATATATATATATATATATATATATACAGCATCTATTTGAAATAAAAATATTTTGTAGCAATATACACTACCGTTTGGGGTAAATCATTTATTTGTTTATTTTTTTAAAGAAATTAATAATTTTATTCAGCAAATTTGTCAATTCTGATTGGTTAAATTGATAAACAAAAAAAAGTAAAGATTTATATTGATAGAAAAGATTTATATTTTGAATAAATGCTGTTCTTTTTAACTTTTTTTCATCAATAGAATCTTTTTTAAAAAGTATCACAGGTTCCATAAAAATATTAAGCAGGACAACTGTTTTCAACATTGATAATAACTGAGTATTAAATCAGCATATTAGAATGATTTCTGAAGTAAACTTTTGACCAAATCGACTAATCGCATCTAACATAAAAGTTTTTGCTTATATAATATGTGCGTGTATATATATATATATATATATATATATATATATACACACACGCATATATTATATAAACAAAAACTTTTATGTTAGATGTAATTAATCACGATTATTCGATTCGACTGCACTTATTATTTATATACTGTATATATATATATATATATATATATATATATATATATATATATATTGAATGTGACCAAAAATAAAGAGAGAGATAGCTCTGCCCTACTTTCAGCATTGTGTGTGAGTGGAGAGCACATGCTTTCTTAGAGCCAAAAATGCCAGTAGTTAATTTGGAGTAGGACCATCACCTAAAGCATTAGATCAGAGATTATTCATGTGAGAATCAAGCACTGAAATGCTTTTGGCAAATATTCAATAAAGCATATGCATATTGTACTGTATGTGTTTAGTATTTGCCTTCTAATCGTGTCAACAATATCATCATTAATTCATGTCACAATTCAGTTTTTGTGTAAACATAATGAACAGGGCAGTGCCTCTGGTGTCACTTGTAGTGTGTAGATGTGCGTTACTGAAGTGGCTGACGTGACTTTGCCAGTGGGACTTGCTCTGGCTTGTTCAATTCTAAGGTCATGCTTCTGTTGAGTGGTCATCACAGAGCAGATGTGACTGTGACTCAAACTATAGATTTAGCCAAAACCACTCAAAAACATTCAGCAGCCGCATAGCAACGCTCCGGCAACCACTTTAATGATATGTGATAACTTTTGCATGGGAAAGCACCACTCTGAAAATTCCTTTTACCCTTTATAACCTTAGTCTTTACTGACTAACTCATATAATCTCAGTATTACCATATATCAGGCTCATTGTAGCGTGAATCCTGGTGTCAGTGGGAATATAGTAGCTATCTCTTGAACAGAGCGGTTGCAAAGAGAGAGGAGTGTCATCAAATTGTGTCGTCTCAAAGGTCAATGCCGCTTATTTCCTGGAAGGGCTCGACATACATTACCCTCGCTCCGACGGGACATCTTCCACAAAGCAGGATGTCTGGCTACAATACCCATCCAAAAATAAAATGAAAGCTTTGGTCAGTGTGGAACACCATGGTTTGATTAGTGTGTGTTTATATATATATATATTATTTGAAATGTCTCATAAAATACTCTCTAAAACCTATATCCTAAGCATAACAGGTTGTTAGTCATAACTTGATCTTCTATTTTATTTGTAGATATAACCAACTGTATATATTCCTTTTTTTTTTTACCAATAAAAATCAGTACAGACAGGCAAAGATGTAATTATTACATTATGAAATAGTTCAAAATATAAATATGCATATTGTGTACAGTTCATACTGTAGATTGTTGTTTGGTAGTTTTTATTTTTAATATAGTAAAAACATGTTCTGATACAGAGAACGAAAGATTCCAGAAACGTGTGTGTGTGTGTGTGTGTGCGTGTTTGTAATTAGTGTGTGCCTCACTTCTAATACATTATTAGCAGGCTCTTCCAGCAGAATGAATAGGATGTTTTCGTAATGACCTCCCTCGTGGCATCCCTCCCATTTTTCCGTTTGTTTTTTTATTTTTTTTATTTGCAGCTCATGCAAATTATGCTGCTGCAGAATCAGCACTGAGTCTCCTGGGCTGCTTCATGCAATTTGTTAGTGTTACACATTCGATGTGAATCAAGTTTATATGTGTCTAATCAGTAATCATTAGCTCTCTTGCTCTCTCTCCTGTACACTGGGTGACTCCATTTTTTTCTCAAGGCTTAGTCTATCATCCGTTCAGAGTTTTTCTGGATCGATGTTCAGAGCGTGGGCTGCCAATGCAATCATGTGCAGCTCAGGAGAGATTGGAAGTGACTGCAGCGAATTGACGCTAGTTGAAATGACAATGGCCTTTTTGATGGGAGTGAATGGAGAGAAATGGATGTGATCTTAGTTCTGTCTGTGTATGTGTGTTTGTATGAAGGAAAGTGTCACTAACATAATTTTTTTCTTTCTTTTTTTTCCCTTTTAATTACATTGTTACTTTCAGAGTTTTATTGGAGTAGAAGATTAACAGTCTGTTAATAGAAAGAAAAACCCGTAGAAAAATCTGTAACAGTTTACAATAAGGTTTCGTTTATTAACATTAGTTTACATGAACTAACAATGAACAATACTTCTACAACATTTATTAATCTTAGCTAATTTTGATCTCAACTTGTAATAATATATATTTTTTAAGATCAGAAGTTGTATCTGTTAACTAGGGGTGGCACGGTTCACAAAACCCACGGTTCGGTTCGTATCATGGTTTTAGGGTCACGGTTTTCGGTTCTGTACGGTTTTTGTTGTTATTTTTTCTTTTAATCTTTAACACTCCAAAAATTTACTTCAGCATATGATATAGAGCTTAATTATCTATTTATTTATTTATTTATTTCATAAATGGGGCGTGTTTGCAAAACGCAGCTTCTCATTTCCCATTTCGAAGTAATATAGTGAGTGAGCGGTCACCGTGAGGCCCTGGAGGTCCATCCATCTGTAGTGAGAGCTACGTGGGCTGTGTCGGACAGTTCTTTGTCAATTTCTCCTCGTGTCTCGTCATCATAGGCGTAATTTGCGGGTGGGTCATGTACCCACCACTTTTTGCCAGGGTTGATAATGTCCCCACCACTTTTGAAACATCTCGCAGCACGGATGTACCAATACAAATAAATAAAACATCTCCAGTTAACTAGCAAATTATTTGTTTAGTTCGTTTGTTAAATAAGAAGCAATCTAGCGCTGAAATTAGTTTTTTTTAATCGAGTGATCAAAGTGCTCGTTGCCGCTGCGATCAGTGACGCTGATACAGTGTTCTCTTGTGGCTCGCGCACACGCCGCACAGTCTTCACTCGGACGCGCGCTTCAATCTGTTGCAGAGACAAAATTCACACAAATCTGTCCCTGCTTGATATACAACCACTGATAAACATAAAAAAATATATACGAGTGCGGATTAGAACTCAGAACCTATGACACGCTTGGCAAAAGTTCTGCCACTGGACCATTAAAGTACATTCCTGAAACAGTCCATCTATGTATTTATTCACGTGAAAAAACAACATAGTTGAGTAGACCTCATTAAATGTCTAAGTAAACCCAGTGTACTATTTAAATCGATTGCTGGACATCGTAATGTTATTTTACATACATCTGATTTATGATTTAGCATTGTATTAGCACGGGCACAAGGCTACATTGCGCATGCGTCGAACCGTGCGACGCACACACGCACCGAACCGAGACAAGCGAACCGAACGGTTCGGATGTTTTTTCATGTACCGTGCCACCCCTACTGTTAACATTGTGTAATGCACTGTGAACTGACAAGAATATGAATATTTTTATTAAAGGGTAACTCTCGCCAAAATGCAACCTAGGGTCTTTTTGTTAATCTACCCGAGGCAAACTTTCATTTAAAAGCATAATTAGAATGGAAACTCCACTTTTAAGTTTGACCGTATTTTCGGGTTCGGCCAAATTGCCTTTTGAATGGGAGTGCTAGGGGCAAAGTGCTGTGTATCACACACATGACCAGCGTCGGCCAATAGTGAGCCTACGTGGTGACGTGCAACACAGATGCGCTACGCTTAAACACTACGTGAAAAGACTCGAGGCCCAGAGAGAAGGAAATGAAAAGTGGAATAAAGTTATTAGGGGTTCAAGCACGAAGTGCTGAAACCCTATTGTAATTGTGCTGATTTTTATTATTTTTCTTCTGCCGTAAAACGCATCGTGCAGCCCAAACCATAAGAGCTGGAACTTTGAAACTTTGACAGATGGTAGTACAAAAATCGAGGAAAGGTTCAGAGATTATGACCCCGATTGGCCCATAGGTGGCGCTATAGCAACCAAAAGCGCGAAACTGTTCATAACTCCTAGACCGTATGTCGTAGACTCAAGTGTCTTATATCATTGGGAAGCTGGATGCCTGACGAACAAAACGTATATCTCCGATTTCATTTCCGCCATGATAGATTTTCCGCCATTTTGAATTTTGTCAAAAACCTACTTTTGCGAACTAGTCCCTGGTTTTTTGCCCGATTGGAACCAAACCAGTGCAGAAATGTTCTCTGGAGTCTGAATATCAATAATTATCGAAAAAAAGTGGAAATTTCGATTCACGGTCGCTAAGGGGCGCCAAAACGTACGTTGTGGGAGGGGCCTATTTTACTAAAATGGCTATAACTCCCGATGTAAATGAGGTATCTTCACCAAACTTGGTACACATGTGTATGAGTTCAATCTGGGGTCACAGTAAAAAAATCGCGACGATTGGCCTCATGGTGGCGCTATAAAATGAAAAAAACATAAAACAGGCTATAACCACCTGACCGTTAGTCCGATTGACTTGAAAATTGGTATGCAGTGTCTTGGTCCAAGGTGCCATGTATGTGTATGAGGACATTGGCGTATCTCAAAAAACATGGCCGCCATCGGCCAATGAAGTTTGAGCACCTATTAGACAAGGTTAACGGAGGCCGATCGGAACGAAACTCAATGGGCATGTTCGGCTCATGGCCCTAGAGGTCTGTAAGAATTTTGAAAGAAATCGGCCACTAGTTGGCGCTAATGAGTTTTATGGCTCTGTAATCACGTGGTGTTACACTTATCATCACAAAATGCATATCATTTGATAGATCTGCTTATGCTGAACAACTTTGCCTCTAGAACCATTGCTGTCAATCAAACAGTTTATTAATTATTCACGAATATGTTAAAAACCTACTTTTGCGAACTAGTCCCTGGTTTTTTGCCCGATCGGAACCAAACGAGTCTAGGACAATTCTCTGGACTCTCTAGATCAATAATTATCAAAAAAAAGTTGAACTTTTGCATTTGGATGGCTGTAATAGGGTCATTTATAAAATGGGCGTGGCAAGATACACTAAAAAGCCTATAAATCCTAAATGAAAACTCAGAACTTCACAAAAATTGGTGAGCATATGTGACATAACATCATTAACAAGCATGCCAAATTTTATGGAGATCGGACCAAAGGTGGCGCTATAACTGTTAAAAAGCTTTAAAACCATATATTTCTTATGGTACATTGCCTGTATTGGCTGTAAATGGTGTTTTCCATCTATTATTTCAGTGGTTACATGCTTGCTAAATAAAACATAATAACTTTTGATGCTTTTGTGCTTAAAAACCCTTAAAGGCCTTAATAGCTTGAACCCCGATAAATGCTGCTTGCAGCTTTAATTTTTGTTTGTTTTTGCGCACAAAAAGTATTCTCGTCGCTTTATAAACTTAAGATTGAGCCACTGGAGTCACTTGGACTATATTAACGATGTCTTTAATACATTTTCTGGGCCAGCAAGTTATAATGTCTTAGAAGCCTATGGAGCAGTGAGACAGAACTCAGATTTAATAAAAAATATCTTAATTTGTGTTCCGAAGATGAACGGAGGTCTTACGGGGTTGGAACAACATGAGGGTGAGTCATTACTGACAGAATTTTCATTTTTGGGTGAACTAACCCTTTAAAAGTGGCGTTTCCATTCTAATTATGCTTTTAAACGAAAGTTTGCCTGGAGTTGTGTTGTGCATTCCTGTGAAAGTAAATAAAAGGAAGCAGGTGCAACTGAATAGGTATGTGTTCTCTTTTTATGTGAAATGATAAACACCAGTTTAATTCAACAATGATTGGTGTGCACTCATGACACAAATTAATATATATTGTAAAACATTGGTCAAATATCGATGCTTGAATCTTAAGTCTTTTAAGTAAAGACCAAACGTTAACTTCTGTCATGCTCATTTTGTGATTCAGCTAGTTTTCAGTCAACTGGTGAAATGGTGAGGTTGTGTGACGTTGTTCTATGGAGGTGTGTTAAGGGCGGGTTTTACGGTAGCGCTGCTGGGCTACTGGCCCGACAGTGGAAACGCAACTTGATTTTGGGCTCAGTGCTTGAGGTCCGAGGCTATTGGCCCCGCCCGGCATGTTGTTAGCCCTAACTTACACTGGCCGACAGTTGAAAAACAGCTATTGAGGCCAGATGTTTCAGAGCCTGCTTGGACCTTTGCTTGTCTTGAGGGGGAGTCTTACGACTCCCAAGTGGATGATTTATTAAATATAACAATTAATTGTTTGTCTGATCGGTCCACAAAATGATGTACAAATATATTTACTCAGCGATAGTTAATTTAATGTATTAACTAATGTTAACAAATTAAACCTTGTTACTGAAAAACCATACAAACTCAATATATTTTTGCAGCATTTATTAACCTTTGATAATGTTAGTAAATAAAATGTCCATGTCAGAGGCCACACACACACACACGGAGATGTGCATGTGAATGCATGAACACTCACATTTGTGGCTCTTGCTTGAAGATTACTAGAGTAACCGACACTAGCGTCGCACCACATAGATGTTGTTGGAGTGTAATTAAGTTTTCCTCTTGCAGTGAGGGGAGAATCTGAAACTGTGTGGGATGAGGGTTTGGTTAGGGGGCGTATGCAAATTTTCTGCAGCATTAAAGATTAACCAATGATTTTAGAAGTTAACCTAATTACATAGAGCTATTTAAAGGTGTACAGATGATTCAGTCATAAAACCAGCATGCTGTCTAATGTGCCGAGTGCTTCTCTCCTCTCTTGTCTTTTCCCTGAGTAATGCCTCATCAACATTACTTATTTGTACTTCTCACTTTCTCTCTCTGTCTGTCTCTCTCAATTTTATTTTAATTTCAGTTGAGTGTGCTTCGTTGGTACGACAAGAACAGTACATTTGTATTGTACGAACAGTGAAAAGTATGCGAAATATAGCAAAATAATGGTAGTGTAACAAATAAAACAAATCAAAATCGAATTACTGTTCAAATATTTTGGGTCAGTAAGAGTTTTTTAATGTTTTTGAAAGAAGTCTCTTATGCCCACCAAGACTGAATTTCTTTTATTAAAAAATACAGTAATAAAATTAGTAGTATTGTAATTTAAAATAACTGTTTTCTATTTTAAGATATTTTAAAATTTTAATTATTTCTGTAGTGGCAAAACAGAATTTTCATTACTATAGTCCTCAGTTTCACATGATCCTTTTGGAAAGTATTCTAATATGCAAATTTGATTTCAAAACAGTTCTAAAAAAATTTTCAGGATCCTTTGACGAATACAGTTTAAAATAGCATTTATTTGAAATATAATTTTTTTAACAATATGAAAGTCTTTACTTTCACTTTTGATCAATTTAATAAATCCTTGCTGAATAAAAATATTAATTTCTTTAAAAAAATGACTGACTTCAAACTTTTGACTGTTAATAATTAAATTTGATTTCATTTACAACAATAGTGCAGAGTAAAAAATAAATAAAAAATCAGCACATTTATAAAAAAGAACTGAATTACAAAGATAAAATGATTTAAAATTATATTAAAGTCCATGCACAGTTTATAGGTTCATGTAATTCCACAGAATCTTGACAATATTGCGTCAAAATGTAATCATTTCCTCTTCCTCTGAAACAACTTTTCTTTTTTTCTGATGTCCATTAGGCCATGCAGGTTTAGTGATGGACTCTCTATTCTAAGTGTGTTGTGTGGAGACTGCATGATTCCTGTTGACTACTGATCTCTATAGTCCAAACCCTCAGTGTCAGTCTTTCTAAGACAGATGGGCCGCAGCGTCTCTCTCTTACTGTCTCCTCTCACTCTCTCCCTGTCTTGCTCTCCCTAAGATGAATAATGCATTGACCAACACCAGCTGTGTTGGAAACACTCTGTTCTTACCAGGAATACACCCCGCCGTCTAAACGTGTGTTTATCAGTGTGTGCCTGTGAATATTTCTGCTAGACACAATCACACTTGAACATTTGTACCACAAAACTGAGATTCTAACCTTGCGTGTTGTTTGTGTGTTGACAGGAGAGTGAGCTTCAGCATGTTCTGCAGGAGAAAGCACGTCTGAATCTCCGGTTGTTCAACGATACCCAGAAGGCAACAAAGTATGAGCAGGTAAGCAGTCGGTCTCGTTGTAGCTTACGGCTGCATGACAAACCCTCGCCATCTACTTTGCTCACACACACAATGGCATTGTAATCCATTCGCGCCATCATCTGTTCCCTGGTGGAGAGCAGTAATGGTGTTTTTGCCACTTGAATGGAAGTGGAGGATTGTTCCTCATAAAGCTGGAGGCCTTGGGCTGCCCGGCATACATTTCAGCATCCTCTAACTCAATCCGGCGAGTCCCCCTGCCCCTCAGGAGCACAGCAGTGACCACCCACTCACTCATGAGATTGATGAGTTCATCTCTGAACGGGTGTATCAATGTACAGTGTATGAGTATGGAAGATTTGTGTGTAGATATAAATGTCATGCAGAGTTTGGTTTATGCTAAAGGAGAAACACTGTAAGAATAAGGTTTGACTTTAACGTAAAGAAATCACAGTTACAAATACTTGACTCGCGAGGAAATTTTTTGGAATTTTTGTCATAAGGAAAAATATTTGTACAGTACCATTCAAAAGTGTAGGGTCAGTAAAATCAATTTGTAGACAGGAAGCGAAGTGGGAGAGAGAGAGGGCGACGGGATCCGGAAAGGTCCACGAGTGCTGCCCGCTATCGGCGCTAATTACGAATAAAACATTTTTGTTGAAAGGTTACAGTTATAATCATCATTGAAAATAATAAGAAATGTCTTTTGAGCTCCAAATCAGCATATCAGAATGATTTCTGAAGGACGTTAACACTGAAGACTGGAGTAATGATGCTGAAAATGTAGCTTTGCATCACAGGAATAAATTAAATTTTAAAATTATTCAGTTGCTAAAATAATTCTAATTACAATATTTTATTTTTACTGTATTTTTGGTCAAATAAATGCAGCCTACGTGAGCATAACGTGAGCAGCCTACGTGAGAGTTCTTTCAAAGACATAAAATAAATCACATCCCAGACTTTTAAACAGTGCATTTTTCTATAAAACAACGCGCAGTTCACTTTGTTGACCAGCAATAATTATTTGTGGCCAATAAATGTTTGAATTCACTCACCATTGACCAAAAGCTCATTGTGAACCCTGAGTATCTGTCAATGGTCAGAATGTTGTGCAGTTAGTACTTTCAAACTGGCAAAGAGTCTGTACCGAAGTGCACAAAGATTTAACGTCTTAAATAATGATGAAAATGCCATTCATACTTTAAACTGACTGAGATGAGAACTGCTCCTTCATGAATCAAGTTAATCATTTGATAAATGTCTCTTTCCATGTGTTAAAAATAGATCTGTAGTGGCATGGGCAGTTATACAGTACCATGACAGATAATTGCTCTGCATTTTATTAAATAATGTGAGGTTTAGATTTCCAAGTCACTGTTAATTAAGTGTCATTGATATAGTGTTATAGTTTTTGTTAATATTTTAAATTAGATTTTATATTTATATTTTCGTTTTAGTAATTTTGTTGGGTTTGTGTAATTTTTATTAGTTTTCTTTTTATCCACGTCTATATAGTTTTTATAATGTATTTATTAGTTTTAGGTTAATTATTTAAGTTTTAGTTAAGTTATTTTAGTACTTAGTAATACTTAGTACTAATACTTAGTAATTTTATTTCAGATATTATTTACTTTGTTTTGTATAGTGGTGCATTGTTACCACTTGCATATTATTTTTAACCACTCAATTATGTCATAATAATGAGATGTTATGTTGTTTAAAAAATATATTCTCTCGTTTAACCATTCAATTCAAAGGATTTGCTGTGGAGTGAGAGGAAATAGCCTAAATTTGTGCTTTATTAAATGGGGATACCATTTACGGAAATGCATTACTCCCACCCACATTAACTTTAGTCAAATTATAGCCATACAATTATAGGCTAATTATGAGGGATCCTTGGAAGATTTTCTACCTTATAAGGGGTCCATGGCCCGTCACGTGGGTTTTGTTTCTTGTTCCTTGTTCTTGTCTGTCATGTGATCCCCTGTTCTAGTCATGTGATCCTGCCATGTGTTCCCTTGTCTGTTGTGTCATGTTGTCATTGGGTCATTGTTTAATTGTTCACAGGTGTCCCTTGTCTTGTCATTAGTCTTTTGTGTATTTAGCCCTCATGTTTGCCCTGTGTCTTTGTCGAGTATTGAATGTTTCCTGTTATGTCATGTAAGTTAATGTTCTTGTTTTGACTTCATTCGTTACAGCCCCAACAAGTTTGAGAACCCCTGGTTTAAATGAAGTCTGATGAACTGTAAATCAATAAATCACAACAATCCCGTGCTATGGTTTCTGCCATTGATACAGGCTTTGGCAGAAGGTATTTTTTGTCATTATTAAAGGGATACTCCACTTTTTTCGGAAATAAGCTCATTTTACATCTCCCCCAGAGTTAAACAGTTGAGTTTTACCGTTTTAGAATCCATTCAGCCGAACTCCGGGTCTGACGGTACCACTTTTAGCATAGCTTAGCACAGATCATTGATTCTGATGAGTCCAGTAGCATTTCTTTCAAAATGACCAAAGAGTTTCAATATTTTTCCTATTTAAAACTTGACTCTTCTGTAGTTAAACCGTGTACTAAGATCGACGGAAAATGAAAAGTTGCGATTTTCTAAGCCTATATGGCTAGGAACTACTCTCATTCCGGCGTAATAATCAAGGAACTGTGTGGCTGTACCATGAGTGCAGCAGGCGTAGTGATATGACGCAGCGCCTGAAAATAGTCCCCAGCTCGGTAACTTCTTCCAACGTGACCGGGACTAAGTTTGTCTAACCTATTAGACCTATTTTCAGGCGCTGCGTCATATCATTACGCCTGCTGCACTCATGGTACAGCCGCACAGTTCCTTGATTATTACGCCGGAATGAGAGTAGTTCCTAGCCATATAGGCTTAGAAAATCGCAACTTTTCATTTTCCGTCGATCTTAGTACACGGTTTAACTACAGAAGAGTCAAGTTTTAAATAGGAAAAATATTGAAACTCTTTGGTCATTTTGAAAGAAATGCTACTGGACTCATCAGAATCAATGATCTGTGCTAAGCTATGCTAAAAGTGGTACCGTCAGACCCGGAGTTCGGCTGAATGGATTCTAAAACGGTAAAACTCAACTGTTTAACTCTGGGGGAGATGTAAAATGAGCATATTTCCGAAAAAAGTGGAGTATCCCTTTAAGAGAAAATATATCATCATAACATCTCAACATAACATCTAGTGGTGTAACGAGACATCGTTATTTCGAGATATCGCTATAAAGAAATGCAACAATATGTATCGGTGATGTAAACGATACGATTCGCAATATAGAGTTAGTTTTATACAAGACTGAGTTTACTGTATTTATATGGTATAATTCACCCAAAAATGTAAATTCTGCCATCATGTCGTTTCAAACCTATATTTTTCATGAAACCTGAGAGATTTCTGTTCCTCCATTTCCGCCCCCCCCCCCAAGTCCATCCCTCTAAAACTTAAAATATCCAAAAAATGGCATCGTAATAATCATAATTGAGTGGTCTAATCCAAATCACATAGCATCTCATTATTATGAGAAAATATATAGTTGAAATGACATAACATCTCATTATTACGACATTATTGAGAGGAAAAAATAATGTATGTGGTAGCAATGCGCCACTGTAGTTTCGAGTGATGATTTTTTTTTTTTTTTATGGCTAAACTTTTAGTAAATTACAATAAGCCTGTTCCAAGACCTTCAGTCCAGTTACCCCAATGGAGCTTTTCTGAGTCAAAGGGCACATTTCTTCTCCCTTTTAGCTCTTGGTGTCAATGTATTTTGGGGTATTTTCTAATCTATCAGTTGTATGTGTCTTCTGTATAGAGCTTGTGTCTGTGTGTTGATCCTTAAAGGGTAAAAATGTAATTTCCTGGATGGTGAAGTTGAACGTCCCTTGTGATGTTGATCTTGCGATGATGGTCTTGAAGTATGAGTTTGTGCATGTTGTCACGGAAAAGCAATTTCCTGAAGGCCCGTTTTATTACAGTGTCAAGAGTCAAGACACATTGTTGAACAAGACATTTTAAGTCAGTTTTTGGCGTGTATGTTTGTGCATAACTTAGCATATATTGGAGACTTTTCTTCAAGGGTCTGAATAGTGGCGGTGAAGAAGTAACTCTCTGGAACTGGCAGAGAGTACGTTCTTGAGCAGCAGTATGTTTACAAGTGCTAGTTTGTCACAGCACTGATGGACCATAACTGCCATCACACAGACTTATATTACCAACATACACAGCACTACATATCACTTAAAGGAGAACTCCGGTCAATTTTAACATTGAGCTAATTTTTTTGTACATTTGGAGTGCTGTCAGTACAGAGAACAACGACAAAAATTGGTGTTGCCTACACCGTGTTATCCTCGTTTTAAAATTTGCACCCTGTTGACTTCAATGGGGCAAGTTTTAAACCTGCTCTTAGCCTCTTAACATCCTTGATGTGTCATTACAAGTGCACAGGTCATGTGAGTGATTCCTTCGGAGTAAACGCGGGTGAATCTGACTGCAGTAGATGTGAAAGATATGAATAAACATACCTGTATTTACATCCTGTTTTCGGTCGAAGTCCACAGTAGTCGATTGTCGAGTTCACGCGCGTGATCATAGGTACTAAACCTATGCGCGTGAACTCGACAATCGATTACTGTGGACTTCGACCGAAAACAGGATGTAAATACAAGTATGTGCGCTGGCTGAATAAACATCATTTTTATTCATATCTTTCACATCTACTGCAGTCAGATTCACCCGCGTTCACTCCGAAGGAATCACTCACATGACCTGTGCACTTGTAATGACACATCAAGGATGTTAAGAGGCTAAGAGCAGGTTTAAAACTTGCCCCATTGAAGTCAACAGGGTGCAAATTTTAAAAAGAGGATAACACGTTGTAGGCAACACCGATTTTTGTCGTTGTTCTCTGTATTGACAGCACTCCAAATGTACAAAAAAATGAGCTTAATGTTAAAATTGACCGGAGTTCTCCTTTAAGTTCTTGTTTCCAAACACTGCAGTTTCTGAACTCTTCCGAAACCACACAGCTACAAAAGAAAAAAGAAAGAAGCTGAATACCAGTGTCATTTAAATGTTATGTTTCGTTAGTATACTCTACGTCTCGATTAACAGCTGATCTATAAATACAAAATGTTTTGCTCACATTTTTGGGGTGCTAAATCGAATTTTACTCCATTAGTAATAATGGCTATTATTATTATTAATGTTAAAAAACACTTATTTTATATAGAATATATGGATATTTTTGTGGAAATCATGATAAATATTTTCAGGATTCTTTGACGAATAGAATAATCAGAAGAACAGCATTTTGAAATAGAAATCTTTTGTAACAATATGAATGTATTTTACTGTCACCTAACCGTTGAATTGTAGTGTGTCACATTTTCCACAAAAAAAATATTAAGCATCAAATTCTGTTTTCAACATTGATAGTAAGAATTTTTTCTTGAGCAGCAAATCAGCATATTAGAATGATTTCTGAAGAATCATGTGACACTGAACACTGAAGTAATGATGGCATCGCAGGAATAAATAACATTTTAATAATTATATTTCAAACAAATATGTAATAAAAAAATATATATTTTAAAATAGAAAACAGTTATTTTTAATTTTAAAGGTCCCGTTTTTCGTGTGTTTTTGAAGCTTTGATTGGGTCTCATTCATGAAACACGAGCAGAACGAATTTTTGTGCAAATCGTGTGTAAAGTGGTTCTGGCGTAAATTTTCGGATTCATTAAAATGTTCGTATTTTCCAAATGTTAGTTGGTTGGAAAGAAATTTACACCTGCTCCCAGCCACGCGTAAATAGTGCGTTTAACATCCGAACGTTTTGCTCATTAATAAGGCTGCATTTTAATTCACCTTAATCGGTTACATATTTACACAGCATTTTGAAAAAATATTATATATAGTAATTACATACGTTTTTTCTTTTTACTTTTATCACGAGAGCCAGTAATAGCATCTGCAGTGCAAACGGAACACAAGTCCGCAAGTCTTTTTCTTTTTTCTTTTTTTTCTTTTTTTTTATATTCAAGCTGTTTATTCTTTTTTTTTTATTTCTTTTTTTTTTACAATTCCGCAAGTCACAAGTGTTGCAGCCAAGCTTCATGTCGAACCATTTTCTTTTCACTTCTGGGACTGTTCGATTAACAGATGAAACTCCATTAACTGCATCTGTAATATGCTGCCAAAAATCCTTTTTTTTTAGGACCTGATACGCCACTATGTACGCTTGAAAATAAAATGTGGCGTTTTGAATGAACTTCTGATAATAAAACTTCAATTTCTGCATCTGAGAAATTTCTCTTCTTCATTCGCTTTTGAGAAGACATGTTGAAATCCTTCGTTTGGTGTCATAATTATGATGCCCATATATAGTTGTCAGTCGGTTTAAATGGGCGGGATTTATGGTAATTGAGAATGAGCGTGCACGCGTGTCCCATTTACGACTGATTGGAATTCATTAACACACACACACATTTCACTATCAAATCTGACGTTTACGAAGTATTTGTGAATCAGGAGAAGAATTTTCGGGAATGTCTCTTTACGCGGAAATCACTCACATATTTACTCGTATATTTACGAATGTTTCATGAATGAGACCCATTGTGTTTACAGTGTGCAATATAACATGTGTTCATGTTTCGCGTGTAAAAAAACACAGTATTTTTCACACAATTTACTTATCTGTATACTGCTGTTTTCAGTGTCCTAAGAACGGGCTGATGACTTCCTTGTTCTATGAAGTCCCTCCTTCAGAAATACGTAACGAGTTCTGATTGTGCCAGCGGTTCCTGTGTTGTGATTCGACAGCAGCTTAGCGCACGTTGCCCTGAAAGGTCACGCCTCTTACCAATAACCAGTGGCGGTTCTAGGATTTTTCTGTAACAGGGGCCATTAAGGGGCCACATGTTACATTCAGGGGCCAAATACAGGGTACATTCAAGCACACAAAATAATTTATTCAGTACGGTGCAAATACATTTCGGCAGTCATTCCTTTTTCAAACGCTCTAATAAAAAATGATAAGCCAGTAAAGTTCTTAATGATGTTTTTCATTTATTTATACTGTGCATAAAGGACACAATGCACTTCTTTCTGAATGCCACCTTTTAGGTTTCATAATCATGTCGTCGCTTATAAACAGTAAATTATTGTTAATTGTTTGGGGGTGGAATTGCATCTGTGATCGTTGTGAAGAATTCTCCGGTTGCTCTTCTCGTCGACAATTGATGGCTGGGAATCTCTAGGCACCTCATGATTCGATTCGATTACGATTCAGAGGGTAACGATTATCGATTATTAACGATTTTTTTTTTTACTACTTGGTACTTTTAAAGCAAAGTATTTATGATGACCCATAACGAACTTACTTCCAATACTTCCTATATTAATTTTATTAATAAAACAAATGGAAGTGATTTGGTAAGTCAACTGTAAGGTTACATTTGCCAGCATATGTCCCAACATCGCAAAGAACCAACAGGAAAATAAATGTGTGCCTGTACTAGCAGCATACTTGTAGTAAATTAATACAAACTGCAGCATATTCTGAATCTCTAGCATTTAATAATAGACTTCTAACCAACATCCGACAAAAAAAAATATTTTGCTGTAGCAAATTCACAAACAGTTTTCGTTCAAAAATATAGAATTATGTACCAGCAGCTCTCATACAAACATAATGCTTGTGGACTTGCGCATATTCGGAATAATTAGTAACATACAAAGCCGCTCTTAATCACAACTAAATAATAAAGAGTTATGACTTGAAATGTTTGGGGTTTGGGAAATTGCCAATTGTCCATACGTTAGCTTTTAACGAAGAGGGTGCCGTTTCGAATTTGGCGCTCAGCCATCATGCGTCTTTTATGTGCGCGACTCACCTTGTGCACGCCACAGACTGTCCGCTTTAGAGTTCCGCCTTTTGCGTTCCGTCAATATTACGAAAAAAAAAAATTACGACATTTGTGAATCGATTCAGAATCGTCCACGTCCGCATCGCGATGCATCTAAGAATCGATTTTTTCCCCCACCCCTAGGAACGGGGGCCAATCAGGGGCCAATCAGATTTCAGCAGGGGCCAGGACCCCTGTGGCCCCGCCTCTAGAACCGCCCCTGCCAATAACGTCAGAGAATGTAGACGGGCTCTGATAACGTGGAGATGCATGCGCTCAGGGAAGGCCAAACAAAGGTGATTGGACCCCGGGATGAAAATAACAGCGTCTCGACGACATGGCGACAAACACACTCTACAAATGCAACTCTTCCTCTTCTCCGTGGGAGCGCAACAAGACCACGCCCCCTTTTTTTGTGTATTCTTGTGAGCGGAGGTTAGTCAAAAAAACTGTTCTAGTGACGTCATTAAAGAAGGAAGTAGAGGGATGTAGTCCAAACGGGCCGTTCGATGTAGGCGACTTCTGTTAAATAAAATATCTCGCTTGGCATTGAACTTTGAGAATTTTACAGATATTATTTATACTCTAACAACAACATTACACACTAACTAAAGTTTGAAACATGGGATCACGAAGAACGGGACCTTTAATAATGTTTAAAAATATTTGACTGTATTTTTAATCAAATAAATGCTGCCTTGCTGGGCTCCATTGGTTTTGTCTTCTAGTGCAGCACCTTTGAACTATAATCGTCTACTTTGGTCTTCTTTTGATGTGCACTTTTCTGGTCTCCCCTAGTTCTGTCTCACACCTGCATGTGTGATCTGTTACCTCTGATTTATGCCTGCTAGCATCAGCACCCCTGTAGCCTGCTTATGGTTAATCTTTTAGTCGTGTCTGTGTCAGTATTTAGTTGGAGGCACATCTTGGCACCCGATCCTGGCAGAGCAGTGTCCTCCTGCTGAGCTGTTCGAAGGTAGGCCTAGTCCGATACGTCCGAGTAGGTGTGTTGTCAAACGCTGTTGCAAAACACGATCCCCGCTCCCTCATTAGACATTTATGAATGCAGTTCCTATGAGGCGATAGAAATACGGAGGAAGGGAAAGGAGAAAGAAAAAAACATCCTCAGAAATCATCAGAAAGTCTTTGTACTGTGAGTGTGTGATATTTATAAAGAATTACAGTATAACACTTTCCACAACTTATGGTTTGTGAGTCCTAGCAGTGCACTGTATTCATTTATCTTGTCCAAAGTGCTTATAGGCGAGCTTGGGAGCAAATGAGAGTAAATCCTCACAGCCATGATCCAACATCTAGCAGAAAACCTTCTCAGAGGTGTGGAAGCTGTTAGGGAAGAGAAACTTCTTATTAATTCTAATGGGTTTTGGGCCATTGATATGACACACATTTTTCTCTCCTTTCTATTAATATAAAGATACAATTCATACACCGCACCGGAATTCATTTTTTACTGAAACAACAAAAATGAAGTTTTCATTTAGCCAAAAAACGAAACTCTATAGAATAAAGTTCATTTAAGAAACCTAATCAATCAATTCAATTCAATTTTTCAAACCAGTAAAAAAAAAAAAATTAAGATTACAATTGTAAGAACTTGTTTTAAACGAGATTTTAAAAGATTTTTCTGTTTAGTGTAGTGGGTGTGCAGAGTTTCACTAAGACTTTTTCCACCTTATTTTGCGACGTGGAAGTAAGCTATTTTCTTTGAATGTGTGAGACTTCCGATTCATTAGCCGCTTTAGGAAATTATTAATATAAAATAATATAACAACAATTAAAAGTTTGCGTTATAAAGCAGCATAACGGACTGTTTTTCTACAGGTAAAATAACTGTGAATGACACTGGAAGTGAATGACACTGGAAGCCAGAGGCGTTCAAGTTATGGCTGCGCCTGCTCTTTCGTTAAAAATAAGGTGGAGATATTGGCCCACATTGAAGGCTATAGCACAAAACGGCTCCTTATGTTACGATGCTAAACTGAGAGCAGTAATGGTGTGACGTGTGAGTCATGTGAGCCTGCTCTTGCTTGAAAAGATTGGTCCTTCATGCATCACTTATTTTGTGTGCCCAATCTCAAATAGCTGTTTCAGAGTGAGACATCGTTGAATCTACAGCTCTGTCCCAGCTCTCAGAATGGAAGTCATCAAGATGGCAGCTGCTCCATCTACACAGCTTGTCAATCCAGTCTGTTACTGGCTCAGCATTACTGTAGGGTCTTCAACCTTTTTCGGAGACACATTGGTGGACAGAGAGGTTGTTGGAAATGCATGCACACTTATATTAACATTTTGAAATTAAACTTAGGGGTGGAAATCTTTTGGTACCTCTCGATTCGATTCAAATCGATTCTTGAGGTCAGGATTCTCGATTTTGTATCAATTTTCGATTCGATATATGCACAGATTTGAGTACAGTAGTTTACTGTTTTGTGTTACATTTGACTACTGTAGACAGTTTATTAGGTCTAGAAGAAAAAATATCACTGAAGTAATGACTTGACTTTCAGCCTTCTGTAATAAAGCAAGGCAGCCCTGAGACAAATAGAAAAACTACAATGTACTATACTAGAAAATAATAATAAAGAAAATTCCTTGATGCAAAAATAAAAACTTATTTGAACTTAAATTAAATGAAAATAAATAAACAATAGGAAAAATACAATAGAAAAATATACATATTAAACAAAATATTTTTTTCAGGTACAGTAGTCTAGTTTCATTAACGCCTTAAGAAATACTACAGAAACTGAATAATCAAATGTAAGAATAAAATACTGTATAGTCTTCACTGTATGAATTAAATATAAATAATAAAGATACAAAAGTGATTCAGTTAAAAGCAGTGAGTGATTTTCTGTTTGTTTTTTTAATTTTATTAACATTAATGAAACCGATGGCGTTAGTTTATTAGGCTGCTGTCCCTTTAAGAACAAATGCACGGATCTAATATACTGTTACACATTCAGTTAGTTCCCAACTATTTACGTTCACGTGGGACATATTCAGACTGTGTTTATGTAAATACTCCACACGATGTGCATTTTGACATAATTGTGTGTGTATTTGACCATTCAAGCACAAGAAGATGTGAAAGAGAACTGTGCTTCGGCTGTGTGTCCGTCAGCGAGAGCACCGCATTGAGTCCTTTTTCGCGGCTTATTGTGATTAATAACACTCTAACGTGTCAATAACTTTAAGTAGTATTGCGAAGTTAAAGTAGTGTTACACCTTTGTGAAATTTGTGAATCGATGCGAATCGGCAGAAGATAGAATCACAGTTAATTTGTGAATTGATTTTTTTTTCCCCACCCTTAAAGCTTACACTGAAAAGGTATTAATAATCTGTTCTTTGCTGATGGGCTAACTATCCGGACAGCCAAACCCCTGACAATATTACAGAAACAGTTAAAAACTCTTAACTACATACTGATCACTCTTTTATTAAAAGAAAAGAAATATTCTGTGCTCTTACTATTGTTTTACCCTACCTGGTCTAGATTGGACTATTCTAGAGAATGTTTGAAACTTTGCATTTCTAGCACTTTGGCATTATTATGCAATATGTTATTATTATATTTCTAGCAGTGCACAATGAAGACAAGGAAGATATAGTCTTTAATAAACTTCACAGGAACCAAAACACACAATACATAAAAGAATGAACACAAGCAAACAGGAACAGAACAAAACCAAACTAAAACACAAACAAACTGAACATAAACCTATATATTATATTATATAATGACTATTATAATAGTTATCATTGATGTACTTTGCATTATTTATGTCCATTTACACATTTATGGCAAGAAACATTTTGCAGATTTACTTTTGGTAACATTAGTATTGTGTTTTTATTTAACTGCCTTTTTTATTTAAAAAAAATAAAAAAAGAATTTATTTATTTATTTAATTTAATTTTATTTGCTACTGTAGCTGACTAAATAGTGAAATAGTAGTATTTTGCAGCTGTTTTTATACTCTTATATACTATACGTACATTCTTTCCCAGGGTTTTTCTTTCCTAAGGGTTATTGTAGTTGAATAAATCTAAAACCACAACCGCATTGTGTTTTATAATAAATTTTCCCTCTAAAGTATGCAAATTTTGGCAATATGAATTATACTGCCCTATAACGGCACAATCCCTTAAACACATGAAACAACATTCAAATAATAATAAAAATAATAAAGAAGAACTTTAGTCGGATATAGTTGGATCATGAAATGTTGCATTTTGATATTATTGGTTAATATACATTTTTTACCTGCCCACATGCTCTGGTAACTGTACCCATAAAATTAAGTTGTAGGTGGACAAAGTTAGTACATTTTCATAAAAGATTATAAAAACCTTTTTTACTCCATCATAATCTGACACAAAAAAAATACATAAAAAAGGAATATGGTCAGTTTTGATATCATGTTCTGTTGAATTTGTTCTTGAGTGTCTTTAGCCCAACACCACTATGACTATCCAACGACATGCCGGTTGAATGTCATAAGAATCAACAATACAAGTGTAATAGGTCAAACACATTTCCTCTAGAACAAGCATATTCAGCTGTAATTGCAGTTTCAGTACGTGTGTGTGGTTCAGGTTGCAGATAAGAGATGAGTGTCAGATTGGACAGGCGTGGAGTGTGTACTTGCTACCTCTGACTCTGTCAGCTCAGCTTTTTATCATGACTGACGCCAAGATCGATACAGGACGTCAACCCCTCTGCTCTCGGTCTCTAAATACACGACTCTCACCCCAGAGCTCACTGCTGACTACACATGCTCCATTTATCGCATAAAAGTGAATGAAGACAAACGGAAAATATCATTTTCAAATGATCAAAGTATTTAATAGCCAAATGTAATTATTTGAAGAAACCCTTTCATGATGTATCAGTGGAGATGTAATATTATTATTATCATATTGTGTATTATATTTTTATAGAATTATATTATTGTGATTTAATATTTTAAGATAGTCATTATTGATGTACTTTACATCATTGATGTGCATTTTAATTTTAAAGGTGTACAAAGTAATATTTTCTCATTTCAAACATTTTCCACAAAGAAACAAACTACTTCTGAAAAATATCTTGAAATATGAAAAAAATATATATATATATTTTGGTAATATTAATACTGTTTGAAGTTTTTGAAGTTCTGTTTGAACTTGTCTGAAGTTTAAAATCATTGGTTACCCGTAAGCCAATCACATAACGTTTGGTTATGACGTGTGTTATGCGCTGGCTCAGCCGCATTGAACTTCAACTGTAAACACATGTATGATGCGAAAACAAAACCATCGAGCGAAATACCGGACTGAACATGGCTGTGAACGACTTTTGCAGATTATGTGAAGTAAAACTACGCATCCACGGTACAATCAGCGTCTACGTCACGGCTCTCAGCCCTAACCCGCCCTCTGTTCGTTGATTGGCCGGCTGTTTTGAGGCCGGAGGAAAACTGAAAGACAGGTCGATATCTCAGACTGAGTACAGAAGCGAACTGAAATTGAGCGGAAGTAGCGGAAGTACAGGCTAGGAGGTTGGTAGATTGTTGAACGATTTCACCTATTAGCCTTGTGGCCACATGCGTCCAGATGGTGTTATTCATACATGATCTTCCTCTACCCCACTGCAGATCCAAAGACAACCACTGCAGATTGATGCTCACAACTACTACCTTAAACTCTCACCTTCAGTAGTTGGTATGAAATAAATGAAATAAATCATCTTTTTTGTTTTCCCCTTGTAAAATCACACTTTATTAAATGTAGCCTAAAGAGAGAGCTGGAATATAAGGGTGGAACAGGGCCTAAAACAGGTCTTTTTTTATTATTATTATTTGGAAAGGATTTAATGACCTTTCACCTTTCTAACTGAGTTCAGAGGGGAAACAGTGTAAGCCTGAAGACATTCTTGATTAATATCTCTCTCTCTCTCTCTCTCTCTCTCTCTCTCTCTCTCTGTCCATAAGGTGAAAAGTGAATATGAACAGCTGCAGGAGGCTCTGTACACTGTGACAGTGGAGAGAGATTGCGCTCTGTTGGAGAGGACTGAGCTCCAAGGCAAACTGGAGAACCTAGAGCAGGTGCTGAAGGTGAGAACCAGCCAGACTCATCCGTTTAAATCCCATAATCAAAAGAAAAAGTTATTGGAAAAAAAAAAATCAAGCCTTTTTTTGTTTTTTTTCTACAGTTCTTCAGTTTTGCATTGTAAAAAATAAATTTCTATCTATCCATCCATCCATTTAAAAAAAAAAAAATCTACAGTTATTTAGTTTTGCATTGTAAAAAATTATTTATCTATCTCTATCCATCCATCCATCCTGAGTTTGGTCTTTGCGTAAAAAATAATGTCACAAATAATATTAACTATATATGGCCCTAAAATAGGATATGTATTTATGATAAATACAATTATACATTTTTTTCCTTTAGATTTTTGGATGAAATTATACATTTCGTGATATTCACCGTATTAAACCATTTCAACCTAAGATTAAAGTGTTATAATTTAGGATCAAGAAATAAAAAGTACGATGTGGATATTTTTCTCACTGGTTACCTGATTAGCCTTCATATATGTTGAGTCGTCAAGCTCAATGGTGGCAAAGTGAAAATGTCATAGTCCTTTATGTAGAGTGAATTGTGTCAGTATACAAGCTCATGTTTCAGGAAACCCAGCTGGCCATGTTTAAGGGCGATTTAGATCATGACCACCACTTTCATCTGTTTTCAAACCTTTTTTTCTCCCTTTGTACTCTTTTATGGCATCACAGGATTGTTTTTTTTACCTTTTAGAGCTGTCGTACACCCTCAAAGTGTGGATCTGTGAGTCCTGGAGCGCCCTAACCCTCCCCTAACGTCTAACCCTCTCCTGCCCCTTCCCTGTCCCTGCCACCTTCCATATTTTTCATTCATCAGGTATATCTAAAGACTTTACAGAAGCCAGCACTAACTGAATGTTGACCTTTTGACTGAATACTAACAGCTGATCTGGATGCCGTATGTGATCTGAATGGTCGGCCAGCTAAGGCACTGTGGAATGCATTTGTGCATGACACAACAGTTATGCACAATTACACCCTCCCCTCACAAAGTAAACTAACCCAGCTCTTCTTTTGAATGTGAGATACACACACTTAATATTGTTTTAAAAAATATGCAATTATGTTTTCATTTAAGTTATAAGGTGACAGTTTTGCTGAATGTACAAAGTGTGAAATATGTTGAAACTATCAGCGTTGATATACAAAAAAAAAGTATATCTATATATAGAGAGAGTCTAAACCAAAAAAATATCATTTGTATTCTATGGTAATATTTGTCTAGTTTTTATGCAGATGCCTTATTATTAGCAAAATAAGCTGGAACAGTGTAATCATTAAAGGATCTTGAAGGGGTTTATTTTGCAATTATGACTGAGCAACTACATTTTGCATAAAATACTTTTACATACTGAAGCATTTTAATAAAGAAAACAGTTTGTTTTATTACATTGCTGTTTGTGACCATTAAAAAAATTAATGGTCACAAACCAAAAATAATACATGAATGAATCAATGAGTGAGTGAGTGAGGGAGCGAGTGAACGAGTGAGTAAGCGAGCGAGTGAACGAGTAAGCGAGCGAGTGAGTGAGTGAGCGAGTGAGTGAGTGAGCAAGCGAATGAGTGAGCAAGTGATTGAGTGATTGGGTGAGTGAACGAGCAAATGAGTGAGTGAATGGGTGAGCAAGTGAGCGAGTGAGTGAATGGGTGAGTGAGTGAGTGAGCGAGCAAGTGATTGAGTGATTGGGTGAGTGAGTGAGTGAGCGAGCAAGTGATTGAGTGATTGGGTGAGTGAACGAGCAAATGAGTGAGTGAATGGGTGAGCGAGTGAGTGAATGAGTGAGTGAGTGAGTGAGTGAGTGAGTGAGCGAGTGAATGAGTGAGTGAGCGAGTGAATGAGTGAGTGGGTAAGTGAATGGGTGAGCGAGTGAATGAGTGAGTGGGTGAGTGAACGAGCGAATGAGTGAGTGAGCGGGTGTGTGTGTGTGTGTGTGTGTGTGTGTGTGTGTGTGTGTGTGAGCGAGTGAGTGAATGAGTGAGTGAATTAGTGACAGTGAGTGAGTGAGTGACTGAGTGATTGGGTGAGTGAACGAGCAAATGAGTGAACGAGCAAATGAGTGAACGAGCAAATGAGTGAGTGAGTGAGTGAGTGAGTGAATGGGTGAGTGAGCGAGTGAGTGAGTGAGCGAGTGAATGAGTGAGTGGGTGAGTGAATGGGTGAGCGAGTGAGTGGGTGAGTGAACGAGCGAATGAGTGAGTGAGTGAGCGAGTGAGCGAGTGGGTGGGTGTGTGTGTGTGTGTGAGCGAGTGAGTGAATGAGTGAGTGAGTGAGTGAATTAGTGACTGTGAGTGAGTGAGCGAGCAAATGAGTGAGATGAGAGAATAAGTAAATAAATAAATTAAATATTTAGCTGTTAAAATGATTAAGCTATTTAATAAGTAAAAAGTACTTGATAATCTATTTCAGACATTACAAATGAGACTTTAGATTTGTATTAGATGCTTTGTCCCATTAGCAATAATCATAGAGATATTCACTAACATTTGATGATCAGATAACCATAACATATTTCACACACAGTACAGTTTGTTCATCCTCTGAAGGTTAGATTATTCTAACCTTCCTCTTCCCTGCACTCCTCTTTAATAGCAGCATGGAAAATTCCTCCTCTACCCTTTATCCCCTGTAACCTCACCTGTCACAAATGGAAAGAAGATTGCTAGGTTTTGTCACTGTGTACTTTTAACAGGTCAGAAGAGCTTCTGGGGATGATGTCGGGCAGTAATCTGCGCTGTTGAACATGCTGTGTTGTTTGCACACACCCTTTCATGTACAGAGCCGTGACTGATCATGCAAAGCTCCGTGGCTGTGCTTTGTCTGGCTGATTGACATGATGCTTCACTTCTGTTTTTGATTTACCTGAAGGGGTGAAGCAAATGACAAAACCTGATTGATGGTGACATTTTGCTCTTGTTTTCAGTGCTTAAAGGAATAGTTCACCCAAAAATGAAGATTCAGTCATCATTTACTCCCCCTCACGTCATTTCAAACCCATATGCTGTTGTTTTTTGTTTTATTTTAGTGACCACATCTATATTCCAAGTTTTCTACAGTCATATGATACCTTTGTTTGATGAACAGACTGAAATTTAGTTGCTATTCACTAAAAATAATTAAAAGAAACAGCCTATGGTTTTAGAATGACTTTATTTTTGGATGTACTGTTCCTTAACTGTTCTTTAGTTTTTAGAAGACAACAAATAAGTGTACATATTCTCAAGGTGTTAACACAGTAAGGGCCCATCCACACAGAATGTGTTTTCGCATTTAAAGTCAGCATGGATGGAAGTTTCGATAGTCTTTTCTTCCTTATATTGTGGTGTATACATCTGAGTGAAACTGCTTCTCGTAGTGCTGGACTAGATTTTGTCCATCGGGAGTTGATTGGATCGTTGTATGGTTGTGGTTTTCTATTGATGTGATGTCATGTGAGTGGCAGGTAGTTATTTTGGGGAAGTTATTTTGTTTAAAGCTGCCGTCGGCAACATTTTTTTTATCATATTCAGTGAAATCGACACTATAATCCAACAGAACAACATAAATAAGGTGGTTTTAGAAAAAAAAACGAGCTTCTAACTCCACCTGGAGCGTGTTATTTGTTTTGCAAAAATCCACCGCTCCTGGATCTTTGGGTCCAATCAGCGCAGGGGGGTGTGAGATCTGACTGTCAATCACAGGTCGTGCACACGCCACAGATCCCCCCTCCCTCGCGCACGTTACAATATCACATACACACGACACGCCTGAAGTTCGCCTGAAGATTGCACGAAGCGTGATGGCGGAGAGAAAATCTACTAACAAGCTTCCAATTCCTCGGTTATTGCTATCTATGGATAGATTAACCAGGGCAGCCTACCTCCGAGTCCATGGTGTTGATCGATGCTGAAGAGACGGACGCGTTCACAGAAAATCAGGTGCACACGCACTGACGAGCACGACCTCGATGGGAGGGTGCTCGCTGGTAGTGGGGAGGGGCTTGAGAGTTGTAAACATTCAAAATTTTGGCTAAGTCGACCCAATCTGCCAGACTTGCCGACTGCCGCTTTAAAGATTGCGAGGGCACATGAATTTGACCAAAATACAATAAATACTGCAATATTCCATACAAATTTAGAATTTTCCATTTTGATTTAATGGTGACTTTATAAATGCAAACACAAGGCCAATGGAGACAATTTAGAGATGCTTTTTAGAAAGGTTAACTTCTTGAAACATGAGTGCTACATTTTTATGAGACCGTCAAGCGCAGTCAAACATGCATGTTTACATAGAAAAACTCGCAAAAACTCGAACAGTGTGCACAGCCCCTAATTCTGAGTTGATGTGCTCAAGTAAGACAGAAATCGTAGCGTTTAGATGAGATACTACAGGATTAGAAGGGATTTCTGTCTTTGGTGCTCCTGGAGACTGATAAAAAAGAGGGTCTGTAGATCAGTGCAGGGACTCTTTGTCGAGTGTTAACAGCAGCTAAAAGCTTTATGACCTAAAAAGTTTTTAATGGAATTATTTCACCCAAAAAGGAAGATTTTAGTATTATCCATCTAACGCAGTTCCAAATCATACTGTTTGACTGTATGCGTGTATCACAAAAGTAGTTATATAACGGCATGTCCAAGCTGTTTTACAATAAAAGTCAATGGTTTCACGGCTGTCCCTGGTCCCCATCCGCTTTGATTGCATGGAAAAAAAGCAGCTTGGACATTCTTCTTAATGTCTCCTTTTGTGCTCCACTCAATAAAGTATGTCAACTTGAGGGTGAGTAAATGATTACTGAGTTTTCTTTTTTGGGTGAACTATCCCTTCAACATTGATTGATGGTTGCTCTCATTCTGTCTGTGTTCATCCTTTGCTGAGTTTCCTCTCACCTCCTGCTCTTTCTTCTCTCTTTCCCAGCATATGCGAGAGGCTGCAGAGAGGAGGCAGCAGCTAGAATTAGAGCATGAACAAGCCTTGGCCGTCCTCAGTGCCAAGCAGCAGGAGATTGACCTTCTGCAGAAGGTGAGAGGTCAGGGTTTCCAACCACACCATACCATAGGATCGAACTCATGCACAGACTATAGTTTACAAGCTTCTGGTGTCTGATTAAACACATTCATTAAACTCATTAATCGAGACTGGATTCTGGTGATAAACTGTTTTACATGGTTTCAGTCTGGTCAAAGCTGGTTTAGATGGTTAATCAGCTGTTGGGTTTTTGTCAGATGATTTTGGACTGGAAATAGGGTATTTCTTTAACTATGGGCTGTGTGTGTGTCTTAATTTATTTTCAATAATTTGCCTTTAATATATATATATATATAAAAATATATATATATACACTCACCTAAAGGATTATTAGGAACACCTGTTCAATTTCTCATTAATGCAATTATCTAATCAACCAATCACATGGCAGTTGCTTCAATGCATTTAGGGGTGTGGTCCTGGTCAAGACAATCTCCTGAACTCCAAACTGAATGTCAGAATGGGAAAGAAAGGTGATTTAAGCAATTTTGAGCGTGGCATGGTTGTTGGTGCCAGACGGGCCGGTCTGAGTATTTCACAATCTGCTCAGTTACTGGGATTTTCACGCACAACCATTTCTAGGGTTTACAAAGAATGGTGTGAAAAGGGAAAAACATCCAGTATGCGGCAGTCCTGTGGGCAAAAATGCCTTGTTGATGCTAGAGGTCAGAGGAGAATGGGCCAAGCTAATAGAAAAGAGCAACTTGGACTGAAATAACCACTCGTTACAACCGAGGTATGCAGCAAAGCATTTGTGAAGCCACAACATGCACAACCTTGAGGCGGATGGGCTACAACATCAGAAGACCCCACCGGGTACCACTCATCTCCACTACAAATAGGAAAAAGAGGCTACAATTTGCACAAGCTCACCAAAATTGGACAGTTGAAGACTGGAAAAATGTTGCCTGGTCTGATGAGTCTCGATTTCTGTTGAGACATTCAGATGGTAGAGTCAGAATTTGGCGTAAACAGAATGAGAACATGGATCCATCATGCCTTGTTACCACTGTGCAGGCTGGTGGTGGTGGTGTAATGGTGTGGGGTTTTCTGTAATGGTGTGGGGTAATGGTTTTCTTGGCACACTTTAGGCCCCTTAGTGCCAATTGGGCATCGTTTAAATGCCACGGCCTACCTGAGCATTGTTTCTGACCATGTCCATCCCTTTATGACCACCATGTACCCATCCTCTGATGGCTACTTCCAGCAGGATAATGCACCATGTCACAAAGCTCGAATCATTTCAAATTGGTTTCTTGAACATGACAATGAGTTCACTGTACTAAAATGGCCCCCACAGTCACCAGATCTCAACCCAATAGAGCATCTTTGGGATGTGGTGGAACGGGAGCTTCGTGCCCTGGATGTGCATCCCACAAATCTCCATCAACTGCAAGATGCTATCCTATCAATATGGGCCAACATTTCTAAAGACTGCTTTCAGCACCTTGTTGAATCAATGCCACGTAGAATTAAGGCAGTTCTGAAGGCGAAAGGGGGTCAAACACAGTATTAGTACGGTGTTCCTAATAATAATTTTTTTTTTTTTTTTTACAATAACATGACTGGAAAATGGACTCCTTTGTTTTGCTAAGGCTGATTTCATAGTATTATATGTATCCTTAAATAAATACAGTTAAATAGTATTTTCAAACATTTTGGATCATTTGACAAAATTACAGCTTATTTGGGGGGATAAAAAAAAAAAACTTTGTCCCAACACAACCAAAAAATTTACATATAAGATTTAAATGGGTTATTTATGCTCTTTGTTTAGATTTTAATATTTAGAAATGTGTACCATATTTAGGGCTGAGCACTGATGGTGTGAGGAAACTAGGGCTGGGCGATATATCGCATGACATTGTTATGCGCATCTCATCAGTAAAGCCGGTTCCTTGATTAGTAGTAAATCGCCATCACCTGCTTTCAGATGGAGCGGCATTTACTACACAGAGCTGTAGTTCACTGACAAGCTGAGCCATATCGCATTAATTATCGCAGGCGATACGTCCGTGATAATTAATGCGATATATCGCCCAGCCCTAGAGGAAACTATTGGAATTGCTCCTTTTTTATAATGGATTTTCACAATTTAAGATAGAAACTAGCAGGACAAAACACATCTTTAAATATAAGATATTTTGAAAAGATTAATGATTAAGCGTGGCAAAAAAGTTTCTGAGATTTGAGTTTTAATGTGACTTTCATATAATAAAAAGAAAGAAGTTAGTTTTAATTAAAAATCAACCCCCCATGACACAAAATTGCCTGAAGTTGAAGAAACATCCAATATTAAAATCCAGCTGTCAAAGTGCTCCTAATGAAGAGAGATGTTTAATGAAAAGGTGTTTCAGCAGTTTCAGGTAACTTGCTGATATATTCCACTTATTTCTCTTTTGAATGAAGAGAAAAGTGCTGCTGTCTCACCGCCCAGAGTAAATGACTCTCTAATGAAACGGCAGAGCAGGTGATCAAATCTGACATTTTCTCCAGAATGCGAGAACATTGTCACCCGCTGAAACGTTTGAGTTATTGTCTGTCTTTATTGAATGGAGCACTGTGATTACAGAGGAGAATAAACAAAGAGGAAATGACACACACACACGTACTCATCAGAAGTCATGACATTAGAACGCAGTTCTGTTGTTCTAAAGGTCTATATCCATTCATTTTTCTGTTCATGTGGAACTGAAGGCTGTTTTGCACAGCTGCTGAGAGTTACACTATATGACCCTACAATGCACTGTGTCGGTCTGTGTTGCCTACAGCTTATTCAACCAAACCTGGTACTAGAATTTTTAAGAATATTTAAAGATTAATAATGCATTTCAAGTATATGACAAATTTCCATTTAACTGAACAAATTAAATTATATTATGAATTATGAATGCATTTCATAAAATTGTGTATTATAAGAAAAATTTAATAATTGGTTTTAAACAATACGATTTGGTAAAAGGCAAAGCAACTACATTTGCTTTGACAATAATCAAAGAAATGTATATGTCTAGCAAAGTTAAAGATATTTAAATAAATAAATGTCAGAGCAAATTAAGAGCATGTCAGTGACTGATTTGGTATTAATGGTGTTATATATTATTTTTATGTTGTTTATAGGCTCAGGTTGAGGCTAAGAAGGAACATGAAGGTGCCGTCCATCTGTTAGAGGTGAGTAACGATGTCTTCTCATGAATGTTAGTGCATGTGTTTGTGAGTGTGCATATAAGCATGAATTTTAAATCGTATCTTGGCTGACCTTTAAAGTACAGCACATTCCACATGCGTCATCATGTATTTTCTCGTATTAGCCAAAAATCTTGCTACCATGTGAATCACATCTTAGCTAACACCGTTTTATTTTGAGTTATTCAGACAAATTTATTAAATAAACTAATAAAGTATGTTCTTGTGTACATATCCTCACTGATTAGTTTCATTATTTAATGTTTTAAACTAATGTACATCTCTTTGATGTACATTTTATGATTTATTTACCATATTCTGCTTTGTTCTTTTCATTCATTGCTGCCATTGATTGGCAATTAAGGGGGAATGGGGGGAGGGGGGAAGTACTCATGTTGGGTCTTTTGTGACTTCTGAAACTGAAGAAATGCTTGTGTGTGTAACTGTGATTTGTTTGGTTTCTTACATCTCTTGTCACTATGTTACTGGTCTTTTTTGTTTTTGTTTTTGTTTTTGTTTGTTTGCATATACAGAATCACTTGGACAGCATGCAGGTATTTTCGAGTTACTTTTCCTCAAAGTTCTCCCTCCCCGTGTGACTCATTGGGGTAGTTCCTGTCACCTCGTTTAGCTGTCCTGTCAATTACTACTCATATCCATGATCGATCTGTAAACGTTTGATCAATATATTTGATCTATATCGCCATAGATCAAAATATTGAACCGTTTTAGGAGAAACCATCAAACTTCATAGTCATTTTATACGTACCTGACAAAGTTGTTAATGTGTTTTATAAATGTTTAAGGTATAAAAACAGGTCACGTTTTGCATGCTTTTGTCTTCGATGCCAAACGATGCTTTTTATTGCATTTTTTAAACTATATATATATATATATACAGTGCTATGCATAAGTTTAGACACCCATGCTAAAGTTGACTAAAAAGAGGAATAAAAAATCATCTTTTGGAAATTGAACTCAATGCCTTAATTTAAAAAATTAGGAAAAATCCAACCTTTAAGGACACCAGTTTTCTTTGTGAATGAATAATGTAGATATTGAGAGATTGCCTAGAGATTGGCATGGAGTACTTTCCATAAGATCATCTCTCAATGCAAATCAAACCAGCTATTAGGCTAACTGAAATAAAACCATGCCAATCTCTAGGTATGGTGAAGGCTATGTGATGATGTGGGGCTATTATAATTCCAAAGGCCAAGGGAACTTTATCAGGATGCATAGTATCCTGGATCCATGAAGTACAGTAACTGGCCTTTAAAAATACAAATCTGCCTGCCTCTATGGGAATTTAACATAGGGGTGTCCAGACTTATGCACCCTGTATTTTAAGGAAGAACATTTATTTATTTACGATACATTATTCATTCACAAAGAAAATTGGTGTCCTTAAAGGTTGGATTTTTCCTATTTTTTTTTATTAAGGCATTAAGTTCAATTTCCAAAAGATGATTTTTTATTCCTCTTTTTAGTCAACTTTAGCATGGGTGTCTAAACTTATGCATAGCACTGTATATACATACATACTATTATCAATAACAGTATATAATGTTGCTAATAATTAAATTATATATTTTTATTGTTTTTAATGTTATTGATATAAAATAATTATTACATTAAATTAAAACTATTTTAACAATAAATAGTATACATGAAATAAAAATGTCAATATAAAATTAAATATAAAAAATATGATTATATTTAAATATTTTAATGAATTGTTTGTTATTGCTATGTAAAATGTATGTAAAATGGGTGGTGGCATATACTTGTCATCCAAATAGATAATTAACTAATCACAAACTCTACCATCTTTAGCGAACGGTAAAAAAAATTCTTCCACTGTAGATTTTTTAAAAAACAGATTGTTTGAAACCATCCAGCTGTACCCTCATTCCTCTTGAGAGGCAGTTTTTATTTTTTATTGTTTTGATAGTACAGATGCTTAACAGGAGATAAATGAAGATGAGGGCAGCCTATAGTTGAGGGCATGTTCATGAAAGTAAGTTTGTTCTCAGTGGTTAAAGTTTCTCATTCACTGCCTGATCTTTTCTGCTCTTCCTGTGTTGCGATGCATGTGTGCTGCCTTGTGCTGAATGCTGTTAGCGCCTCATGGATATGTGCGTTTGCAGATCAGATCAGCAACAATAAACATGACTGATGGATTGCAGGACGTGTCATGTCTTCCTTCCACCACCCTCCTTTAATTTCCTTGCCCAAAAAGCCCTGCTTAGTGATTTATGTGAACTTGTAACTGTGCATAAACATATTGCACAAGTCAATGTCCACGTTGACATGATTAAAATGCAAACTCACACCTCTAATGCAGTTAATAGTATTGATGTACAAGTATTCATGTAAGTTTCGTCAAATCATCAGGCATAAACAGCTTTTACTGTTATTTTGGCATGTGTGGTACCCTCCTCCATGTAATATTACTTCCCATTGCTAACTTCATGACCAAAAAAGAGATTTGTTGTACAATAACAGCTGAACATAGATTGACTCCTGTCTTTGTTTGATTCTGTTGGTGTCTGAAGCTGAGAAGTGTCCTTCGCACTAAGAACACAATGCGATTTTTGGTAGGAAAAACCTCCTTTTAGATGTGGGCCATTCTTGTAGTATTGTAGGTTGCTTACCACAGCTGGTAGAGTTCGTTGGCTCCATTCATTAGCTTTGTTCGGTTAGTTAATGTGAAGTGCAGATGTTAACTATTGTAAATGTCACTGCTGCTAGAGTCTTGCTTTTTATTACAGACCAGACCGAATTGGTCTCTGTACGGTGTTTAACGCTAGCCTTTCTCTTTTCCTTTTCTTTCCATCCCTCTTTTTCTTTCCAGGCTAAAGTGAGAGAACTGGAGGAAAAATGCCGGACGCAGAGTGAGCAGTTTAACCTGCTGTCTAAAGAGTTGGAGAAGTTCAGGTTGCAGGCTGGGAAGTTAGACATCCTGAGCAGCAGTCAGCTCACAGGGAGCGACTCTCCCGGTTCACCCACCAAACCCCTCACCCTCTCCCAGCTCCTCAACGGCCTCTCTGCCCCCTCCGGGAAAGGTACTGTATGCACTCTGAAGAATAGTTAACAGAGTAACGTAGAAAGCAACATGGTATGGTTTCTTTTGTGCTGAAAATCCATATTTGACATTTGACTGTTTCATTCATTCTAATTAATTTACAAAATAGTAGATAAATAAATTACCTCAAGGACCTCAACATAATTGGAATATTTTGGGCATCTTTGTCTTTGTGTTATAAAATCAATTTGCATCTGCAAACAAATAATGTTCTCAGAACTAACTTCATTTAGTCATTTTTTGCTGTTCGACAACCAGATAGTGGCTTTTTGGCTTAATTGTTAATATATATATCAATTATTTTTTTATCATTTTGAAGCTGATTTATTTGTTTAAAATAAATGGCATTTGGTTTTAAGGTTTGCCACTTTTTTTTTATTAATACTTTTATTCAGCAAGGATGCATTAAATTGATCAAAAGTTCAAGTAAAGACGTTTATAATGTTACGAAAGATTTCTATTTTAAATAAATGCTGTTTAAAAAAAAATAAAAAAATTAAGCAGCAACTCTTTGCAACATTGATAATAATAAGGAATGTTTCTTGAGCACCAAGTCAGCATATTAGAACGATTTCTGAAGGATCATGTGACACTGAAGACTGGAGTAATGAAAATTCAGCTTTCCATCACAGGAATAAATTACATTTTAAAATATATTAAAATAGAAAACAGTTCTTTTGAATTGAATTAATATTTCAATAGTTTTACTGTATTTTTGATCAAATGAATGCAGCCTTGGTGATCATAAGAGTCTTCTTTTAAAAACATGAAAAAATCTTATCGACCCCAAACTTTTGAACAGTAGTGTATAGTTTCTGTCCAAATCCCTTTTGTACATTCATTCATGTACGGGATTAATCCGTGTATCATTCGTTCAGTCGTTTTTTTATTTAATATTGAAAGTAGAAAAATGAGAAAACAGTTCCTTTTTCGATTTTCATTTTTTCCAAAAAAACGAAAAACAAGAATTCAGCTTGATTTTTCGTTTTTCGTTCTGAGGTAGAAAAATGTATAAACAGCTGGAATATTCGAATTTTACACGTGGGCGGGAATGAAACGCCCCTTTCATTTGATTTGTCAGCCGAAGATCAAACTGTCCCGTCATCAGTTCTTCCTCAGTTCTTCACTGCAGAATAAGAGTCCTCGCGGTGTGATTCCTAACACGTTTTTTGCAACTACATTTCATCTTTTTTTCCCATCAAATAACCAGACTAACATGGCTCGACACAACCCGTACTGGGAAAAACACTAGACAGGGCTTTCTTCTGTGTAGATATAAATTCACCTACGCTTTGCATCAGCTGGGTATGCCTAAATGACGGCTGTTAGCCTACATGGTCGCCCTCGCCCAGTAAATTTTTTTTAAATAATAAATGAAGATATAAATCAATATAATTAGTTGTAAATTTAATTTTTTTAACACTAATACAAAAAGAAAAGAATAATGCATTGACAATATAATATTTCTATATTAACGTAAACGCATGACATTCAGACTGACTATCTAACAACCGGAGAACAGAGAACAACAGAGATATTAAAATACATACTCTTCTGAGTTTTATGATGTAGGCCTTGTGTTTTATTAAAATTTATTAATTTATATCTCAAAGATGTGCGCTTGTACGCAGCGCACCGGGTCATGTTGAGAGGGAAACAAACGCATTTTATTATTAGCCTATTCAGAATCAGAAATAGTGTAAAAGATCGGTAAATAAAATGCAACATTAACATTATAAACACTATTAATAACATATAGGCTATGTCTATGCGTATTTTACTTCCCCTTACTGTAGCCTAGGCTATGTCAAATCCTTAAATGAATGGTAGGCCTATTCAGAAAACAACAAGAATGAAAAATAAGTAGCCACGTATAATAAAAATATAGCCTAATAGCTTATAAAAATAGCCTATTTTGTCCTTTATTATAAACAACGTATAGCCAATTTTAAACGCCAAGCCTAAACGAATTTATTTGAATCGAAACTGAACCTGTATACCGACGTTGGTTTCGCGCATCTCTCATTCGGTCCAAAGTTTCCATATTTGCAATGTAACATTTGGATGCTAACTAGTAATGTAAAGAAGGCTTTATACTTAAGTCTAATCCCAATACACGTATAGGCTAAATCAGCATCTTCACAGCAAGGGAAATGAGTTTGGAATAACAGCAAGTAGCCTACTGTGCGGCACAGCCTTTATATTGTACAACAGACCAATTAAATTAAGCAGAATAACTTTTTATATGTTTGGTTGACTGTGTTTTATTTTAATAATGAACAGGCTGCGATGTTAGCAATGCCAGAAGTGAACTGATAATAGCCTAGAGATGCTGTGTGAGCGAGCGATGCGCCGGCGACATCACTTGGATTTGTTGCTCAGCAGGGGAAATAATAATATTCTGTCGTTTAATACTCTGTCATTCGAAACAGTAACATTTATATTTTTATTTGTGTACATTCAAAATGACTACAAAATGTCATGCCTTTGGAAAATAAAGAAAACAATATGATGCGCTGCTTTAGCGCGTCTCAGTCTCCTTGAACATCTTTCTGGCGCACACCAAAAATGAACCAAAATAGAGTGAATAGCCTTCTGACGCACCTACTTTTCAAAGTCAACATTTAGATTATTTTAAGTAAAATGCATTATATAGTCACTTAAGAATAAAACACAGCGTGGTTCATGATAAAAAAAAAATAATAATAAAAACGTGACTTTACAGTTCGGAAATAGGAAAATAGCAAACCCCTGGCACTTGAGAACTCCTGGTCTACACAGAAGAAAGCCCTGTCTAGTGTTTTTCCCAGTACGGGTTGTGTCGAGCCATGTTAGTCTGGTTATTTGATGAAAAAAAAAGATGAAATGTAGTTGCAATAAACGCGTTAAGAATCACAACGCGAGGACTCTTATTCTGCAGTGCAGAACTGAGGAAGAACTGATGACGGGACAGTTTGATCTTCGGCTGACAAATCAAATGAAAGGGGCGTTTCATTCCCGCCCACGTGTAAAATTCGAATATTCCAGCTGTTTATACATTTTTCTACCTCAGAACGAAAAACGAAAACTCAAGCTGAATTCTTGTTTTTCGTTGTTTTGGAAAAAATGAAAATCGAAAAAGGAACTGTTTTCTCATTTTTCTACTTTCAATATTAAATAAAAAAACGACTGAACGAATGATACACGGATTGGGATTGATTGATTATAGTTCACTTCATATTTGTTTATCTTCAGTTTGCCATCTTTTATCCCTTACCTTTCCAATTAGACCATATGAAACCATATCTAATGCTGAAAAATCTGAAGGCTGATAAGATCAACAGCAGTGATGATGTGCTGAGATGGGGCTGTACACAGTAATGAAGTAATCAGTCACTTTTGTGTGTGTGTGTGAAGGTAATGAGGATTCAATGAGTAAGATCTCAGAGCTCATTCGGCCTCTGCAGATGACTGAGGGGGAGAAGGTAGAGCTCCTGTCTGTTAAACCCACCTTCCTGTCACGAAGCACACCCTCCAGCCCACGACGGGCCTTCCTCTCAGAGGTGCGGCCCGTCATCGCCACTGCTGTGAGTATCTCAAACAAACCAACCAGTCAGTGTCAGTTCATTTTACCTTTAATGTTAACCCTTCACACTTTCATTTTAGTTGAATATTTTAAACCGAAAGTTAAATATATAAAAAGAAGTGCGGTTCTACAGAATAAAATAGTTTAGATTAACATTCATCTGAATGAAATACCTGTGCTTGTCATGAACTGGATTATTTTATTATTTTATAATGTTTCCTGGGGTGCCCTTATAATGTTAGTATGATTTTTCACATTAAAAAAATTTCATAATCTAGAAATAAAAGGCATTTTTCCAAGCCTGATTTGAACGCTATGTTTGAAGGGGCGTGTCTGCTGTGAGACTTCAGTGTAAACGCCCACTGCTGTGATTGGCTGACATGTTTGCATATGAAATAGCTAGTATTACAAGTGGAACTCTCTCGAAATCTTTTACTACGTTTTTACTATTACAGCTATCGAGATTAACGAATGGTGAAAAGTTAGATGTATTCCCATCGCATTAAAGGTTACGGTGATGAGCACTGAGCAGATGACATACAGTCTGTTGATCGCGTGAATGCAATTTCTGCACTTTCACGAATGCTTTCACCAAATAACAATGCAAACATGATGTAAATACAGTAAGAGCTTCGTTGTACATTGTAACAGCATCATTGATTACATAACATTTTGGCAAGTGTCCAGATAAACTCACGCTGTGTGATTGACAGCTTGGGCGATTGGAAAGAGCATTCTTTGATCGCTTTCTGTATGTAATTTAATCACAGTTTAAATAAGATTATTTTCATCCTACTAAGAGAAACGACATGAAGTTGATCGCTTAGTCACTGACTTGATTTACTGATGCATAAACAGTATTGAACGATTTTGAGAGATAATCTGTCTGAACTTGAATAATTATACATCAGAAATCACTGGTCACAGATCAGGCATTAGAATAAACATGATTACTTGCATGTTTGGGGCGTTGCTGGCAGATCCATATCGTCTGCGCCGAAATTTACCAAATAATCCACAGTAAAATGAATAATGCACTGCTGAGACATTCACATTGGTCTTTCGCTGCTCGTGACATCATAAGTCACCACTTTTTAGATCCTGTCGTTTTCTGGCCTTAGTTTCAATAAAAGCAAGTTTTTGGAATAACATGGAAGTTTTGAAACTTACAGGGTATTTTTTATAGTATAACGAACTCTTAACTGTCAAAAGATCAAGGAAAATTTGAATTCTCAGTTCATGACCCCTAAATAGGTTTTAGACTTTTGTTCTGTGTGTAAAGTAAATGCAAGAATTAGAACCGATTAAGGCAGCTACAGATGGCTAAAAAAATTCCAAATAAATGTAAGAAAGAAGTCTAATAGCAATTCAGTATGCGAATATTACAATGATTTAACCCCTTCATTTTGAAAGGCAACAATGCAAATCAATGGAGAATTTTCAATAATTTTTTTTTAAATAATTTAAAATTTGACTGAAATTTATTATAAAGTTAAAATTTATAAAACACTGAAATTGTCTACAAAATAAAGTTTGTATAGAGTCAAATGAATAGAATAGAATCTATTCTAACATATAAAAACCCAACAGAGAAAAGTAGATTCTAGTAGTGTGTCGTACCACAGTGATTTGGCCGTTATGAGAATAATTACAGTATACACTGACAGACTGTGTGTGTGTGTGTGTGTGTGTGTGTGTGTGTGTGTGTGTGTGTGTGTGTGTGTGTGTGTGTGTGTGTGTGTGTGTGTGTGTGTGTGTGTGTGTGTGTGTGTGTGTGTGTGTGTGTGTGTGTGTGTGTGTGTGTGTGAGAGAGAAATTGTGTGTGGGTGTGAATAGTCCAATCTGTCTGCTCAGACTGTGCTCCGCTGGTGCTATTGGCTTAATCGCCCACATTATCAGATTGCACACGGGAATTTGTTCTCAATTAATTCAGATTTCAGTTTTTCCCTAAAAAATTATCAAAAATCAAAACGTAAAAACCATGTATTCTCTTTACAACCCATTGATTTGTCATTGACATTCTTAGGCTTTGTTCACACTGCACACAATCAGATTTGGTTTTCAAATCCGATCTTGAGGTCTAAGAGTTTCAGTGGGCGTAGCAAGTCATGCCCTGGTCCCATATGCAAGACATTTTTAATGCCCCCTTTCTCTTTTAGATGGATAAAGAGCCCGGATCGTCCCCCAGGTCTAAGTCCAGATACACAGGCAAAGTGAGACTGTGTGTTGCCCGTTACAAGTAAGTAGATCCACTACAGCTGTTGTAACATGTTACCATACGTTACAATTGGACGTTTGCTGTAATAATAGGTTATAGTGTGTCATTAGCTGTAATGATTTGTTATATCATGCCATTAGCTGTAATGATTAGGTGTAGAATAGCATTAGGGACTGTATCAAGTCTGTGTTAAGTACAAGTTAAGTGTATCAACAACATCTGTGCACACAATCAATTACCACGGACGAGAATTTTTTGACTCATCTACCAAGCACAGCAGATAAACATTTAAAATACGCTGTCATACAATCATAGGAAAGATTTACCAAAAATGCGAGCTTCACATTTTTGCTTTAAACCTTTCAGCCAGCTTGCCCAATGGCTCCACTAGCGTCACCAGATGGTTGTTACTGAAATAATGAAAAATAATGTTTCAAACAGGTTGCACTCCACTATATCAAGCTGGCCGGGATGCCCGAACAAACCAAGCAATGTTTTGTGCTGTAGCTGCCACAGAGCTACAGTGTTTAACATTTCAGGGAAATTAACCTACTCTACCAATTGCTTAGTTATATCAGCATTTTCCACTAATAGTTAACCATCAAAACATATACATTTCTTCTTTAGGTTTGATTTAATCAAGAATATACCTTACAAAATAGGGTAAAAAAAAGAAAAAAGATCATGAATTGAATACAGCATGTCCTCTGTGCAGTTATAACCCTTACGATGGCCCCAATGAGCATCCTGAAGCAGAGCTCCCCCTGGTGGCTGGGAAGTACCTGTATGTTTATGGGACCATGGATGAGGACGGCTTCTATGAAGGTATATCATAATACAGGACTACTTCAGAGTGTTTATATACTATCATTCAAAAGTTTGAGGTCAATACGATTTTTTAATACGAGTCTCTTCAAAGTATTCTGCTCAACAAGGTTGCATTTATTTGATCAAATAAATTGCGAAATATGATTACAATTTAAAATAACTGTTTTCTATTTGAATAAAATGTCATTTATTCCTGTGAAGGCAAAGCTTAATTTTCACAGTCTTTTCTTCAGTCTTAGGTGTCACATGATAAAAGTTCAAAAAGTAAAAAAATAGAAGCCTTTTGTAACATTTTAAATGCCTTTACTGTCACCTTTATTGTCATCAATTTAATGCATCTTATTGAATAAAAGTGTTAATTTCTTGAATTGAAAAAAAATCTTACTGACCCCAGTCTTTTAAATAGTAGTGTTCGACTGCTGCTGTTTCCTCAGTGTGAACAATATATTGTAAGCAGTCAGAATTGTTAAAGATCCTATGAAGACATTGACAAGTGCAGTTTTCTTTCCCATGTTGACATATTTCCTAATAACAATATCTTTTTGTAGCATGAATAGTCTTTTCTCCCTCATGCTCTTTTTCACCACTCAATGCCCTTTTCTGCACTTCAGGGGAGTTGTTGGATGGACAGCAGGGTCTCGTTCCCTCCAACTTTGTGGACTTTGTCCAGGATGAGGAGCTTCCCTCGATTCCTCTCTTGGACCGCATCAAGGAACCGTCCTACCTCAACCACAGCCCCCCCTCCATGCCGAGCAGCGCCGTGAGCACACTCAGCACGCTGCTCTCGGACAGGCTGGATGCCCTGGGCTCGGGTACCGGGACGGGCACCAGCAGCAGCAGTGGGGTGAGCAGCTTGGGCATGAGCATTGGGCTGGGCATGGACTTTCTGGGACCCTGCAGCAACGGCACAGGCACGCTGGACGTGAACATTGATGAGATCGGAGAAGACATCGTGCCTTACCCCCGCCGCATTACCTTGATCAAACAGCTGGCCAAGAGTGTCATTATAAGCTGGGAGCCTCCAGTGGTTTTGCCTGGGTGGACGCCCATCAGTGGCTACAACGTGCTGGTGGATCAGGAGGTGCGCATGAGCGTGCCCTTCGGCGGCCGCACCAAGTCTTTGATCGAGAAGCTGAACCTGGCCTCCTGTACTCACCGCATCTCCATCCAGAGCATGACAGAGCGGGGGCTCTCCGATCCGCTGCGCTGCACACTGCTGGTGGGGAAAGATGTGGTGGTGGCACCCTATTACCTTCGTGTGGAGAACATCACACAAGTTTCGGCTGAACTCACCTGGATGCCGAGCAACAGTAACTACAGCCACATGATCTTCCTGAATGATGGGGAGTATGATGTAGTGAAGCCTGGAGGGTACAAATACCACTTCTACAACCTGAAGCCCATGACTGTGTATAAGATACGGGTGGTGGCCCGACCCCATCAGATGCCCTGGCAGCTTCCCCTTGAGCAGAGGGAGAAGAAGGAGGTCTCGGTGGAGTTCTGCACACAGCCAGCCGGTGAGTGCACTCTCTGCATGTTCATTTCTTATTGCTAAGTGATTTTACATCTTATTACTAGCGCTGTTAATCGATTGAAACATTCAGTCAGATTAATTGCATAATATTTCGTTGCGTCGCAGATCGCCATGCGTTCTTGCAAAAACGTGAAGTTGATACTTCAAGATTGAATTGCTTCAATGGTAGGAACATTTCTTATTACAGAATTTACATACAAGTAAGGGGCCATGATTAATTGCATTGTTGCTGTTGTTGTTGTTTTCTATTAAATATATAGACATTATATAATTGTAATATGAAGTAAGATGCAATTACTATACAGTTAACTATTTATTATATAATATTTAAAAATAATAAATATATTGATAAATATTAATTATTATTTTATTAAGAAATTATTACTTTTATTCAGCAAGGATGCATTAACTAGATTAAAAGTAACAGTAAATACATTTATAATGTTACAAAAGATTTCTGTTTCAAATAAATGCTGTTCTTTTGAATGAATCCTGAAAAACCGTCTCACGGATTCCACGAAAAGATTAATATTGATAATAATAAGAAATGTTTCTTATGCACCAAGTCAGCATATTAGAATGATTTCTGAAGGATCATGTGACACTGAGGACTGGAGTAATGATGCTGAAAATTCAGCTTTACCATCACAGGAATACATTACATTTTAAAATATATTCAAATATAAAACTGTATGTTTTTAAAAAGAATAATATTTCACAATATTACTAATTTACTATATTATTGATCAAATAAATGCAGCCTTGGTGATCATAAGAGATTTCTTCCAAAAACATTATAAAATCTTACTGACCCATAACTTTTTATTTTAACTGCAGTAAATTGACATGTTAAATTGTCAGCCCAAGTTATCACTTATTTGCTACTAACCCCACCTTTTTTAAATACTCATCCTATTCTGAATGAATAATAAGAATACCTGGATTTTTACAGTACATTTTTATCAAGAATTTTTCTCAAAACTTGTCACCACCATGCCAGGGTATTATCCGTGGTTGCTAGGCTGTTGCTAAGTGCTTTCTACCTTGTTCTGATTCTGAGTGGTTATTAGTACAAAACAGTGCAGTGTCTATGGTGTTGTGACATGGTTGTGAAGTTGTTGCTAGCAGTTTTTTAAAGGGGTGGTTGAATATGATTTCACTTTTTTTTTTAAACTCTAGTTAGTGTGTAATGTTGCTGTTTGAGCATAAACAACATCTGCAAAGTTACAATGCTCAAAGTTCAAAGAAAAGGGAGATATTTGCTTTTTTTTAAATTGCTTTAACTACAACAAACGGCTGGTAAAGGACCACACGACATTCCTCCCGGGTTAGTGACATCATGAACCCTAAAATTTACATAAACCCGCCCACGGATTTATAGATTATCAAGACAGAATATGCTAATCAATGACTAGAAGATAACTACACATAAGCTACACAAATTCATCAACTAACCATTCGGAAATGTTGTCTACATGTTGTCACTTCTTCTTGAGTCTCTCCATCATTGTCTGACTCCGGTTTGAACATAAAAGACTTAAAGTTTTAGAAATTTTCAGTGCATGTCTGTGTGAGGTAAAAGGACACAAGCTGTTGTAGCTCCGCCCTCTGTGCTGGGAGCAGCAGCTCATTTGCATTTAAAGAGACAGACACAAAAAGGGTGCGTTTTTGCTCACCCTCAAAAAGTGACAACTTTAACATGCTATATAAAATATCTGTGGGGTATTTTGAGCTAAAACTTCACACACACACACTCTGGCGACATCAGAGACTTATTTTACATCTTGTGAAAAGGGCATTATACCACCCCTTTAAAGTGTTTGGGGTGGTTGCTATCCAATTAATCCAACTGATCCTTGACCGTGTCGAATTAGTTAAGGCTATTTATGGTGACCTAAATCTAAAATTTGTAAAAGTTTTCTTGCTCCCTGCTTTTAAATATTTTTGTACCCCTGTATTTTTATTTATTTATTTCCAGGCCAAAAAACATCTGCAATACCTTGTTTTTAGGGTATATCTCAAGAATTAGGATTACTGGTACCTCAAAATGAGCACAATGTTGGACCATACCCAACAACAAATGTTAAAATCTCAAATTTTGATCATGACAGGGACTAAAATTGACAGAAAGCCTAATCAAGGTTTATGTTTTCGGATCAAAATACATTGAATTAGTATCCTTGGTCTTTTTAATCCCACAATACCACCCATGCAGTGCTTATTTTGAGCCGGATCCTGTTCCGTAAAATGTCAAATGTTCGTTTTTTGTGTTCCAGTATTTGTTTTTAAACGATCCGACATTAGCAAGTGCATTACATGGTGACAGTGCGTGCACACGTGTGAGACAGAGCTAGCGCGAGTTTATGCAGATGTATTTGGAGGTTATGTTTTGCTATTGGCCCTCAACATATATATTTTTGACCAATCAGCTTTCTTAAGTTCAAAATCACTCTCATTGGTTGGTGATTACTGCTCACTGTTTTGCCCACGGTGAGCAGCGGAAAGTTTGGAGTGTAAATATCTGACTAATTATTTTAATAAAAAGAAGTTAATTTCTTCAAAATGTCAAAAAGACAGTCAAGCATATTTAAGATTTTAAAGCTGGTGGTGTTTATGGTCAAAAGAGATGCACCCCTGGACAACTCTAATACTAATCAGGATAGCGGGAGACACAAGCAACGGGAGTTAGTTCAGAAATTGATCGAATGAGGCAACAACGTCGTCGGTGAGAGAATATCACTGATCAGCTGAATGATATTTGGTCTCAATGTAGACAGAATACGTGGCGGAATAAGGTGTAGGGCCGTGCAGAAACTTGTGAATGATGCTTTTATAGTTGTGCCATCACAGTTTAGTGACGTCATGTTCCAGGAAAACTAAAGTTGTATGGTCAGTTTGGTCACAGCAATTTAATTGTTGTTTTGGTTCCGACAATTATTCATTTACAAATTAATTACTGCACCTACATCTAGAAATGTTTAACTTTTTTTCCAACTTTTAAGGGCCAATTATCAAAATATCTGTACTCTGAGCAGACTCTGATAAAATTGGACTGGAGGGAACAAGTTTGTCTTAGTATCTACCAATTCCTATGAGACCAGCCATCATAATCCTTGTCCAATTATATTCTCATCCAAATATTTTGAAGATGGTGCTTCCTCAGAGAATATCATATAAGTTGTCAGGTGTTTGTGGGAGTTCCTCATGTGTCAGATAACAGTTAACATTAGGCGTGTAACCTTGATGTTTGCTATGCTGTTTCTGTTCATCAATTCACCCTGCTAAAGGAGGAAGACTGAGAGTTTAGTGCTCCATAATGAGCTTCCTACCCTAGAGAGACTGTAGACAAGCACAAGCTGCCTTCATTAAAAGAACCCTATGGCATGTTAACGCAAAAAAAACGAAGAGTTGTCGCTCTGGTTTTATTACGCAGACGTCTACCTGAGATGTTGATCAACCGAGTTACGTTTTGCTTTTCTTCATCTCTCCACGCTGTTCCCAGAGGACCCTGAAGATGCCTTGCTTTTAAGCTTTGGAGTACAGACGAACGAGAGCGGAGGAAATGAATGAATGCGTGATGAATGGAAATGCGTTTGCCGCAGTAGGGAAGCGGAGCGACTGAAGATGAAAAGAGGCAGAATCAGAGAGGATGTGAGAAAGGCGAGGGCGGAGGGGGAGAACAGGGGGATGCCCGGTATTCTGCTTCTGAGGGAGTCCTCGCTTGCTCCTTCTTTACTGTCTCCCACATTTCACACTGGCTCACACACTCACAGACGTATACACGCTCGTCGCAATGCCAAGAAGCAGAGCAGACATGCATATGAGGATGCTTTCAGTGCCAGCTCATTTTTTTCCCCTCCGATCCTGAGTGTGACAGCCATTGTCCAGGGAGGAAATGAAAGGCCATCAGCATTATTATGGCTGTCTCCTGCCGTGCCGTGGCTCTCAGCAAAGCCTGTGATCATTAACAGTTGCAGATTTTATTGGTATAGAATGTTAATTAATCCTAATGTTCTGTTTGGTGTTGAGAGAAGACCATTTATCTCTGAAGACCCATTTAATATCTCATAAATCACTATGGTTGATACTCCATGACTTATTCTAGTCTTACAGTGGGGGGCGGCCCTGTTTTTTGCCTATATGAAGACACGAATGCATGAACTTCATCTCCAGACTCTAGATCCGCTCTGAAAGTCACTTCGTGAGCATTTAACCGCTTCATTTGAGAAAAACTATCATCATCATGTCATAAACACACAGAAAACTCAAAGGTCTTCACGGCAACCCGTCAAAATAAATCGGTTTAACTTGACAGAAATATATTAGTTGTACAGTAGAATTTAGATATGTCTCAGTGTAATAAAAAAGGTCACTATTTTATTAATAAAATACTATTTATAAGTGAATAATAAAAAAGATTAATGTATAATGTAATAAAAAAGGACACTATTTTATTAATAAGTGAATAATAAACATTAAAACATTATTTTAAGGAATAATCAAAATTATTTAAGCATTTCATTGTGTTAAATGCCATCACAGTTCTTGTCTACTAAAACACTTATTAAAACTGAATGGTTTCCCAGTGACAAGCTCTCACTTAAAGCAGAACTCGGCAACTCTAGCGAACTCTAGTCACTTCTTCGCTGATTTTCTCTTTTGTTGTCGCATGTTTTCCCCACGAGCTCCCCCTACAGCTGTGGGGGGGGCGTATATTTCACAACACGGTCGTAAAAAACTCACTTGCGGCGGCCTCCTCCCCCTCTCTACCGCTGTTTGTTTTGATCGGAGCAAGCCAACTGTATCGTGTGTAGCTATGTCTACCGAGGTGGGTAATCTGGTAATACATCATACATGCGTGGGTGTTTATGTCGAATTGCCGTAAAGCAATTCGTGTTTCACGCTCGTTCTCGTTCTCGTTCTCGCTTCTCACGAGACTTCTAATTTCTATCTTGCCGGGACGGTAGTCCCCAAGTTGCAAGGTTGGTTTTCCGCCTGGGAACGCTGGGGGGAGCGGGGAAAGTCACCAATATCACCAGGACAGGTTGTTTAACCATCCAAATGATTTCTAGACAGTTTTATTAAGTTAAAAAAGTTACAAAGTTCTGCTTTAAACAATCAAATAAGAGAAGCCATCCTGATGTCAGAGAGCAAGTAGGTTTGAACTCTTCGATGAATCACACTAATCCACAATGATCACTTCAATTATCAGAAAAAACACAAGACTGAATTGGTGTGAAAAAAAATTCATAGATTTTTTTATTTTTATGTTGTATAAGTTTAATGATTCATAATACATGATTTCAATTAATTAGACATGTTTTTTGATTAAACATTTTTTTACACCACGTATCTGTAACGCCCGCTCCGTGACACTAGCAGTTTTTTTTCCCCTAGGATTTTTTTCCCCCTAGGGTCTACCTCCACCCCCCGAAACAAATCCTAGGGGAAACACTGTCTTATGTGGACTGATTATGAGAACTTGATAGCACACTCCCAGTCTTTAACTAACAATGCTGTACTACTTATGTTTGAGTACTTCTCATATACTGCAGATATGGTTAATGTGCTAAGATTAATAATCATCTTTTTGTTTGATGTCTCTTCACTGTAGAGATAAACTTTTTTTTATTGTATTTTTCCAATTGTTCAGCTGACCTCAGTCACAACATCGCTAGAATGGTTACCAGCCACATTTCTGACGTTTGTATTTACACTACCGTTCAAATGTTTTTATTGTTAATATAAGAAGTCACTTGTCTGCTCTCTTTTCTTATTTTGCTTTGGCAGCAGGCTAAACAAAGCCTCAGAAAAGGTCGTAGACATAAGTCAGGGTCAAACTCTCTTTACTGGAGACCAGTTTGTGAAACTGCAACACATATAAACAAAGAAATTGAAAAAATACTACCTCTTACAAAGTTAGTCACTTCACATGGCTCAAAACAGTATGTAAGATGCATATAAATCACCTTTACTCAACATAGCGATGTAAGAGATGAATAAACAATCTAGCATCACAATTATGTGCCTCGAGTTACATTTAGCATTTCACATGTAAATAGTTCTTAAACATACAGTATGCATAACTTATAAAAATTCACATAATCATATTACTGCATAAATAAACTTTTTAAACTTACAGATTGTGCTTTTGGGATGGACGTAGATGGACATAGATGCACATCTGCACAATGAGCTCTGAAATCCAAATGGCTGATGTATTACTCAAAGTGACAGATCTTAAAATGACCACGAGGTGTCAGTACTGACAAAATAAACTAGAATATTACTAGGACCAGGATACTCACCAAGGCTGCATTTATTTTATTTAAAAAATAAAAATACATTAAAAACAGTAATATTGTGAAATATTACAATTAAAAGAACTGTTTTGTAATTTAATATATTTTTAAATGTAATTTATTCCTGTGATATTAAGGCGTTTACGTCTATAGTTATTACGATATTATTACGATAATAAGTCATTACGTCTTCAGTGTCAAATTATCCTTCAGAAAACATTTTAATGTGCTGATTTGGTGTCCAATAAACATTTATAATTATTATCAACCTGTGATACATTTCAGGAGTCTTCAGTAAATGAAAAGTTCAAAAGAATACCATTTATTTGAAAGAAATCTTTTGTAGCATTGTTAATGTCTTTACTGTCACTTTTGATCACTTTAAAGCGTCTTTGCTAAATAAATAAAAATATTAATTTCTTTACTACTAATAACAATACTACTTACCATAAACTTTTGAACGGTAGTGTATCTTTTCAATTAAAAAGCCATAATATTTGCCAGTGTTAATTAAGCTGTAAAATCACCCACCATGAGGTGCTTTCAGTCTTCAGCATTGTGGTTACTGTGTGTTTAAGCATTTACATAGTGGTTGGTGTGCAAAAGCACAATTTACTGTACCTTATAAAGTAAAAACATTTTATAATTGTCATCTAATTTTATAAGCTTTCATTTTGCAGTGTTACCTTCAATAGAATTTAGAAGAATTTGTGAAAACCCAGTTTAGTTTCAATATATCAGAAGTGGCTATGTGCAAACCAGCTCTATAGTTTTAAAGAACATGAAGACAATGCAAAGAAATCATGCTTTTAAAGTCTGAAAAGAATGTGTTTTTCTCCCACAATGCCTATCTCTGATGTATTTTCTTTATTATTGATGCTTTTAATTGATATAGAACGTTAATTAAGGGAAGGCCACTCATGATGGAACGGTCCTGCTCGCAGATTATCGAATTTCTAGCACAGTGGACTGCATGCCTCAGGACATCTTGATGTCTTGAGATAAATGAACCTTCGGTCTAGTCTAGTGCGTAGTGTGTTCCCCACCTACAGACTGTGTAATGTATACAGGGCAATGTAAACCCATCTGCGGGCTTCCCTGTGGACTATCAGCGCAAGCTTTTATCACGTGATGCCCATCTTCAGGCATTTAGCCGTGCAGCGGTAGCCTCAAATGAAGGCCTGATCAGATAAAGACAGCCTTTGAGCTGTTTTCAATTACAGAGCATTGATCCAGTTCCTCTGGATCAGCTTCACAAATTACATGATCCACTTTTAGCTCCACTGTCTTTCCACAGGCTCTCAGCCATGCCCCCTGACGTCTCTGGACCGATCGGCGCTCCGATGCGCCCCGTGGGCTCTGATCAGTGAGGGGTGGTCATTGATTAAGCGCTCCCCGATGATCTGTCATGTGGTGGGCAGAGAAGTGATCATTGTGGATTAGTGTGATTCATCGAAGAGTTCAAACCTACCTGCTCTCTGACATCAGGATGGCTTCTCTTAATTGATTGTTTAAGTGAGAGCTTGTCACTGGGAAACCATTCAGTTTTAATTAGTGTTTTAGTAGACAAGAACTGTGATAGCATTTAACACAATGAAATGCTCTTCACACTTGTCTGTGCACAAAGATGGCGCCGTTATTTACACGTGTATCAAGAGAAAGTGGTGAGAATGGTGAGTCTTTCTGTCGAGTTGTCCTGATGGGCTGCATGCAAAGACATAGATGATTTATATGAGCCAGTTCTTTTTAGCGAATCAAAATATATACAGTACAGCGTGACCATACTGTTAAGTCACGAGCAACTACTCTTATGAGCCGGTTCTTATGAGCAAATCAAAAATATACTGTGCAACCAGAGTAGTCTGATTCATGAGCAAATTATTCTTATGAGCCGGTTCCTTTTAGCACAGACAGAGTAGCTGGATCCATGAGCAAATGACTCTTATGAACTAGTACGTTTTAGCGAATCAAAAAATATACTACAGCGCAACCAGAGTAACTGGATTCACAAGTAAATGATTCTTATGAGGCAGTTTTTTCTTTTTTCAGAGCAACTGGATTCACAATTCACGTCTGTTCAGTAGATGATGCAGCTCTAACAAACCTTTCAAACAAATGCTAGAGAAATAAAGTTCAACTTTCTTACTTCAGCATTAAAAAAAAAAGTGACGTTTTTTGCTTATTTGTACGGTTGAATTGGGTCATCGAAGGTCAGCAGCAAAGACATTGATTAATAAAGTGAAATTAAATACATAAAAGTATTTTTGTTTTATTTAACATATTTAATTATTGCAGGTTTGGCGGAGTTGGCATTTCACTGTATTTATTTATATTGAGGAATACTGAATCTGTTTTTGTGCAAGTGAAATGAGTAAATGTCTGCTCACATTTAGTCTAGAACTACAATAACCATCATGTTCACACAACGCCTCTGCATTAACTCGATTTCTTTCAACATGAGGACAAGAGAGGTGTCAGTCAATAAATGGGAAAACAAAATAACTTTTATTAATTATTTGAAAAAAACTTTGCGAATTTAAAGTAACTGTTACTTTCCTAGTTACTTGGAAAAAAGTAATCTGATTATGTAACTCGCTACTTTTATTGCGCTCGCCAAACACTGGTCATGAGCCATTTCTTTTAAAGGTGCACTGTGTCATTTTTAGCGGCATCTAGTGTTGAGGTTGCGAATTGCAACCAACAGAAGTTACGGTGGCCGACAGGAAAAGATGTCGTAGTCTGAGACAGCAGAGAGTAGCCAGTTAAGCAATGAGGTTTCTTTACAAAGATAAATTAAGAAATTAGGTTTACTTAATTATTCAGTTGAATGATATGTTATTGCAGATATTATTGTTACTTGTTCATCATTGTGTCAGTGTTTTATTCGCTGACTTTAGCTTACTTCTTTTGCACGAAGAACAACATAGTGACGAAACACGTTTGTCCGTTTAGGGCTACTGTATAAACATGTCGGCGCATTTCAATGTAAGGGAAACCTGTGGTGTATGTAAATAGAAATGGCTCATTCTAAGGTAATAAAAACATAACGGTTTATTAAGTAAGGTCTTTATACACCACTAAAAACATAGTTATGGAAGAAGAGTTACTGGTTTGAATCAGTCTGAAGCACTGCCCTGTATAATGTACAGCATTAGCAGAGAGAAAATGTCTTTCTATATGGAAAATATGTAAACATAATTGGAATCGAATCCAAATTAGAATCAAATCGAATCAAATTGAGATTTTCTGAATCAGAATCAAATCAAATCAGTAAATCTGTATCGTTACCCAGCTCTAATGAACAATCTTTTCAATTGAACCTAAGCAAGAGATGAGGCGAATGACGTCTGCTCGTCTCTTTCTCTTGATTTCTCTCTCTCTTTCACTCTAGCACTGTTACAGGTGTATACAAAACAGCTGAAGTGATAACTGGACATTGTTTGTTTTAGCTTCTGAGATGGTGCGGCCCATTGCTGGCAGCCATATATAACACTGGGATTAAGACGAATCAGCCCACATAAAATCAGAGTGCTGACATAAGCAAATACACTATGATAGTCTTTGCACAGCTGGCGTCCCTTTCGGCTGTAAAATGCACGCACATTTACATGCCCATTACACATGCATCATATTTTCATGCACAAGCATGCACATGTTTCTGAAAGCATAATGCATGTCACAGCCCACCCACAAACACACACATTTGCTTGAATCATGATAAAAGTGTAGCAACTCACACATTTTGTGTCAGTATTCTGTTATTTCATGAACATCCTCTTTTTTGTCTTTTCTTCTTTTTTTTTCAGGTCCTCCTTTACCTCCTCAGGATGTGCAAGTTCAGTTGGGACAGACACCTGGAGTCTTGCAGATCCGGTGGAAGCCCCCTCCCCTCACTTCTACCGGCACTTCCAATGGAGCCAGTGTAATCGGCTACATAGTCTGCACTAAAGGTCAAAAGGTGAAGTTATGCTGCTGATTCTTACTATCATCATGCCATTTACTCATAACAGCTACTGATTTGCAACAAGCTGTGTGCCCTGCTTATGAAGCCAATGAAAGGTCCAAGATCAGCTTTGTAGGTTGAACATGTTATGCTAGTTCACGTGTTTGGAGTGCAGGTTTCATTCTGCTCACTGGCGCCATCTGGGGATCGCTTGTGTCACTAGATGGCCAATGTTTCCCGTGTGTTATATATTGCAGAGGTTTATGCAAGTCATTTTGGACAATCAGGCAAAAACATATTTTGAAATGATAGCAACCCCTTTTCGTGAGACGAAAAAGTGTATATTCAAAATACATAATTATCATGTATACGTAAATGTATTTTTCGAAGATGTTTTTCATGTACCAGTAGGGTTTAAATAAAGCAGGTCTCAACAATAAAAATAGATGGTCCAATAGATGTAGTTTTACATTCATGAATCATACAGTATATGTTTTTGTATGCCTGGCAAGCATTTGGATTTCTATGATGTATTAAGAATCTAGCTGAATGTCAATGTCAAAATTGTGAGAATTGTGTAAATATAATTTGTAATAGGTTGGAAATGCTAAACAAAACACCATATGCTGTTGTGTTTATTAATTTATTTCTGTCACAGAATTTTTTTGTAACTGTAATTTCCAACTATTATTGCACATTTTTATTTTTGATATATACATTAAAATATAAAATATACAAAATGAAATATATATATAAAAATGTTGACATATTAAAAATTATATATATATATATATAAAACTTTTATTTTTTATTTTTTTTATATATATACACTATCATTAAAAACTTTTAGATTGGTAAGATTTTTTTAAGATTTTTTTTAAGTTCTATTTCAGATAAATGCTGTTCTTTTGAACTTTCTATTCATCAAAGAATCCAGAAAACCATTGTACACAACTGTTTTCAACATTGATAATAATAATAAATGTTTCTTGAGCAGCGAATCAGCATATTAGAATGATTTATTAGAAGGATCATGTTACTAAAGACTGGATCAATAATGCTGGAAATTCAGCTTTGCCAACACAGTAATAAATTGCGTTTTCAAATAGAAAACGGTTATTTTAAATTGTCAAAATATTGCACAATATTACAGTTTTTGCTGTATTTTGGATCAAATAAATGCAGCCTTGGTGAGCAGAAGAGACATCTTTTAAAAACAATAAAAAATCGTACCAAGCTAAAACTTTTGAACAGTTATATATATAAGTTTTGAAAGGGCAGGTACAAATCAAATACAAATTTTAAAAACATAATTTAAATATATATATTAAAATATATTATTTTGTATTTATGTATGTTTTAAATTTTATATGTAATTTTTTATTTTAGTAAAAAGTATCACATTTATTTATTTCTAACACAAATTGAAAATAAAATTGATAATTTTTGCGATTATGCCTGTGAAAATATCAAATAAAATAACAGGGCAAGTACAAATCTGACTGACTGGACCAGAAGAAAACACTCCTTATTGTTCATCCTTGCCTAGGGACATTTGTTCATCCTGTATTTCTGTTTGTTTGTTTTCAGATAGCGGAGATAATGTACCCCACAGCAGATTATGTTACGGTGGAACTGAATCGTATCCAGTGTCTGGAAGCACGCGAGGTCGTAGTGAGGACAATATCAGCACAAGGAGAGTCACAAGACTCTCCCGTGGCCGCCATTCCGCACAGCCTCCTGGTGCCTCACCATGGACACCCTCACCTCCAGTCTCACCCTCAGACTCACCCACCTCCCTACCCACAAACCTACCCCCCAACCCATCCTCAACCGCACGTCCAACCTCACTCCGGCCCGCCACCCCACCCTCACCCTCATCCCCCGCCCTCACATCCCCACTCCTCGCCCTCCTTGTACCCCTTATCTAAACCCAAACTCCTACCAAGTGCCAGAGACCCCCATGCCAAAGAGCCAGAGATGAGCAGGAGACCGGGACAGTCCTGGGAGCCGCATCCCCGGGCCCCGTCACCCCTACCACCCCCTTCGCACCCGGGGCACACGCTGGAGCCCCCTCACATAGAGGGCCGGCGCTCGCCCTCCCCTCAGAGGATCTTGCCTCAACCTCAGGGAGCGCCCATTCCCAACACAGTGGCTCGCGCTATGGCCCGCCAGGCAGCGCAGAGGAATGCCCCAAACAGTAGGGTGAGTCCACTATTTGAAGCCAAGATGTCAATATAGATGATTGTTAGCATACTATGAAGCAGCATGGCAAAATATTATGTACATGCAGGGCTTGACACTTACTTTTTTCCCAAGGAGCACATGTGCTTCTGAGTTCTGAGCACATTAAAAAATTACAGCTCTATTCAACACCCTTAAACTTTTCTGATACAGCAAAATGTCAACTTGCTGTATGAATAAGGCAGCTAGCTGTGTCTCTAGAAACTTTTAGTGTTTTGGAAATCTTCTTGTAGCCATAGATTTTCTAATATACTAAAACAATTTGTTCTCTATAACTTTTGTGAGAGCTCTTTTGACTTGGCCATATTTGCAACTTTAGCACATGCATGTACAGTTGTGGTCAGAATTATTGGCACCCCTGGTAAATATGATCAAAGATTGCTGTAAAAATAAATCTGCATTGTTTATCCTTTTGAGCTTTCATTCAGAAAATTCGCAAAACTCTAACCTTTCATTGAAGTAAAATAATTGAAAGTGGGGGAAAAATTACATTATGAAATAAATGTTTTTCTCCAAAACACGTTGACCACAATTATTGGCACCCCTAGAATTTTTATGAGTAAAATATCTCTGAAGTATATTTTCATGAATATTTACATTTTTTATCACACCAGGGTGACTAAACATTAAATTGTCTAGCTATGACTTGTTTGTTTTACAGGAGTATTTAAATATGAGGAAACTCAAAGGCCAAATTCCCTTAATCATCCATCACAATGAGTAAAACCAAAGAATATAGTTCTGATGTGCAGCAAAAGATTGTTGAGCTTCACAAAATAAAAAAGTGGCTGTAAGAAATCCCCATTTCCACCATCAGGGCAAAAATTTGTTTTAAAAATTTAACTAAAGGTGTTACGAATCTGGAAGAGGACATGTATCTATTATATTGTCTTAATGCACGGTGAGGAGGAGAGTTTGAGTGGCCAAAGACTCTCCAAGGATCCCAGATGGAGAATTGCAGAGATTAGTTGAGTCTTGGGGGTCAAAAAGCCTTAAAAAAATAAAACAACCCCTACATCACCAGATGTTGTTTGGGAGGGTTTCAAGAAAAATCCTCCTCGCTCATCCAAAATTAAACTCCAGCATATTCAGTTGTCAGACCAAATGGGATGAGGTTCTATGGTTAGATGGCAGCAAACCCACCAAATGGGTTTGGTGCTAACAGGGATAAAAAGTACCCCATGCCCACAGTTAAATATACCGCTGGATCTTTAATGTTGTGGGCCTATTTTTCTGCTGGAGGTCCTGGACATCTATTCTAGCAAATACCAACATATAAAAAATCAAAACCTGATGGCCTCTGCTAGAAATCTTATAATGGGCCGTGGTTGGATCGTCCATCAGGACAACAATCCAAAACAAACATCAAAATCAACACAAAAATCACTGAGCACAAAAGGAAGCTTCAGCCATGACCATCGAGGTTCCCTAAACTGAACCCTATAGAAGATGAGTGGGCTGAACTGAAGAGAAGCGGCGCCAACATGGATCTGGGAATCTGAAGGATCTGGAGAGATTCTGTATGGAGGAATGGTCTCTGATCTCTTGTCAGGTGTTCTCCAAACTTATCAGGCATTATAGGAGAAGACTCAGAGCTGTTATCTTGGCAAAAGGAGGTTGCAAAAAGGCAATAATTAATAAAAGGGTGCCAATAATTATGGGTGCCAATTGATTTCATAATGTGATTTCCCCCCCACTTTCAAGGTTGGAGTAAAAAAAAAAACAATTACAGGCATCTTTGATCATATTTACCAAGGGTGCCAATAATTCTGACCACAACTGTGTGTATGTGTAACAGCACAAGATGATTCAGTTTTGTCATAGTTTCCAAAGGCTTAATTGTGTTTTAGCACAATGTGTACCATACCATACAATTATAAGTGATTTAAAAACAGCAGCGTTGAATATAGGTTGAATAATTATGACAGTTGTATTACAAAAAAATCCTATAACTCAAAAGCATTACATTATATATTGACATAATGGGTTGGATAATTTTTATTGCAATTCTATTCATTATATTTTCAATATTTAATGTGTGAAGTAGAAACAATTATGTAATTATAAAGTTAGCATTATAACTTTATTATTATAGAAAAAAGTTCCTTGTGTGTAATTTAAGTGTTTGTATACAAATCAGTTCATTTCAATCTTCAATATTATAGTATTGGTCCAGTTGAGTCCCTGTATAGTTTACAGCATTAGTTTTCGAAAATGGATTGAACCGCAAGCTTGTGAATCGAAATCGAATCAAATCATGAAATTTGTGTCAATACCCACCCCTAATATAAATATATATATATATATATATATATATATATATACACACACACACACACACACAATACATTTTTTAAAATAATAGTAACAAAAATTTACTGTAATATTTAATTATAATCATTTTATATTTAATGGGGTTTTTTTGCATTTATTGTTTAGCTTTAATGTAATATTTATTTATTATAAATAATATTATCAAAAACTATTTTGTTTTAATTTAATTATTATATGCTAAATGTTATATGTTTTTTATATATATAAATCTACTGTATATATCGAATAATCTGTTAAATAATGTTATTTGTCTTTCCTTCCTTTGACGGGCCAGCAATAGTTAATATTTATTATGACCTTAAATTTCATAAAATTGAGGACCCACTGGGACTTTTTTTATTCACACATCTAAGTACATTTTACAATTCTCACACATCTCTTTTTAGTCGCAAATGCGATTGAAATGCTTGCAATGTGAAACCCTTGATATTTGTAATTTGTTTCAGGTGGAGAGGAGGAACATCTTCAGTGAGAAGGGTAATGCTTCGCAGTCTTTAAACTCAGATGAGGAAGAGGACGGGTACGATTCCCCCCACGCCAGGCGAAGAGGAGCTTCTGTGGACGAGTTTCTCAGAGGTTCTGAGCTGGGCAGACACGTGAGTCTTAGGAACGACTATCTTCTCAACTTTAAAGTGCTTCAGTTCTGTTATTGCACAGGGGAACTTTTCTGGGAGTTTTGGGCCAGCTGACAGAATCGTCATGCATTGTCACTACATCTTACGTGTGTTGATGTTGACGGGTCTCGTACTAACTTTTTCAACACAAGAAATAGGCTTTTCTTTTTATTTATGCTGTACAAATCATTACAAAATGTACATTCCAAGTGTCCAACTATTTTATATTTAATTATATTATGTTCATATTATATTGAATTATTAATTAAATTATAATTATATTTATGTTGAATAATTATGTTGAATTATGTTATCTTTTTTTCTGTTAACATTGGGGAAATCCCATTCCAATACCTGCATGTCCTAAATATTTGAAATATGGGGGGGGGGGGACTACATTTTTCAGGGGGGTTACTAACTTTTAGCTTTTTGAGCTAAAATATTCACACTTTTGCGTGTGCTCAAAATGTTTAAATAATTTTTTGAGGCCACCTTATGCTTATTTATTTGTTTTCTTTCTTTCTTTCTTTTTTTTCTTTCTTTTTTTTTTCTTATTTAATAATAATATTTGTTATTTATTTAGCACATTTCAAGACTTCAAAGTTGCTTAACAAAGAAACAGAAAAGAAAACATCATACAAATAAATCACAGGTCTAAACAGAGGGAAGGGAATATATAAAATATACAAACCAAATATAAAATCCAAGCAAATCAAAGAACCTTTACAAATAGAAAAAAGAAAAAAAAAAACAGACAGATTTGCAAAACCAATTAAGAGTGAAGTATTGATGAGCAAATGTGATTAGGGACAAAATTATGGACCAGAACCGTAGTGAGATTTCCGTTGAGTTTCGAAGATCTCTTCCTGGTGTCTCTCATGGTTTTGTTAAACTCTCTGTACCTCCAGCATCATCAATACAGCCACAGTGAGGAGTACTACACCGAGAGCAGCCGGGGCTCTGATCTGTCTGACATCATGGAGGAGGATGAGGAGGAGCTGTACTCGGAGATGCAGCTGGAAGAAGGCCGCCGCCGCAGCATCAACTCACACAACACGCTTAAGGTATGGAACAGACACCCTTCCGGCCGCCGTCTGTCTTGGGCGTGGGCCACAGGGCCGCAGGCTAGAGGCTGGGACAGACGAAGGGGGGTGGAGTATGCCGTGGTCTGTAGGGCTCCTCCGAGGGGGTGGTACTAGCTGGTTGGCACTTCAACCTTATAGAATCGGTTTGAAAGGCCAACTGCAGTTTGGTTAAGGTGTTTTTTAGAGGTAAGCTTATTTTTTGTTATAAAGTAACTCCTTGGATTTCTCCTGAATATGACTAGCGCTGTTTTTTATTGTGATTTTGAATTTAAAACGGGGGGTGTTAGACCTCTGATGTTGTACACAAAGCTTGAGCGACAAGATCTTAACAGGTCGCCCCATCCTCAGTCTCTCCTGGGTCCTAAAAGTGGGTCGCTTTGCACTACCGAACTTCGACGTCATCCAGTCATTTAGCCAGCTTTGTATAAGCCTGTCCAGTCATACAAAGCTCGATACATCTGAATGGCTTAACCTGAGGCTGCACACGCAATGCATGAGTTGACGATCTGATATGCTTTTACGCTCTCCAGGTGTTGCAAACTGTGTTGTTCAGTTATAAGTACTGCATCATTATGGATTTGTATCTAGTAGAATAAGATCTGAATTAATCTATAAAGTAGGAGTGGCTCTTGTTACTTGGAATTGACAGGATTATTTAGCAGATTCTTCAATTTATTATTCCATATGACAATCATATATGTGCAAATATATACGTTGTGTATTTGTTTGCCTTGCCTTAAGTGTTCTACTCTTGGAATATAATGCCATGGTTCTGTGTGTCTGTAATTATTATTAAATAAAGACAGGGTTTGTTTGTGCACTGTATGTATAAGTATTACATAAATTTAACCTGTTTTAAGTGTCAAATTAGCTTTTGCTTGATCAGGTGAAAATGCACATATCATTCCAAGGGCATTTTGGGAATCTCATTTAAGTAAAGTATGCTTAAATGAAAAAGTTATTCACTTTTGATTATGTTTGTCTCATGGTTACACTTCTGTTAAGTTTTACTTTTCTCAGTGTAATTTTACAATTTTGTGAATATCTGTCTCTTCATGAAAATGTCTAATATATAAAAATGTCTAATAAGATTTCTTTCAAAATATATATGAATAAGTATAATGCAGAAAGGGTAACACAAAATACACTATGTATTGAATATATGAAGCAATAAATGGTATATTATATTTCAGTTTTTGTCATTTTTGTTTTGAGTTATCTTTTTGGAGACCCATTTGGGATTGTGGTATGAAGCTAACACATTATATAGATTATATTTATTTGTTTTTGGATATATTTTGCCTCCAATTGCAGACAACATTGTGCTACAGTTTAGCATGATTCAGAAAAAGATATTTGCAGCATTGTTGACCTCAAATACAAAAAAAAGACTTTTTTTTTTTTTTGCTGCGATAGCCATCATCATCTTCTATGTGTATCAGAATGTAGATATTTTAAACCACCAATCACAATTTTCATACACAATTTGAAATCATTAGAAAAGATTTGTATTTTTAATAATATATTTTTTTAAATTTCCATTCCAGGTTACTTGGTCTACTTTTGAACACGATTCACTTTTTGCTTGGTAGACGAACCTCCATTTTGTTTTTTGTTGTTTTTTGTTTGTTTTTATTCATGTATAGTCCTTAGATGTGTTAGTCTTGATCCTTTGATTGCCTGTTTTTAATTACTAATATTATGTGTTCTGAATACTCATCTGTATATTTTGTTGTTGTTGTTGGACTGTGCTTTGTTAGTGGATTGTCTCAATGAACCCTGCATATGTGACACTCTCCGGTTCTCGTTTTCTGTATGGTTTGCATTTCCTGACATTTTCCTTCTACAGATTCCCTTCCGTCGCATGTCATGTCCGTCATGGAATGAGACTGCATGCCCTACATTCGACCATGATCTCCAATAACTAATTCTGTCTTTATTTTGTCTTTCTTTTCCCATTTTGTTCTCTATTTGCACACTGTTTATTCTTCTCTGCCTGTTCTAACACCACCAAACAAAATCCTCCAAAACGATCCCGATTTTAACTAATTGAAAAACATCCAAATCTAACTGAAACTTTGGCTCCTTCCTCGTCCATCACCCTCTCCGGCCTCTAAAAGGCGTATTACAGGCGTCAGGATCTAGCGGTGGAACGAGACAGTTGGGACTTGCAGCGGGAGGTGGTACGACAGCGCTCCTTGCGCTCCCACAAGCGGCTCCACAGCATCCCGGAGGTTGCCGAGGAGGATCCGGACACTGGGGTGGAGGTTATGGGCCAGCGGCTGCGTTTCGAGGAGGCTCGTCCAGGCACTCCATGCAGGAGCCCAAGGCCATACCACCAGGACTCGCGGCAGCCGAACCACCTCTCCCCAAGTAAGTCCATCCGCAGGCTGCAGAGGCAGCGCTCCTCTCCGCGCTACACCTCCATAGAGGAGCGACCGCAGTGCTGGAGCAGCAGCAGTAGCAGGCAGAACACTAAGAGCCCGGACAGTGGACTAGACTGCGGGAGCGAGGAGGAGGGTTCGCTCGGTTACCGCGGAGGCTACCACTCGTACACAGGGGGCAGCCAGCTGCGAGTGGGTTCTGGGCCCAACATGCGGGTTATTCACTGCGAAGGGCCAGTGGAGCGCCGTGCTCTGGCTGCCGGCAGGAAAAGGTCGCTGACCCGCCAGTGCAGTGTGGAGGAGGACTTCCTGGACAACATTCCAGAGACAAGGAGCATGCGGGAGTCGTACCACCATTACCACTATCATCCGCACCATCACCAACCCCAACGCAGGTTCCGGAGCGAGGGCAGGCTGAGCGAGGTTGGCAGGACCTATCACAGGGACATTAGGGCCTACTCTGTGGCCAGACTCAACAGGGCAATGGATGAACCCCTGGTGTGTGTCTCCTACCCCTCCTCTCACCCTTCCGCCCTCTTCTCATCTACCAACTGCTTTGTGTTCCCATAGATAAGCAATAAAACCATTCTTCTGTTCATGGTGTTCCACCCAGTCTGTCATTGGTTCATTTGGTTTGGTTCTTCTCGTTTCACTTTTTTGTTTGGTCTATTTCGCTAGATGTGTGCTTAACTTTGTTATTGTTTGATTTCACCTTTTGATATTGCTATTGTTTTGGGTTGGGGGGTGGGGGGTTGCTTGTAAGATCTTTCTTGACTTTCTTGATTTGTTTTAGATCTCATGTGACTTTGTTTGATTCCTAGAGTGTCAAGTGAGATTTTTTTGGATGTGTAGGTTTGTTTTGATTACCTAAAGGCCATTTCTGAGTGTTTCTTGTTTCTGTTGTAAGAAGAGTCACCCATCAACTGACAATGTTTCCACAGCCCTCCAACTTATAATTTAGAGTCCAACTTTGAAGCAGTTTAAGGGGCCGTTCACATATCGTGTTTTTTGCGTGCTCAAGTTCGTTATTTCAAATGTAGGCGCGCGACAAGTGCGCTCATGATAGAAGCGATGCGTTTGCGGCGCACTCATTTTTTCCAGGCGCAGCAAGATAAAAAAATCTCAACTTTTCAGAATGCCACAAGCGCATAGGTTGCATAGCAACGATAGATGCCACGGGAGCGCATGTGAACGGCCCCTAAAGCAGTGTTTCCCAACTCTGTTCCTGGAGGCACCCCATCAGTACACTTTGTGGATGTCTCCCTTATCTGACCCATTCATTTCAGGTCTTGGAGTCTCTAATAATGAGCTGATTAGTTGATTCAGGTGTGTTTGATTAGGAAGAGTTCAAAAATGTGTAGTGTTGGGGTGCCTCCCGGAACAAGGTTGAGAAACACTGGTTTAGAGTTGTTTATAGGAAGCTGAACACACCAAAATTAGGATAAATCTACATTCAACAGTGTGGTGTGTATAAGTTATTTGTGCAAGCCAATAAACAGCTGGTTTGTTTGTTTGTCTGCACAGTTTCAACCATGAAGAGCCAACCAATCAGAATTGTGCTGCACTGTTAAAACTGGTTTACACCACGCTAACTTTAATCAAGTTTGTTGTGTTGCAATCCAGTTAGTTGTGCTGCACTGTGCATTGGCTCGAACAGATATCTCATCCACACTTCTCTGAATTGAGTGAATTAATCTTTTTTTTATGTGTTTTGCTAATACGTGCGCACACATCAAGGTTTTCAGTAATACTATTAGCCTAATATTACTAAATATTGAGGGGGAACCAAATTGAAAATTAAAAAAACCCTTTAGAATTAGAAAATCACCCATTATTCTGAATATTTGGGGGAAATGTCATCTGGAATGTCTGTGGTGGTTAAGGTCCTGACCTACTATCCATATAAAGATTTGCAGCACCTATGAATAGTTTTATTTACCCTTTTATATACTTAAAATATTAAAGGTGATGATACACAGGGCAACTTCCTGAGCAATGTTACTGGGAAATGTTGGCATCAACGGGAAGCCAGATGAGACACAGGGCCCACGACCACGATCTAAATTATCCAGATAGAAATGTATTGCCCATTTTCAATGGGAAAGTGCCCAAGCAACAATCGCTCGGCAAGAGTGCGCAGCAACATTGCTCAAAAAGTTGCCCTGTGTATCATCACCTTAAGAGTGTAGACAGACCACAATGTAGAATTATATGAATCAGAATGCGTATATCACACGTTCTACATTAAAAACTATCGCATATGAATTAAAGAGGAGCAGAACAAAAACCAAAATGGTCTTTAGCTAAGCATCTGATTTCTGCCAAAACCCTGCTCATGTTGTTGTCAGAGTTTGTTTCAATTGTTTATGTTAAATGTTATGGTGGGTTCATCCTCCTTGTTTTGATTTCACTTGGGACTAGAATCTCGTTCTCTAAAGAAATCAGTTGTTGTTTTTTTGTTTTGTTTTTTCATTTTGGGGTTGATGGGAATCATTTTTTTAAAGGATATCTATTTTTAAGGCACCACAGGCTTTGATTAACATTTTAATGTTTACTTTTCAAGATTTTAGGGAGCTCTCCCTCAACGGGACGCTCGGATCGACTGGACCATTCCGGCCGTAGGACGAATCATGGCTGTCCACCCTCTCAGAGAAGACCAATGACAGTCCCTTCCATTGGTTAGTGAGGTCATATATTTGGACTCTCCCTCCCTTCCTTTACTATCTTTCATAGAGACTCCTGTTGTGTGTTCCTCTGTTTTCCTTACAGTACATGTCATGATGACAGTTATATAGGCCTGTAGGGCCTAGGAGTCCCTTGATGTACCCCGTCACTTTTGGTTGGCCTCTGCCATTCATCCTGTTTCAGATTCACAAATAATAAAAGGAGGGAGAGTTATTCAACTGCTTTATTCTAATATACAGATGGTACTCCTAACAGGGCACACACACCACCACCTAAAAAAGCATCCTCATCATGAACATTGCTGTTTTACTCTGGAGCAACTCAAGTCAGCTGGCTTTCAATACAGTTTTAAAATCAGTATGTCATTTTGAATGGCATTTCTGATCCTAAAACAAATCTCAAGAGCTTTGAAAACATCAGAATCCACAACTCACAGGCTGAGTAGAGGGGGTGTGGCTGTAATGCTCTGATTGGTGTTTCCTTAGAAATCACCGTGGAGAATAACAGTGAGGGGAGTGAGGGGAACCTCTCACCTATCAAGGATGATGTTTACTATACCAATGTAGCCCACCGCAGGAAATGGCCCCCACAGCGAACTGAGCAACGATATGGTATGTGGCTCCTCCATGAAAAGAAAATCTAACAAAAATTACCAGAACAATTTGACCTGAATTATTGAATTATCTTGTTTAAAGACCCCATGAAATCAAAGTGAGAGTTGTGTGGCTTTTAGGGGCTTTTTACGCAACACCGCTTTCAACTAAAAACGTAAAAGTTTTTATGCGGTTTGGCCGTTCGTTTACACGAAATCGCCGTTTTGGGAGAAAATGCAAACTTTTGAAAAGGGTGTTTCAAAGTGCAAGTTTCAAACGAATCTCTGAAGACAATGACGTCATGAACATGCATATTTTGTGTTCAGTCTATAGTGTTTCAACGCCATCTAATGGCCTGGCAGCAGAATACAGGGTTTTAGTCGGTTTATCAGTGTAAATGGGGATCGTTTTCCGTTTTAAGCATATCGTTGCTGTGTAAACGTACCGTTAGTCTATGACTGTTCGTTTTTAGTGGCCTATTTGTAAAGATGTTTAAGTGGCTTCCCAGGTAAGTTTTAGTTTAGTTAGTCAGATTTTTTTGGGTTCAAGATGTATTGTTTTTTTTAGCTATGTTCATGGTCTTGGTAACTTACTCTACATTGCTAATTGAGCTGGCTCTTACACAAAAAGTAAATCAAACTGATGCTTTTCATGTTTGGTGTGATTGGGTATTCGCTTCAGATGTCAAACTTTCAGGTGCACATGCTGCATCACGGGTGGAGTTGACAGAGAATTATAGCGAGTGTTATGAACCCGCTGAACCTGATCTAATCCGGGTTGGATTTGTTTGACTTTATAAACTCTAAACCTACTCTGAAACTCAGAGTTTGTTCAACTAGCTTGGTGTAAGAGGCCAGTGGTCATGCTAGTGCACTCATTAATGCTGACAAAATTAACAGTATATATTGAGTAAGCTCATTTTGCACCACACACATTTTTGTTCTGCCCAAACTTCCTGTTTCAATAGTAAAATATATCAATACAGCAAAGCAGACTACATTTTTGGAGTGATTTAATGGGGTCTTTAAAGGATATTTTCAATCTTAATACAAGTTAAACTCTATTGACTGCTCCTGTGACATGCTGTTTACCACAGACAAATATTTGACCCAAAAAAAGTCCACTCGAATAAATGTAAAAAAATAAATAAAATAAAAACATTTTCTCAGAAGTAAAGTCACAAGAATCAAACATAAAACACGTTTACATGAGACTAGTATGGTGGTATCGCTTTACTATCCTTGTCTAAATAAAGTCATATCCATTATTTCAGCTCCTGTCATGTCCATGCCCTTAAACCTTAAACTTTATCACAAAATTCACAAAAGAATACCAGAAAGGGACGCAAACACGTAGGTATTCATTAAGTACTGTTTATAACTACATAGAAGTTCATTCTTCAGCAGTAGTCCCAGCGTTAAAAGAAAACTGGGACAATTGTACAGCTCAAACAACACATTTACAGTATTTAGACAAAAATACAAGCTTTACATTTATTTTAACCTGGAATGTAAACACAGCAACTCAAATGCAGTCGCTAGAGCTTTACTTGTATTGCTGATCTTAAAAAGAACAGAAGCTGCCTTTACCATATAGACATGTGGGAGCCTCTCATTAACATTTGGAAGACAGTATGGATGAGCATATTTATTGAGCTATTTTTATGTTTATTTAGGTTTTAATCAAGAGGCAATTTCTACATTTATTTCACCTTTATTATTTCCACATGGTAACTTGTCTTTATTCTAGTTAAACATGATTAGGATTAGGTTTGGGATTTTGGTCTGTTTAAGGGTGATTGCTCCTTTCTTTGTGCTTATCGTGTGGTCTAAAACACCAGTCAGTGTTTGTGAACCCCTCTTCTCCTCCTCTTCTTCCTCATCGTACATCTTTTACGGAGCTTTAAAAAGTTTTCCTTTGAGATCCTCAAATGTTTTATTTGCATGGATGTCTTTCTACTGTTGGATGTTGTGTGACTGCTAACCTTAAGAGCAGAGATGTCTTCCCCCCCTGTGCCAGCTGTGGTTTTAAATGCTGCTTGTGAATGTTCTGCATATTCTTATCAGTCACTGGGTGCATGATTCACTTCTATCAGATCCATATACAGTTCTAATTAACTGGCATGGTCTACTGTTTACTAGTATCTTAACAGCCATTGGTACAAGATAACAGAAAAGTGTTTTGCGATACCTAATTTTTTTGAATGATTTTGAGTGGATCATTCCAGTGAAGTATTACTAATTAGTTGCTGCATGTCTGTCCAGGAAAGTTCTGTATGTTTTTACAGTAAAACAGCAATGTTTTATCCATCCCTTGTTTTTTTTAACATGCATGGCCATTTCAAACGTGTTCTTACTTCTGTTTTCAATATGCTCGCATATTACCCCACTGGTGTGCTGTGCGGCAGATCATTTCACTGTATAGGGAACATTTGTATCAGGTGTGATTAACATTTTTATGAGTTTATTATGTTAATATGTGTTAATACTTTTATATAATTTTCTAAACATTGTTTAGCTGCATTTCACAGATTTGGACTGATGCCTCTGTAGAAGTAGATTAGGCTAAATGTGTAATTTTCTTTTTTGGGGCTTTATCTGTCGTTTGATTTCTGTGTGTAGCAGAAGCTTGCCCTCTTCTCTGTTTCAGATGGTTATGGTGGACGGGAACGGCGGTCTTCAGACTACTATGAGGAGTCGGAGCCAGAAGACTCCAGAATATTTGTGGCCATGTTTGACTACGACCCCCTGTCAATGTCTCCCAACCCCGATGCTGCTGTTGAGGAACTTCCCTTCAAGGAGGGCCAGATCATAAAGGTTTGATCTGAACTGACTGATGTCAAGCAATTCTCAACTGTCATTTAATTCCACAGCTTGTTTTTCTTTTGTTTCCATTTTTTCCTTTTTAGGGATGCACCTATATAGAAGTGCTGACTGTTACCACTAATTGATCATTATATTTATGTACTAATGTACCTATATAATTGCAAATATTATAAGTATCGATTATTAAATTATATAGTATAGTAGTAAATTCTAAATATACATTTTTCATCAAAAATCTTGGTGTCATAACTGGCTGTTTTTGTGTCATGGCTGGCAGAAATTAATCATATATTTAAGTTAATTACATATAATATATAATTATAATATACATTTTCTTAAGTCACCGCCCATTGGCAGGTATGGCAAAAAGTTAGTTTTAGGCCCTGTGTATATACACTCACCTAAAGGATTATTAGGAACACCATACTAATACTGTGTTTGACCCCCTTTCGCCTTCAGAACTGCCTTAATTCTACGTGGCATTGATTCAACAAGGTGCTGAAAGCAGTCTTTAAAAATGTTGGCCCATATTGATAGGATAGCATCTTGCAGTTGATGGAGATTTGTGGGATGCACATCCAGGGCACGAAGCTCCCATTCCACCACATCCCAAAGATGCTCTATTGGGTTGAGATCTGGTGACTGTGGGGGCCATTTTAGTACAGTGAACTCATTGTCATGTTCAAGAAACCAATTTGAAATGATTCGAGCTTTGTGACATGGTGCATTATCCTGCTGGAAGTAGCCATCAGAGGATGGGTACATGGTAGTCATAAGGGGATGGACATGGTCAGAAACAATGCTCAGGTAGGCCGTGGCATTTAAACGATGCCCAATTGGCACTAAGGGGCCTAAAGTGTGCCAAGAAAACATCCCCCACACCATTACACCACCACCACCAGCCTGCACAGTGGTAACAAGGCATGATGGATCCATGTTCTCATTCTGTTTATGCCAAATTCTGACTCTACCATCTGAATGTCTCAACAGAAATCGAGACTCATCAGACCAGGCAACATTTTTCCAGTCTTCAACTGTCCAATTTTGGTGAGCTCGTGCAAATTGTAGCCTCTTTTTCCTATTTGTAGTGGAGATGAGTGGTACCCGGTGGGGTCTTCTGCTGTTGTAGCCCATCCGCCTCAAGGTTGTGCGTGTTGTGGCTTCACAAATGCTTTGCTGCATACCTCGGTTGTAACGAGTGGTTATTTCAGTCAATGTTGCTCTTCTATCAGCTTGAATCAGTCGGCCCATTCTCCTCTGACCTCTAGCATCAACAAGGCATTTTCGCCCACAGGACTGCCGCATTACTGGATGTTTTTCCCTTTTCACACCATTCTTTGTAAACCCTAGAAATGGTTGTGCGTGAAAATCCATCCCAGTAACTGAGCAGATTGTGAAATACTCAGACTGGCCCGTCTGGCACCAACAACCATGCCACGCTCAAAATTGCTTAAATCACCTTTCTTTCCCATTCTGACATTCAGTTTAGAGTTCAGGAGATTGTCTTGACCAGGACCACACCCCTAAATGCATTGAAGCAACTGCCATGTGATTGGTTGATTAGATAATTGCATTAATAAAAAATTTAACTGGTGTTCCTAATAATCCTTAAGGTGAGTGTATATAAATTGGCAATATTAAACATTCTGATTATTAAATTATAAATATACATTTCGATACGAATGTAGCCATATATAATGAGTATATAATCAGCTTTGTTTTTATAGAAATATTTATATATATATATAGAAATATTTGTTCATTATTTAGCCATTATTTATATTTTTTTAATGTTTAAAAAGATTTTGCATGGCTAATTTTGTATTCAAAATCTGTTTTATTCGAATTATATGTAGGTATGGAATAATACAGGAATTTTAACTGATATCCTTAATTTATAATTATATTTAATGTATTTATGTATCAATATAATTGCCAATATTAAATTGAATTATAAATTATAATATGAAATTATAAGTTCAAGTTCATTATTTTAAAATGAGTATATAATTTATACAGATATACAGTATATAATCAGTAGAATCATTTTATATCTATACATTTGTATATAGCTTTTAGAATTATTTATTTTGTATAAATAATACTTTGTACATTGCTAGTTCTTATGTTAGTTATGTTCTGTTCTTTTCTAGTTAAAGTCAGTCCATTGCTGTCTTGCTATTCCAATGTACTTATTTTTACTTTCAGAATTCTGTGGCCATTTGCATTTATTTAATTAGCACTTTTATGCAAATGAAAGTTATAGAAGCATAACTGAATAATCCAAGATAAAAAAATAACAAAAAACATTAGACGTAGTGCTACTGTACCAAATTGAGTAGAGGACATTAGAGAGAGTGTAATTAAAAATGCAGTGAAATGAGTTTAATTATGGCCCTGCTGTGTTGTCCAGGTGTTTGGAGAGAAGGACACAGATGGATTCTATAGAGCAGAGGTCTGTGGCCGCAGGGGGCTCATCCCCTGTAACATGGTCTCAGAGATCCAGACGGATGATGATGAAATGATGGACCAGCTGCTCAAACAGGGGTTTCTTCCTCTCAACACGCCCATTGAGAAAATAGGTATGATCTAAAAGGTGTGCTGACCCCTGCCCATCTTACCCTCTTTACTTCATTTTCTGCCTTCTCTTTCCTTTCTCTGTTCTGATTTGTTTTACAGTAGATTAAACATGGTGCTTGTCTGCAAATCCTCTACCTGTTCCATAGTTTTCATTTTAGAACCCTTAAAGGGATAGTTCACCAAAAAATGAAAATTCTGTCATCACTCATGTCGTTCTAAACCCATATGACTTTCTTTCATCTGCGGAAAACAAAAGAAGTCATATAGAAGAATGTCAAAGGCAGATTTTTCCTTTAAATCCTCTGCCTTCCTTGCCTTCATCCTTTCCTCTCTCTCTTCCATTTCTTTCTTGCTTTCCTCTTTTTTTTCTCAAGTGAACTGTAATAGGTTCAAAGATGGCCGTTCAATTAATCGCAGGTCCCGGAAATCCAAGAGAGGTTTGTGCCCCCATCTTTTCTTCATCAGTTTTCTCATTCAAACCATCTTTTCTTTTTCACTTAAGTGCCTTTTCTCAGCTCACCTCCAAGTTTCCCTTCATCACTTGAATGACGCTTAAATGTCAGCATGACTTATTCTTCTGTTCCCACTGACACCTCATACAGGAAATAATGCAGATTGAACAGTGGGGTCCAAAAGTCTGCAACTATTGAAAAGGTCTGGATTTTGTATTTTATAGCATCTTGTGCTTTAATGGAAACAGAAAAATCTGACCGTTTATACAAAGGAGTTCAAATGATCAATGTCACTCATTTACTTTTTGACTGGGGACCTAGTACAGAAACTTTATTTCCATTTTAAATGTGAAATATGTAATATATATATATATACCATTTGGACCCCACAGAAACTTTTCTACTTACTACTAAATGTGCCTTCTATTTTTTCATATCATGACTTGAGTATTTATTCAAGAAAATTTGTAGAATTTGTGTCATTTTATAGAATTTGTAAAATCATTTTATTGTCCTTAAAAGCAGTCCAATTATCAAAACTCATGTCAATGGTTGTCCAATGACTTGAACAGTAAAAATATTTTTAACATAAAATAAATGACACTTCACCTTAAACAAGTTGGTAATATGCAACTTTGAATTTACTACTAAATGTGCCTTCTATTTGTTCATGTCATGACTTGTGTATTTATTTTGAGCCATTCAAGAAAAAGTGCTGCATGTGTCATTTTGTAGAGTTTTTAAATCCTTTTATTGTCTTAAAAAGTAGGCAAAACTCTTGAAATCTTTAGATTTTTTTTTTTTTTTTTTTAAAGCTAGGGCAGACAATGTTTTCCATAAACAGTTTTTGTAATTCTGGTTGAAAATCTCTTAACATCCTGATAGCAATCAATAATAGAAGTGGTCTAGGTAATAAAAAAAAAATGTCTTCTGTGGAAGTCTCAGGACCAAAAATTTTTACCTGCCTGTCAACATATGTATTTGCATACTTCTGCGCACCCTGCTCGCGCAGACATCACACATCATCAGCGCATTCCGAAAGGCTATGCAGAGCTCTAGACAGACAGTCACTGAGCAAACAGCAGCCAACTTTTACAGTTTATTTTGAACCAAAACAAAAAGCTTATGCTGGCAACCCACTGAGCGGTTTCTGTGTCAACACTATCAATGCCGAAATGAATCTGCAGCAGTCCGGTGGTACAAGTCAGCTCAAAGTTATTTATCGTTCACTATAATTGTAATGTTATGTGCTTTGAGTAAGGTAATTTAATGCAGTCTCTCGTGATGCTTTGCAGACTCTGCTCTGGCTGTGCGCATTCATGTGTTTTGGAGGAGGCGTGGCTTTGGAGAGCTGTCTGATGGGAGGGTGGGATCTTATGCTTTCAAAGCTAGCTTGCTATTGCTAGCCTCTCTGAAATTGCCTACCCTAGCTTTAACATAAAAAAAACGCTTCACCTTGAAAGTTGGTAATATGCAACTCCGAATTTATCCATAAGAGGGCATCACATTCTTGCTGTCATCATTACAACCAGGCTTGCTGTCATTCATAAATCATGCTTTCCTTTTTTATATATTTATTTGTAATTAATTTTAATGATCAAAATAAATATCAAATAATACTTTGTTTTTTGTTTTCTTTCTCACCAGAACTTATTTATTTGTTTTATCCATCTATTCTTGCTTTTTTTTTTTCTCAGAAAGGAACAAAAGGAGTGGAAGGCAGCACGCGGTGTCGACGCGGAGGATGGTGGCCCTATATGACTATGATCCCAGAGAAAGCTCTCCTAACATCGATGTGGAGGTAATGGAGTCCTTTTTGTCTGTGCTTTCTTGCACTTATGGTCTCATCCCATAAGCTTTTGATTTTACGCTGGATTGCCTGGATGTCTGCCTCTGTAAAAGCCACCAAATTCATTTTCAGCCTATTGTCTTTGCTTTTGCGCCAACAATGTGGTTTATATTTGTTTATGTTACTGTTCATTCAGATGGCACATGGCAGCTCTAAAGATTTAGTTCGGTTTAAAGATTGTTCACCCAAAAAAAAGAAAATCCTGTATGACTTGGTTCCCTTTCAGTCAGTTACGTTCGACGTTACGTCGCTACTGACATATTGGGGTCTCACTTGGGAGCCTTTGGGTAATAAGAAAACGGACCAGTGAACATTGGCTAGTGAGATTCCAAGCCACTCCCCCAGACTAACGGGTATATAAGCTTACCAGAAACTCACTCATTCATCTTATTGCTTCGGAGCAGAGCGGTTGTTTCAAAGCACTTTGCCATTTACCTTCACTTTGAGAGGAGACACTTCTACAGAAAAGGCGCATTCAGTGGGGTTTGCTCCCCACGATTGCACTGATAAGTGCAGCGAATACACCCCTGGGTGAATCAAGGTTGGACAATTGGTTTCTCAGCACGGGGCGTGATGCACAGCATCGTCCTGCCCCGGTACCTTTCTTCCCGGAGGTACATGAGGAGGTCACGAAGTCTTGGAAACACTTCTTACTGCCCGAAGCTGCTTCACTGCTTCCTCCGCTCTCACTACCCTCGATGGTGGGGAGGTCAAAAGTTACGCAGAGATTCCTCAGGAGGAGCGTGCAATTGCGGTGCATTTATGCCTGCAAAGAGCCGCCACCTGGCAGAATTGCCCATCCAAGGCCTCTAAGTTCTCCGCCAAGGCTTACAGTGCCCCTGGACAGGCTGCCTCCACCCTGCATGCTATGGCCCTCCTGCAAGTCCATCAGACCAAAGCACTAAAAGAGCTGCACGAGGGTTATTCTGAGCCGGGATTGTTTCAAGAACTGTGCACAGCGACTGACCTGGCCTTGGCCAGACTATGTCCACCTTGGTTTTCCAGGAACCTGAACCTGGCTGAGATGGACGCAGACAAAGCTCGCTTTCTCGATGCCCCCATCTCCCGGCTTCTTTGGCAACACTGTTGAAGACTTTGCCCAGCAGTTCTCAGCAGTACAGAAGAAAGATTAAACACATCTTGCCCCGGCGGGATGCTTATGCTACCAGACCGCCGAGGGCTGCCCCTCCGCCTGCCCATCGCCGAGGGCACCTACATCAGCAGCAGGCAACATACAGGCCGCAAACTTTTGTTGAAAGAGTTTATTTCTGGTCCCACATTTTCACTAAAAGAGCAGTTTCCTCAATCTCTTGGTCACATGAGGATGCGACACCTCCTCACGCATCTCCGGCCAAACCTTTGAGGCTTCCATGGAGCCAGGTAAGAGTCACACCACCCTCACTGCCTCTACTTCGGGGCGCTACGCCTCTCTGGTTGGACCACAGTGCTCCACCTCGCTGCCTCTCCGCGTATAGGTCTGTAGTTCCACTGGTGCCACTCGCACAGTGTGTGGGGTCCTGGCTAGCTCTTCCCAGCCCGTCTCGTTCGCTCATTCAGACGATCAGACTTGGTTATGCAATTCAGTTCGCCCTGTGTCCCCCCGGTTCAGCGCCGTCCTGTTTACCTCAGTGGCAAACAAAGATGCTCCTGTCCTACGTGCAGAGATTGCGGTCCTGCTACCGAAGGACACAATAGAGCCGGTCCCTCCAGCCAAGAAGTCAGATTTTTACGGCCCGTACTTCATCGTACCCAAGAAAGGCAGTGGGTTACGGCCGATCTTGGATCTTTGTGTCTTGAACTGGGCTCTTCACAAGCACCCGTTCTAGATGCTAACGCAGAAACTTTTGCCCCTCTAGAATCTTAAGCGTTATTGGTTTGCAGCGATCGACCCGAAGGACTTCGTTTTTGCCTCAACACAGACTGTTCCTTTGGTTTGCTTTCGTGGGTGAGGCATACCAGTACAAGATTTCTCCCCTTTGGGCTGTCCCTGTTTCCCCACATCTTCACGAAGGGAAGTGGGCATTCAAATTCTCAAATGTACACCCTGCTGGATCCCATCTCGGCTCCTCAGCACAAACCTAAATGAGTGAGTTGCCAGCAAGCTTATATACCGTATGTCCAGGGGAGTGGCTTGCGATGCAAATCTCACTTGCCAATGTTTGTTGGCCCGTTTTCTTTCTACCCGAAGGTGATTGGGGTCCCAAGTGAGACCCCAATACCTCAGTATTGACGCAATGCCTCCGTTACCCTCCTTCTGGGAACGAGGTTTACAAAAGTTTCATTCATTTTGTTATGCGCTTCTGTCTTTTTTATTAATTTTTTTTAAATAGTACTCAAATTATTCTTAAGTATACTTAAATGTATTTAAATAAAACATGTTTATTTCAGTCAATGCAACATTTATAATTTTAGTTTGAAGTTTAGTTTAGTTTAAATTTAAACATTTTAATAGTTTAAGTTAACAATAATAACACTGGTTTACCAAATAACAAATAGTCCCACTCAAACTCATGCTATTGGTTGAGCCAAAGTAGCTGTTTTGGCTTTGGACAGTAGAAAGCATTTTAACATAAAAAAAAGAAACTTCACCCAGTTAGTAATTTGCACTTCCGAATTTATCCGTTAGAGGGCGTCAAAATAGAATAACAAAAAAATTGGGCTATTCATGTTGCCATCCTGACAACCAGGTCTGCTGTCATTCATAAATCATGCTGTGCTTTTTTGTACATATTTACATGTGTTAATTTTTTAAAATGTAATTTTACTTTATGTGAGATCTTAATCATAAAAACTAAAAATCTAAGCAGAAAAAAAAAAGTGTTAAAAACAATACATTTAAAAACACATAATTGGGTAAAATGTGTCCTCAGTAGTAACACCCATCGAACTTGTCCAGTTAAAATTCCAGTTCAATTTAAAGAAAATCTCAGAGAACAAACAACATTAGATCTGCTAATAATTCTAGATTAGTAGTAATAGTATTTTCAAGTCTTTTACACCCCATTGTCACTTACTGTCACCTTTGCATTGCCGCTGGCGCACAGGCCCGCTATGGGGGCAGCTTGCAGAGTGAGGAGGTGAGTGTGGAAGGAAGTAGTGAGTATACACTCACTGGGCCTGTGACAAATGACACTCTGTTTCCTTCTTAGGGAGCTCACTGCACTGTTTCAGCACCTGTACTGTTTGTGGACATCTCACTTTTGGGGCCCCCACATCATAATGCATGAACAATACATTTGCATTGTGTACTGAATGTGTTTTAAAAAGCCTTCATAATATGCTTGATGAATGATTCTCTTAGGAAAAAGCGTAATAGGAAGCCATGATGGAAGTATTAGTGCCATGCTTTAGTGAACAAAATATGCATTTAAATTAATTCCAATGTGTACGCATGCATTTATTGGATATTATGAATCATTATAATGCGTTTATGAAGGCTTTGTGACAGGCTGTCGTAAAATTTGCTCCGCTGTAAGTGAGTGAGTTCCTATGAAAGGAATATGGAATGGTTATTTGTGACACTCTGTGTGTGTTTTTTGCTGTTGTTGGACTGGAGGTAAAGGGTTACACAATCACTGTGGTTTTGTGAACACAGCTCACAGTCTCCCAGAGAGGACCTGCCTTGCCCAGTGTTGGTTGATCTGTGTTTGTATTTCATTAGTTTGGTGGATGTTGTTTTGAGCCTGAACTAAAGAATGTTGCTATAAAATATTAGATTTTATTTTCATTCTAATAGGGAACGTAGTGTCTCTTTTTCTGATATTTCTTAGCTTTTTTAAAGATAGATAGATAGATCTACATTGTGGTTGTAACTGTTGCATTTTTGCATATTAAATTAGCTCTGTGACAGTTATGAATGATGACTGAAATCTAACATGTTTTTCTCTTTCTGTTCTTCAGGCCGAACTGACTTTTTGTGCAGGTGATGTGATCACAGTGTTTGGAGAGATCGATGAGGATGGCTTTTATTATGTGAGTAGATTATTCACACCACCTGTGTTTTTGGTGCAAACACTATACTATTCCGCAAATGCGTTTTCCTCAGTGGCCAGCATTTAAACCTTTTTTGTGTTCACACCCAAGCGATTTTCGCTGACGATGAGCCGAGTGAACATGCAAATTCATTCCCTGACATTAGATGGCGCGATTGTCAAACGTTCGTGGGAAAAAGTTACAAGCCTATGTACATGAAAGACAATTAAGTAAAATGAAACTCACCATCAAGGCCCATTTGCTCTGCAATACCACTCCATAACAGTTCTCTTTTATCAAGATTTTTGTAGTCGCGTTTGTCAAATAGTTCTTTATGTTCAGACACCAACGAGGCCAGCAGCTCTACATTCATCTTGCCTTGCATCTTCCTCGTCTTATTTCTTCCCAGCAGTGTAGACGCTATCTTCTTCGCCTGTATGTGTGCTCGGCAAGACCGTTTTGTGTTTGAGCGCCCCCAAGTTGTGTTTTACTGTAACTTCAGAAGCTCCAGACACGTGAGCAAAAGCGCCAATCTCATTGGTCGGATAGTTTTTGACGCGGCGCGTCAAACCAAAAAAACGAACCCGAGGCGTTTTTTTAAAAATGACGCTTTTACGCGTGGCGTTTTTCGCGTCGGTGTGCACACTCACATTGGCGCCCTTTGTTTAGTCACGAGGCGTTAAACGTCGGCGAATATCGCGCGCGAAATTCGTCCCGGTGTGAACAGGCCTTAATGGTGATCCTTCATGTTTGAGGTTATTCCTACTATTGACTTTGAACACAGGAGAGCTGCCACACTGGGATTTAGCCATAGGTGCGTGATATCCTCTTGTTTTCTATTCAGGGGGAGCTCAATGGACACAAGGGTTTGGTCCCCTCCAATTTTCTTGAAGAAGTGCCTGATGACGTGGAGGTTTACCTCACAAACACCCCGAGCCGTCACCCCCAGGACCACCCGCCCCGGACAAAGAACAAAAGGGTACATCCTGTTACACACTAGCCCTCTGTCATCCATTTATTTTAATCTTCTTCCTGCTCCGCTGTTTTTTTTCCTCTTCTCCGTCTGTGTTTGTGTTGTGTGACAGCCGGTTGCTTTTTTGATGGATCATTGAAGGAAAACAGAAAAGAAACGAAAAATGAAGACAGCTTACTAAACACAGAGACATACCGTTAAATACAAGACTGAGGAACCTTTATTTTTATGTCAGATGCTCTGCGGAAGCATTTGAGGAGAAATGTGAACTGTTAATGAAATTGCATATTCATACAGCATTGTTTGAAAAAAGAATTCACGCAAAGAGACGTGCCAGATTATTAGTTGTTTATTGTTATTATTTATGGGAAAAGAAGCACTAAAAGACTCTTTATTATTTTTTACTTAATTCACAAGTGAAGCATTGTAATTGATGCTTTATGAATGTAACTGTGTTTAAACGTGAAATCAATTTATAATAGAGGAGATAGTTTTGATGTACAGAGAACTGAAACCATGTAGAACTGTAGAACTGCATGCTTTTACTTTCAGAATGCTTCAACGCCACCATGAAACTTTTTTAGGTGCTTTAACGGATTGAGACCAGTTAAAAAAAAACGAACCTTAAATCCTTTTGTATATGTTTCCAAAATAATTGTTTTTGTATATTGCTGATATATAAGACTATCAACTTACAGAGAGACACAAAACAAATGTTGCAAGTAGAGAGAGGTATCAAGAATGATTTTATCTGTAGATGTAGATATTGTACAATGGACTGTAAAAAAAAAAAGAAAATATAATTGCTGATGGATGTTCTGCTCAATCATCAGGACCCATCAAGGTTTTTCTGTACTGAAAGTTTGGTGATTTTATTTTTTCATATTCATTGTGAAGACAATTGAGATGCATTACATCATGGCATTGTTTGTTTTTTTCCTCACTTGCTTGGCAAAACAGAAGAAGAGTGTTCATTTCACTCCGTAACGGCTCAGTATCTGTCACGTAAGTGAGCAACAGAGGATACAACGAATAACGCTGTCTTCGTCTAATGCATACGACACGGGTCCTTATTACTGTTGCACCTGGTATGCACATTAACACCAAGCATTTACAAAAAAATGTAAGAAAAATCGAACACAGAATTGACGTATATTTACAATTATTTCATTTTAATTTGTAATATTTTATTTTGTAACTCTTTTTGTAATTTCAATATTTTTATATTGTTTAAATATATATTTTAAATATCAAATTATTTAAATATTATTTAAAATCTATAGTATATATATATATATATTTTAAAAAACAAATAATAATTAAAAGATGTATATTTATAATATTTGTTATGAATTCAATTTTATTTAAGAATTTCACACTAAAATAATGGGTTACGTTGACATTCTTTGTATGCACACAAATTAGCATTCAAACATAACATAGCACTCATCAAAACACACCTATAATTCTCATGACCTGGAATTCTCATCTCATATATTTGTGCATCAGTTTCACAGTACTACAAGTAGCGCTGCTCAGAGAGCTGTGATTGGTCCACTGCTGTCAGTGCATTAGACAGGCACAGCTGGTATCTTCAGTTGTTTCTCTGGGTGTTGTCCATTATAATGTTCGTCTTTCATTGACTCCTACTGTAAGTCTTAAAAAGCTATAAGGCCATTGTTGCACGGTCAGAATTGGACCCCTGACCCCCTTACCCCCCACCCCTTCTCTTTTCTAATGTGTGCAGTTTAGTAGATTCCTAGTGTAAGCCCTGGGACAAACCCTCTCCTCTCCTGTGGACGTGCACCCTATCATACTGCACTGAGCACGAATTCCCACTATTTCAATTTTTATTTCAAAACGAATACTGAAACATTGGCAAGGTCAGCCAGGTCATACAGGTGTGTGTGTGTGGGGTGCACTATTTCCATTGACTCTAGGAATGAACTCAAACGAGCATAAGTATCCTCACCCTTATCCGTCTAAAGCGTAGATTGTAGTTCTATTCTCATATATATTTGATTGAATTGATCTTTATTTTAAGTTTATGCGTTCTTGCAGCCACTTTTGTAAATGAAGCTTTTTTAAAGCAGGTTTGATTTGGCTCCAACACCCTTGGTGAAGTTACCATGCTGAAAGGTGATAGATTACTTCAAAAGACTGGTAAATTAAATACTTATCTTCTCTTTTCATTGCCATTGTAGATTGTCACTGTTAGCGTAAATACTCATTTGAAATAATGATGTGTTGTGCAACTATACAACTAAAATGAAGGGCAAAGTATGGCATGTAAAAGTGTTTTTGCTGTTAAGGAGTTCATAATTAGTTCATTGTCATGTCACTTTGTGTAAAAACAGTCAATTTCTTATGATTATTTTGTTGCACTTGCAGTCTGAACAGGTTTATTAATGTTTTAATGAGAGTTTAGCTAGAATTTGAATTTGTGCAGTTTTACTAAAACGATTCCCACAGATGACTTTTTAGAGTGCCTCCCCCTATTGGCCGGATGTATTATTTTATGATGCAAATTTGTACTATACATTCATAATTGACTGTATGGTGGCCCTTCTGGGACAGAAAGGACTGTGAGAGGAGATGGGAGTGTCTGTTGTACAGTAATGACGTTGAGATGCTTTAAAAGGCAAAGAAACACTTTCTTTTCTTTTTAAACATCCAGCCCCTGAACTGTCCCTTGCGGGTCTTCCGTTAGGTTCCCGTGGAAAAAGCGGGCCCTCCCAGAAGAAGTGCCACCCCCACAGTGCGCCCACACATCCCGGGGTCCGGCCCCGCAGCACAGGGGCCCGGCAGTTCCTTCCGGCGCCCCCGAGCTGACTCTAAGACAAAAGGACTGCTCTCCAAAGGAAAGAATCTGTTGAAAAGGCTTGGTGCTGTCAAATAGTTTCACACACCGTAAACCCTCCTCACGGCAGCCGGGATATAAGAGATAAAATAACACTTCTCCCATCTTCTGTTTCTGTAGTCACATGAATTGGGCATGGAAAAGAGAAAGGGAAATGGTGGAAACTAGGGCTTTCATGACCACTACTTCAGCTTTATCCCGATTGAAGCTGTTACTCCAAACACTGTAAGTCTTGTTTGCCCATTTTTAATTCTTAAAAGCACAGAAATGCTCACTAATGTGAGTTGATGCCTTGTCTTAAAATATACAGTACAGGGGATAATGAAATATAATCTATGTGTATTAAATTAGGATAATATTTTATTGATTTTTAAGGGATAGACAATTATTGTAGTGTTATTATTAATTATGTGATAACATTATTATTTAACAGCAGCAACATCTACAATATTAAACATAAAAAAGAATTACATTTCCCTTAAATGTAATACAATTAAACATTCATTTAATATAACAAATGTCCAATAATAAGAAGAATTATTATTAGTATTATAACTATTTTTGGCACATTTTAGATCTAGAACTTATTTTCTAAGAGAAAGATAACCTAGCACAAATTTTTAGGAGTTAGCACAAATATGAAATGTGGGTTTTTCAGTGACTAAACACTGCTTATATGTCTACAAAAACCATGCTCTGCCACTTTTGACTGGATTGTTTTAGCACTAAAAGGTCATGAAACTCCTAGTGGAGCCCCGTCATATTTGCCTTATTCAATGCACAATGGTTTGTGTTGTGTCCAGTCAGTTGGGTGAGATTCGTCTATCTGTGTCATGTGCGGTCATGTAGATGTTTTCCTCCTCATGAAAAAGCAGTGTATTTCAAATCTGTGTGACCAAGTGTTGTGTTGGTTTTTTTTTTTTTTGCAATGTGTGTCAAAAGTAGGGAGGGAGGACTGTAACCTTGTTTAAACCACTTTGGAAAGAACAAATATCTGTTTAAATGGTTTGTAAATCCATTCGCATGTAAATTGTGCAAATGAATGCAGCAATTTACTTAAGAATGTTTTTATACGCGATTTACACATGAGGTTCTGTATGTTTTCACAAACAAGGCCCTTAATTTCCACTTATTTAGCTCAACTTATTCATAATTTTACATAAATCAGTTTGGTTTTTGGCTCACTGATGCCTCTCCCAGCATTCAAACCATTTGAATAAAATGATGCACCTATACTGTACTTGATAAGGATGAAGGAAATGAGCAATTGTGAATGTATGGCCAAGGAAAATCTTTCTGGAAATACGTGATCCATTTGATCCAGTCCGTACTATACTTGTTCCCCATTCATTGTTCATCTTTTGTTTTTCTTTTTTTATGTCATTTCACCCCTACATTTTGCCCTAAACAAACATGCTAAAGTAGGTTTGCAAGGATTGACCGAGACTGCCAAAAGAAAAAAAGAAAAACAGGAATGTATGAGAAACATTCTGTATATCTTGTACAATTTACAGCCAAACTCCAGGCATTTGAATTCATCAGAATAACTGTATTTTTTTTTTTTTTTTTTTTTTTTCCGAGTCATTTAATCATAAGATATGTTACAGAACATCGCTTCTACATGTTTGAGTGACTGCTGCTCTTTTTGTACTTTTGTCCATTTGTACATTCTTTTTAAATGTTTATACTTGCTTTTCAGACTGCCTTTTTTGTACATTAAACTTTATAATCTGACAGTGCAAGCTATCCTCATGGTGTCTTCAAACCATAATGTTTTAAAGTCTGCAATTGTGTGCTAGCTTTATGAAAAAGAATTATAAGCCTATATTGATGGTTATCAAATATTGTGTGAGTGTGCATGTGCAGTTTTATATCAAAATAAATTTGATATTTTATACACACTGTAGTATGCGTTTATTTTATTTTATTAACTCAATATTCAATGTTCTACAGTTTCACAGGTGAGTGAATGCGTAATGGTGATGGTTGATACAATATAATCATGTACTTCCAATAGATGGCGCCCAAAGTCAAGAATTGCCAGTGATTTACATCCTTTAAAGGTGTGTACAAATTCACAAAATGTACAAGGGTCAAAGGCCGTTCTCTTTCTCTCTCATACACACTCCAAGATAAAACAATAAATGTATATGCTACCTGCACACACTTTTTTGTCCCTTCATGCGTATTTTACCAGAGTACCTTACCACATGTTCATGTATTTGTTTTTAGCTCTGCAGCCCCACCTTTTTTTTTTTTATATATAATATAAACAGAAAAAAGAACAGGTATGAGATCATCATATAAATAGCGTAAAAGCTTCACTATTTTTCAACCCAAGTAGTAACTCAATATCATTTTTATTATCTATCTGAAATAACAAAAAGTTTGGTTTTCCTTTAGCCCATTTTTGTTTATGTAGCCTACACTGTAAAAAAAATATTGTTGGTTTAACTTAAAAAAAAGTAAGTTACCTGGTTGCCTTAAAATTTTGAGTCTATTGAAATAAAATATTTGAGTAAATATAGTGAAGGAAATTGGTTTAATTAATAGAAACTCCAAATATTATGTTATCTGAACCACATAAATTCACACAAATTAAAAAAGGTTGATTTGGCAAAAGATAAAAAGTTGTGATAAAAAATAATTAAAATATTTTTTTTTTACAGTGAATATGGTATTTCCCCATAATCAAACAAAGATAAACAATAAAGGCCACATTTGGTGGTAATCTTTGTCTATTCAAATAAAATGAAAAAATATATTTTTCACAAAAGTAAGCTTTCATCCCTAAGCATTTATGAAGAAAACATTCCAAATCTAGCCAAAACATTTAGCTATAAATGCAATTAAAAAATAAGTGGACAACATGTTCTTTCTCAGCCCCACCTTATAGTCTTTTTAATCTAAAAATGACGTAATTTGTTTCCCACGTCCAGAGGCTAAGAAAAGTTCTAGAGCTTGTTCAAAATGGGCCTATTTTTAACTGCTCTTAAAAAAGTATTATTTTCAATTGTTCCCTGTGTATTTCAATAGATAGTAACTTTTCTCAGAGTCATTATTCAGTTGTTAATCCAGATCGTTGAAGAAGTATTATGAGGAAACCGTTGTCACGGGCTAGATGTTACTATTCTCAACGCTGCTCAGGATGGACCAATGACTGTTGCTTGTGATTACTATCTAAAGTTATAGAGATTGACGGAACGTAATTCCTTTCTGATGTCAGGTTTCTTGTAATGAACAGATTTACACTTTAACTCTAATGTATGAATATCTGTGCTATGACAAACATGTCCTGATTTTTAAATGGGAATCAATGTAGGAGCCTGCATGCGCCCCCTGCAGGAAAACAACTTCGTGTCCCATAGGAAACAGTTATGTAGTAGCATTTACCGCCCAATGGGCTCAACCCACTGAAGAGCGCGCGAGCTCAGCGCTTGTTCTTCATCTTCATCAAAGCTCGAGCGCAGCGCGCGATAGGCAACTAACGGACTCTTAAACGATGGATTACAAACTCTGAAATTAGTTACCAATTACAAGTGATCTTTATTACTGGTCATTTTGAACGTCATAATCTGACGCACTCATAACTTCTTTTTTTTTCTTAGCAAAATATCCTAAAAAACATCTTTACTCTGATAAAAGCGCAATGATTTGTTCTTTTACCTTTAACGGCGCAGTATAACGTTAGATTTGAAGACTGTAACTTTCTTTTGTTGCTGAAAACTATCGTTAAACCATGGACTTAATATACTGTAAAGTCCTACTGACTCTCCTGAGCGTATTTCAGGTAAGATTATTTTTATGGACAGAAGAAACATTTTGTTTTTAATATAGCTTGATGTGATTTTTAATGTTTTGTTTTTTTTTGTTTGTTTTTTTGTTTTAAGTTCTTTCAGGTTCGTAGTGACACTGTATCACCGTCAAAACATCCAGGTAAAATAAATTCAAATTATTTATTTTTTTTCTTCAGAACTCGTAGGGAGGGAAAACGTAAATTCGATAGCCTACATTTACATCAAATTCGTTATTTTGGTTCACTTTAGACCTGCACTAATAAACAGTAAGAAATTTATCTTAATGTGGATGTTTCTCTCTCTCTCTCTCTCTCTCTCTCTCTCTCTCTCTCTCTCAAAATTTAAAAGGTTCATTTAATTCAGTGCAACCTTTAGGCTGTAGCCTAGTCAAAAGTTATTTACATAATAGTAATAGTTTTACTGGCGATTTACAGACACATGGTTGAAATGTCTTAATGTCCCCCTTGCTTGTCCTAAAACACTGAATACGTCACCGTAATCGCAGCGAAACGAAGCATCGACATTTAAATCTGTTTAACGTTAAAGTTTCTTTCTACAAATACTCCTTCCTCCATCCACAACAGCACTTTCTGATCGAAATCTGCTCGAAAACCTAGCTAGTTTTGTAAAAATACGTTGTATTGTTGCTGAGGTAAATTGATAGGTAAACAAAACTAAAACTATACATACTCTCTCTCTCTCTCTCTCTCTCTCTCTCTCTATATATATATATATATATATACACTTACTTTCTAAAAGTATTAATTAAGAGTTAAGACAACTTTATAATATAAATAATTAAGATATAACTTATAATTTATCACCTTACAAGTTACTGGAATTTGATAAATTTGTTTCACGATAGAAATATTTAGATTATTAACCACTAAAATTGCTGTCTTTGCATACAGATAGAAATGTTAAGATTTCATTCTCAAAAGGCAAGTCCTATATAGGCTAGTCCAGGTTAAGCACTCTTCTGGATGTTTGTTATCATGCACACAGAATTTTCCAAATTGAAGCCTAAATTAAAAAAAAAAAATCTAAATCAAAATTGACCAGCAGGGATGAGTCTGAACTGGACTGAACCAGTGATAAACAGTAGAGTTGTCTGAAGATCATTTCCAAAACTCTGTCAACCTTAATAAAAATAAACAGAAAACAATCGTTTAAATGATGATGCTGGATTGAGACTACAAACTCTCACTATAATGTTTTGTTTTTTTCACTTGTGTACAGTATTTGCATTGATGTACATGCTTGGATGTGTGTATGTTGTGCTCAGGCCTGCAGGTGCTGGCCACGGCTTCACACTACTGGCCCCTGGATTCAGTGGAAGGGATCCGCGGTCTATCGGACCAGATTGGGAACAGAACAGGTCATGTTAATGGGACTAACATAAGTATGTAAACATATGTCACACCTGCCTTCTTTCTTTCTTTCTTTCTTTCTTTCTTTCTTTCTTTCTTTCTTTCTTTCTTTCTTTCTTTCTTTCTTTCTTTCTTTCTTTCTTTCTTTCTTTCTTTCTGTCTGTCTTTCTGTCACCACAGCTGTTTAACATTCTTCTACGGTCACGTCTTAGTTTCAGAAATCTCTGTGGCTTTGCAGCTGTCTTCAGCTCTTAAAACGAACTGATTTGCTTATTTGAGTCGAAAAGTTGAGGACTTGCATGATTACCTCAGTTGTGATGAAGACAACTGACTGTGACATTTAAGGGTGTCACACAGTTTCTCTCAGTGATTTACTAGTCCACTTGGGAGTTTTAGAGGACCAAACTCACCAATACACCGTACATCTTGGTAAAAAAAACCTGTTGAAAATAAGGAATTTGTGCATGTAAGACAAACATCCACACATTATTCCATAGCTGGAGTATATTTCCAGTAAGTACAGTATGGCATTTGTTCTGAACAAATGGAGGGCTGAGAGGAATTCGCTAGGCCTCTCAGACTTGTGTCGGCACAATGTGTTGTCCCATGTGCGGACCTGAAAGATATGTTAAAATCTCATTGAATCATCTCGTCCACCATGTCTGCCTGAGTGTCTCACAATGTCCCTTTTTTCCCCATCTCTATACTCATTTGTACATGTGTATGTTGCTGAATCACCTGTTTTTTGTTTGCTCTGTCTCACTTTCTTTGTTATTTCCACATTCTCTCCATCACAGCTGTCAGAATCCACAACCACACTGTCCTGACTACCCATAATTCTTCCTCTGTGTATACCAATGACTCTGCCTACACTAACATTTCCGCCACCGTAGGTGAGGCTCTCACACGTTCACTCACTTACTAGTACACAGCTAGGGTCTCAAAGAAGAGCATTAGGGGCTATACATTCATGTAGACCTTGTATATCAGCGGGACATCATTAGGAGAAAATAAACGAAAAAACTCTGATATATGACCATTTACATTAGCGTAATTGAAGCATGAATTGTTTAGTGCTGTTCAGTCTGGCATTCTTCACCGAAATCAAACCTTTCAAGCTTTACGAGTGATTTTATTGGATCCAGTGCGTTTGTGAAACTGCGTTTGAAAACCTTGCCCCATTTTGGAAATCTACTGTTTGTGCTGTGATTTGTTATGTCAGTTCATTTAAAACAAATGTCCCAGCCAAAAAACAATTATACGACGATTTGAATCTGATCGGTCGAGCAGCGTTGAAAGAGTGCTGCTATTTAGTATAACAGTCCTGCGATGCTTGATTGCGCAACATTGTAACTGTTTTCATGGTGTCGGTAAGGTTTTTGTAATGGGCTGCATTTATTTGATCAAAAATTATGATTTTAAAAAACTTTTCTTTTTTATAATGTATTTTAAAATGAGCTGAATTTTCACCAGCCGTTACTGATTCATCCGTGCTGATTTGGTGCTTAAGAAACATTTATTATTATTATCAATGTTAAAAACAATTGTTCCGCTTAATATTTCATATTCAAAATCACTTGATAAATGGAAAGTTCAGCATTTGTAACATCTAGCATTTGTTACATCTCTTTACTGTCACTTTTGATCAATTTAATGTGTCTTTGCTGAATAAAAGATTTCTTTAAAAAGAAATTTGTGATTTAGTAGGGTTTTCAAGTGCAACTTGTTTTTATGATCATTCTGATAGCATATGAAAGCAGCATTAATATCAGCACAGATTGCTTGTGTGACATTGTAATTCAGATCCCCCCTTTTTTACTGTAAATCTCAAAATCTAGTTCACGAAGGCATCTTCGATTCCCTGGATCTCACTGCATAGATGGATGTTCACTCCTCTGTAGTCTGTACCTCTTTATCTCTCTGCTGTTGTTCACTCGCTCCACACTTCAGTCTGTCTCCTCTCTGTCTTCTGCCATTCACTGTGTCTTCACTGAGCACTCTTTTCCATCATCATCATCTCTTCTCTCAACTCATCCATTCATGAGGTGCGATGGTGCTATGGCTCCCACTGTGATCCACAGATCCTGGCCTTTTAGGTATAACAAAGGAGGATTTATTGACCAAAATCGCTGCCCTCGCAAAGGAACAACTTACCATTGACAAAAATCAGACTGTCATGAATCATCTGCAGTTCAGTTGCTTAGATGGGGGATTTTGAATTCCCTAGATCCTCCTTATTCAGGAGATCTGCTCTTGTTGTTGTAGAGGATGGAGCAAAATGCTCATAGTTTTACTATATGGGTAAAAGGTTAGGATTTCCCCATAAAGACTTTGTTGTCTTTCAGATCGGCTATCAATGATTATTCACCCAAAAGATTTAGCATTATAAACTGTAATGGTTTTTGAAATGTCATATTGCAAGTGTTATAATCTTGTTGGTTGGTCTTTCGTTGTGTAGACATTGTAGAAGGAATGGTGAATAAGGGCATCTATCTGAATGGTGATAATGGAGCCACTTTCCTTCACTTTGGCAACTATAAAGACTCCTGCATAAGTGATCCTACTCTGTGTGGACCTGCCGGTGAGTTTTTATCATCTTCGTGCAATCTTTTCTGATGTTATAGAAGTGCATCTTTATATGGTCATACTGTAGATGTATGACAGTTGAGTAATGTGTTGCTCAGGTTTATACATGACGTAATAATGGCTAATGGTTCAAAATTAAGTTTTGAATCAAGAGCAAATATATCAGCTTACATCAAACATTTTGTGCGTGAAAGCTGATATCATCTGTTATTCATCTGCTCACATCAGTGCACATTCTTTTGCTCGCAAAAAGGAGAATATGTTGCATTTATATTTATTTTCCAGGGCTTGACCAAAGTAAGACTTGCTGTAATGTTGTTTGTAATGAAGCAGCCTGGATCTAATAAAGAAGCATTTGTTTAGTTAAGTTAGATCAGTATGTATCGGAAAAAGAGCTTGGTGGTTGGCGAGAGCCAGAGGATTATGAAAATGATATTAAAAGCTTAATTTATTGATATTTGATATTTCATTTTTATTATTTATTTTAAATTTACATTCAAATTCAAATAAAAAAATATATAATAAATTTGAAAATGAAATTTTTTGAGCTTCTAATCACAGCCTACTGTACTGTTAAATCCTGTATACTCTGTATTTGTAAAGTATTATTTTCCTTTAAGTTAAAATACCTTGTGTTCAACATTAAAGCTTTACTTAACTGCTACTCCTGGACAGGGATAACGTTCTCCTTCTTCTGGAAAAACAAAGAGATAGAGTCTCGTTTTGCGATTGCATCCGGAGGTAAAATCATCTCGAGTGGTTTCTCTGTCTACTCCAACCCTCATGGCGGATACGTGGAGTTTTACACGAGAGGAGATTCCAAGACATGGAAAGCACAAATCGAACTCCCAGGTAGTTATTATTTGAGTGTGTGGGGTGGAATTTTAATTTAGGATATGGAAAGGGTTTAAATGTTTGGGGAACCAAATTATTTTGCCTTATCTCTAAAGCCAAAAAAAAGATTTCCCATGATCTTGATATTTTGCGCACATGGATAGTTTGGAATACATTCTGGTTTGGAATTACACAGTCTGACCATAAATATTTTGAATATGTAGTTGTGTTCATAATTATATTGATTACATTCGGATGTCGAAACAGTCAATAGGCTTCAGAATAAACTTTCTCTTTTGGACTTGACAGAGTGATTTAAATGTTGATCTTACTGTAAAAAAATTAAGTGTAAGTGAAAAGTAGCTGCCTGAGAAAATATTATTTATTAATTACCTCTCTTTCATCTAAGATTTTTCAGTCATTTGGTAATTTGTCACTTCCATCTTCAGTATCCATGTTTCTGCTTCTCAAATCTTCAGAGTATCTGGTCTTGTTTGGATTGAAGTGGTTTCTAAGTTTAGTGATTATATGGACCCATCCAGAAGTTTGGGGTCAGTAAGATTTGTAAAAAAAAAAAACTTTTATGCAGCAACAACGCAATAATTTAATCAAGTGACAGCAAAGACCTTTAAAATGAAACCAACATTTTGAATAAATTATGTTCTTTTGAACTTTCTAATATCAAATCACCAAATCAGCATATTAGAATGACACTGATGCTGAAAATTCAGATTTGACATCACAGAAATAAATTACATTTTAAAATATATTCAAATAGAAAGCATTTATTTTAAAGTGTAATAATATATATTTTTTAAATATTCCAGTTTTAGTGCAGTAATATGCAGCACAAGAGACTTACTTACAGGAGCATTTATATTTGCCCAGTCGATGTTACTAAATATAACCCATAAATATGCAAATAAGAATGTTAGAAATACACCAAGGCCTCTAAGATACAGTCAGAACATGAACAGGATACCCCAGGATTATGTCCGTAAGACATGTATTACCAAAGCATGAACCAATCCCTCACAAAAAAAGAGAGAGAGATAGATAGAGAGAGAGAGAGATGATGATGAGACAGTCTCCATTTGCCATTTTTATCCCTGGACAGATGAAATGAGCCATTGACAGTTCAACTCAGAGTTTCTGTATACCATTTCTTATTGGCTTCATTATAAGCTGATGAAATCCATTCCACATGCTGTCTCCAGCCCTCCGTTTCTGTTCATTTTAAACTTGTGTTGGACCCAGACAGCGCTAGTAGATCTGGAAATAATATTACTATTATCTCTATTTCCAAACAGTCAATTGTTGTATTTATTAATTTATTTGTTTGTATGTTTTTTTTATTTAATTTGCCGGCTTTCTTTCTCTCCTATTGTCTCTGTGCTTTATCTAGGGCCCTACTGGACACATGTGCTCTTCACATGGACCCACACGGAGGGGTTAAAGGTCTACATTAACGGCACATTTAGCACCGGAGACCCCACAGGAAATGTTTCCCATAACTATGGTGATCCCTATGCCGATCTGGTCATTGGCACACTAAACACCGGGAGTTACAACCATTATGCCACAGGTGCCTTCGATGAGTTTGTGATTTGGGAGAGGGCCCTGTCCCCTCAGGATGTCTGGATGTACTACAAAGCAGCCATTGGTAAGTTATTATAGAGCTCATTGTGACTCAAATCTGCTGTCATCATCATTTCATTTATCTATTAGTTTATTTTCTCTGTGGCAGCCTTCACTTGTCCCCAACCATGTGCTTCTCTGCAGTTGTCAGCCATTGCCATTGTTGTCAGGGTTTCCCAAATTAGCTTTCCAGCTTGTCCCAGCTTGTCCCAACTTGTCTCTTAGCAGATGCTAGCTCTTCATGCTTTTCAATATATCTAGAATATTCTTGGTTAATTCTGTCTGTCTCTAATTATTCATTTGAAGTAAAATACCAGTTAAGCCACTTTAATTGAAAACATGCTAAAAAATCATTGGTAATTATAAAAAATGTTTCTCGAGCACAAAATCAGCATGTTAGAATGTTTTCTGAAGGATCATGTGACACTGAAGATTGGAGTAACTGTATATATCGCACCTTTCAAAATCTCTACAACACTTTACAATCACATAATTAATACAGAGAAAAAGTGTACGTTAAAATGTCATTGGTGGAGATCAAGAATGTCAGGTTTCAGAGCGTTCTGTTTGACTGTTTGGAAACAGAAACATCTGTGATGCTGCTGCTTTGCTTTTCTGCCATATCTCTGAAGTTATTACCCTACGTGCAGGTTTATTATAGAGAGGAAGAACCATTTGAAGACAATTTCCTTTAGAGAAACCGGTCCACATTCCATCAGTCCTCAAACTAACCACAATGAAACGCACTGTCGAAATACCATTATATGTTTGTTGTGTCCTCGAAGACTGGCTTTGGTTATAACTGCGCATATCTTTACCTTATATGTATGTAGCGGCGGGACGAGTTTTATATCAGGGGGTTTGTTTTCTTTTAGTTTGGAACCTCGTTTGGGCAGCTGGTTGAAGTTTCTTGCAGGCAAGAAGTCTTCAGTGTGGCAAAGACAAATTAAAGCTCCAATAAGGCTGCAAATGGTTTCCGTCTTCATCAGTAACAGAGACCAGACCAATGAGGTCTCTAAAGGAATAGTTCACTTCAAAATGAAAATTCTGTCATCATTTACTCACCCTCAAGTTGTTTCAACACAAAAGTGTGCTTAACAAAAAAGAAGATATTTGAGGAATGTCGGTAACCAAACAGTGATGAACCCCATTGCTTCCTACTATGAATGCCAATGGGGTCCATCAACTGTCTGGTTACCGACATTCTTCAAAATATCTTCCTTTGTGTTCAGCAGAAGAAAGAAATTCATGCAAGTTTGAAACAACTTGAGGGTGAGGAAATGATGACAGAATTTTCATTTTGAAGTGAACTATTCCTTTAACACCTGAAGAAAGCTATCAGTTAGTATTCCCATTCATTTAAATGCAGATGGTGTAGTTACAGAATCTACTAGCAACTCAAAAACTTCTGAGTGATACCTTTTAATTACCTTATGAAGAAGATTTCATTTTCTTCCATGACTAATACAATTAAAGGAAGTTATATTAGGTCCAATACTGGACAAGTCATCTGGAATATCTGGCCTGGAGAGTGATGCATTTAAAAAAAAAAAACTTAATCATTGTTTTCATTTACAATAAATATATTTAAACACTCTTTAAAACCAGATAAATTTACTGAAGAATTTAAATTGGCCAATAGTTTTTTTCCTCCTCTTTTAAGCATGAAGTGTTTGTTGGGCAGTAGAACATGGCCCTAGTGCCACGGTCATTGGTTCGATTCTCAGGAAATGCAAGAATGTATGCTTTGGTGTCTGTCAGGAGTTAGTAAGCAGCCATGGAGGACACTAGACAGGAGTAGCAAACTTCATCCATCTTGTTTGCTCTTTTCACTTACGTTCTTACCCACATTACGTCAGAACACAACAGTTCAACTATTCAGACTTAAATCCAATGTAAGTCACTTTGAATAAAAGCATCTGCCAAATCCATAAATGTAAAATTATGTTTAAATTCAATATCCCATCTATAATACCCTAACAGTAAGATTTTTTTTAAAAAATATTATATTCTCAAGTAAATTATTCAACCTTTTATGGTTGCAAATTCACTATTTAAAATCATAAAATGTATTCTGTACTGGTATTTTGACAAGTATGGATCCATAGCTCGTTTAAACGGAGATGATAGTGATTATTTAGGTCGACTTTTGGCATATATCCTCTCAGCTTGCTGATTGTTAGCTACTGTTAGGGATAAAGACCTTTTGTTAATGATAAAAAAACATGTTGTTGTTGAAGAAGAGAAAACCTACTGTTGTTTTGCACACGTCCAGCTATAATAGGCTCTAACGAGGGGCATAGTACAGAGTCATTAGAGAGCTGCTTTGCCAGGGGCCCTATAAACCAGCCTCGCTGCAACCGACATGTGCATTCAGGAATAGGCTTTCCAGCAGGTGTGAAGGATTTGTTCCATGAGATGAAGTGTTTAACTTGTTTAGAGCTCTTTAGAACATGGCTTCTGTGTTTTGATCATTATTATTACAGCATCCTATTATGGATTCTTTTTGTTTAAAATATCCTATTTAATTATTCCTCCCTATAGTTATCCTTAGTTATTAATTAAAATGAATTCAAATGTTATATTTTATTAAATACATTTGAGAAATATAAATATATATAAAAAAATATATATATAAAAAAAAAATGTTACATTTAATTTTTATAATTACATTTCGTTTATATATTTGTCTTATCACTTTTCACTGTTTATTTTTTGCTACTACAGGTGAGAATCTGATGTCCACCTTTCCGACCGAAGCATCCATCAATCTCGTTGCTGCGACAGATAATCAATTACAGGTAAATTCTTCTGATCTGAGGTCAACCGTTGCACTTTCTGAATCAGTTTCTATGTGTCTAGACTGGAGTCTCCCAAACCAGAGGAGAGTAGAAAGATAACAGCTGAAATACAACTTCATCACATATTACTCTACATTCCAGGGTTATCTAAGAGATTTCACTGGGCATTAGACTAATTTACATAAATACAAACACATCTGTAATGTGGTTAGGCACTAACCTGTCTTGCTTCTCTCTCAGCGAAAGTAAAAAAAAGAAGTGCTTGTGGTGATTTCGCCAGTATGTCATTACGAAATATGTTTGCCTTACATAATGGGATTTCTCACTCATCATCCTTAATCAAAACCTCCCCAGCCTGGCTAGATAAACTGAGATGAAGTTGGAGTTTTTTTGGAGTTTAAGATTCAGATTATATAAAAATCATGACCAGTAAAGGTTAAGTATGTTATGTATTTATGCGCTACTTCTGTCAGCTAATTCCAATAAAAATCATTCTTTTCAAACAGGTTTCCCGAACCAGTGTTATTTTAGTATCATTGACATACTATTATAGATTTTGTTAATATTTTTAATTCGATTTTATTTTATATTTTCTGTTTTCATTTAAAGATTTAGTTCACCCAAAAATGAAAATTCTGTCATCAATTACTCTCCCTCATGTCGTTCCAAACCTGTAAGACTTTCGTTCATCATCTTTTTGATGAAATCTGAGAGATTTCTGTCCCTCCATTGATGGCAACGCTACCACTTTGACTCTACAAAAAGTTCATAAAGAGATTGTAAAACTAATCCATAAGAATTGAGTGGTTTAGTCCAAATTTTCTGGAGACTTGATCGCTTTATATGATGAACAGATTAAATGTAGGCTTTTATTCACATATAAACATTGATGAGTGAACATAAACAGAAGCTCAACCAAACCTGCTTGATGCACAAGAACAAACCTTATTGGTTCTTGCGGAAGCTATGGGAAAGTATTTAATTTATTGAAATAATTACACACCTTTAAGGTCTGCCGAGTAAATGTGAGCACATGGAGAAAAGCAGTCACTGTTTACAGTACACTTAGACTGTTGACTTCATTTGGAAGACAGTAAATTAAGTTGGGCATCCAAGACGCTGACATATCTTCTAAAGGCTCTCAGCGGTGTTTGACACCTCCTTTTACATGCCCTCAATCTGTCTGCTCGGATTTCTTCCCGACGCAGTAATTAAATGAAGGAGTGAACGTACACAGAAAATCACACGCACACAACACGGCCTCCCAGACAACACCTCATACACCCTTGCATGATTAGGTGTTACGAAGCCGACGCAGACGTCGCTCTGGGATCGGCCATGTGCACACAGACGCACACATCCTTGGCAGACTTGCAAGAGCCCAGCATGAAATGAGGTGGAGGCCGAAGCTGTAAACACAAACAAATCCAGCTCTTTTGGAACTATTGTTTCCCCCCAGACTCTGAGGAAATGGAAAGAAATCAGAGATTGAACACTAACGCAAATGACAACACTGACTGTTATTGAGTAGGGAGATCAAGTAGAAGAGAAGGAGAAAACCGGGGCAGAAAGGAGATCCAAGATTTTCCGCAATGGCCACATGTAGGACATGTAGGAAAAATAAGACTTTAAACAACTAGTCTGGAGGTTCTTTCTTTAGACTTCATTGGAAAGTTCCAGTAAAAGTGGCATTTAATTAACATTGACATTCACAAATCCCATTAGAAAAAGATTTAATAAAATAAGCTATTCCGGTGCTTGTTGTTGAAATTATTATATCAAATTATGGGAAACCAAACCACCGTTACATGTGATTGTGGGGGATTCTATGGAGTTCTTTTGACACATCCACCTTGTATTTGTGTGTTACAGAGGATCACAGAGATGCCCCAACCTTCCTCCACAAACCTGACAGAGGAAGTTCAGAGACTTCAGGAACCCATGCAGTTACAAGCGCTGGACCTCCTTCAGTCTCTGTCGTTTAACCTTCCAAACAAGACTATACCTCAAGAAACAGCCAACAACCTTACACAGGTAAAGACAGGAATAAAGAGAACGTTTTAGGATTTACAAAAAACATAAAGAAAAGTTGAGGTAAAATAAATAAGAAATTTTTCAGGTTCTGGACTATTTTTAGGAGACTAATCAAATTAATAGATTTATGACATTATTTATGTGATTATTTGTGCAGAAAGTCAGATGTTCTTGTTCATTGAAGCACAAGATGCTCTTTGGACCTTCTTCAAATCTAATTTACTCAACTCTAGTTACTTTTGCGATTCACATTTCACTCAAATGATCATGCTGATACTATAATTCATCATGAAAATATTGTATTAACTTAAAAAAAAAAAAAAAACAACATTTCCGAAGTCTGGGGTCTGCAAGATTTTTTTAAATAAATTAATACTTTTGTTCAGCAAAGACAAATTAAATTGATCAAAAGTGCAGGTAAGGCATTTATAATATTCAAATAAATCATTTTCTTTTACCATTTCTATTCATTAATGAATCCTGAACAAAAATATTAAGCAGCACAACTGTTTTTTGAGCAGCAAAACAGCATATTAGAATGATTTCTGAAGGATCATGTGACACTGAAGACTAATGTAATGATGTTGTAATGATGCTGAAAATTAGCTTTGCCATCACAGGAATAAATTGCATTTAAAATATAGTATATTAAATGTATTGTATAAAATATATTAAAATAAAACAGTTATTTTAAATTGTAATAATATTTCACAATATTGCTTATTTTTACTGTATGTTTGATCAAATTAATGCATCGTTGGTGAGTATAAGAGACCTCTTTCAAAAGCTTTGTGTACATACTAGGCATAATTTGCGGGTGGGACGGGTCCTCACCGCTTTTTGCCAGGGCCGATATTGATCCCACCGCTTTTTAAAACATCTTACGGCACTAATACAGAGAAAGCAGTTGACTAGCAGATAATGAATTTCTTTAGTTTGTGTTAAATAAGAGGTGGTCTGGCACTGGAATGTGTTTTTTTATTTTATTTTTTTATCATACTGAGCAGCTTTTTTTATCGTTGCTGCTGTTATTAGTGGCGGAAGGCGACTTTGTTCTCCGGAGACTATTTGTTCCGGTGAAATCACAAAACAAAAAGCAAAACAATTTGCAAAAACATCTTCAGTATTGCTTTTACACACACATTTGAAACTCTCCTTTATTCTGCTCTGTGTTGTAGTCTCTACTGAAGAGTGTGGATGAGGTCATAACCGCCAGCGACTGGAGGGAAAACGATGAGGTACGTTTATTGGATGGATTAATGATTGGATAGATAGAGAGATTCGATCAGTCCATTCATGAGTTGATCCAAATGAATCGGCACACTTTTTCCACATTTCAGCACATCTTTTGTGACGTGAAATTATTAAATTCAAACATGGTCAAATGTGTTAAATGGAGCTGAAGGTACTATACACTTGGTATCTGAAAGAGTCATCAAATTTTATCATTTTAATAAAGCAAAAATGATTTAATTTTGTAGAGTTCTGCAGGTTCTTATTTGTTAACCTCAGTGAGCTGTAATATTCTTTGCACTTGTCTTTTATCGGGGTGAGCAGTGGAGTCCATTGGTCAATGGTCTGGTGGAGACTGTGGATAAGGTGATGGTGCAGATGGCCTCCAAGCTTCGGTCCAGCCCAGACTCAGAGGCTCCTCTGGCCATAGGGGGCAAGAGTTCTGTGGCAGGTCAGTACACGCTCCAAAACAATTCTTCAAACTCCCGTTCCAGAATATCTTTTCTTAGAAATTCACTCCCTCCCTTCCTCTACATACATAACTGACTTGAAGTATGTGGAGTATGTCCAAGTATGCTCATAGGGGGATGCCTACCTAAGTGTCAAATCAGGCCTGAGTGAAGGAATTTGATGCATGAAACATGACTTTAAAAAATTGCTTCTTGTTTCTTCGATTAGATTGTCCTATTTTTTAGGAGTGTTGAAATGTTACATTTGGCAGAATTGTTCAGTTGGGGCCTTTCTCCTAACCAGACTTTTTTTTATAATAAACCTTCATAAGAATTTTTTTTTTTTTTTACTTAGTTAATTGACTGAAATGTCATGATATATATATATTTAACATAGATTATAAACAGTTGGAAGAAGTTTCAGTTTTAAGTTTCAGATTTTAAGTCTTTAATGTCTAATTAAATGTTTAATCTGCTTTGTCCAGATTCAAAATGATTCAAGTTTCATTGAAGTCTCATTTCTGAATCATTCCCTTTGAGACTCCTGGCTTCACATTCAACTTTCTCTTCTGTCACTGATCCTCCCTTTGCTCTGATAAGACTGTGTGTGAGGACCAGAGGTCACATGAGAAAACCTTTCCGGTTGCCTGAGCTATTATTGAACTTCACTGTTTCATTCAGTGAATAAACCATAAAAAAAACACAAGATCACAGATGAAACAGAATCACCCACGATGTTGTTGAGAAAAGACTTCCTATAACTTAATTCGGGCAGCGCCCTGCAATATTCTCAATTCAAACTTTAAATACTGTATACTTTACCAATACTAGTGAAATATCACAATTCTGTGCCAATTTGTACATCACCACAAAAATGAATGTGCTATTTAACCTTTATATTAAATTACAGTATGGTTCAGAAGACGACAATATTTTTTTATATTTTTGAAAGAAGTCTCTTATGGGGTTCATTTATTTGATAAAAAAAAATACAGTAAAACAGTAATATTGTGAAGTATTATTAAAAAATTTAAAATAAGTGTTTTATTTTGGTAAAAATGAAGTAATATATTTAAAAATGTAATTTATCCCTATGATGGCAAAGCTGAATTTTCAGCATCATAACTCCACTCTTCAGTGTCACATGATCCTTCAGAAATCATTCTAATATGCTGATTTGAATGATTTCTTATTATTATCAATGTTAAAAACAGTTGTGCTGCTTAATATTCTTGTGGAAACTGTGATATATTTGTTTGTATACATACTGTACATCTTTTGTAATATTGTAAATATCTTTACTGCCACTTTTTATCAATTTAACCATTTTTGATTAATTAATCGTTTTTTTTTATAACTAGTAACAAATTAAATTAAAACTATTTTAGTATTTTTTCAGTTAAGTAAACATTGCTTCAGGTTAATCAGATAATTATTCAAGACATGACCAGTCTGTAATCAAAATAAGTAACAAATTGCAAACAGAACTAATATACAATTGAAGTAAACAGTGTTGACAGTGTTTACATTAATACCTCACAAAGAATTGCACCAAAAAGCGCAGCCTCTTGTTACAGAGCATGCTCACAAAATGCATGTTAAACCAGCTGCCTTTCAGATGGTGCACATTAAGGTACAGAATACAGTCAGTACTCGGCTTCACCGACTTGGTACCGAATTGTGCTTCTTTTGACCTTCTAATGCAGTAACAAAGCAACAGTATACTCACTATAAACAGTGACCCAACCCTTTTTTTTCAAATGTATCTAGATTACTCTCTGATGAAGATCCCTCAGAACTACAATCTGCCCAACTACCGGTTCCCCACACAAGGGAAGAGTTACATCTCAGTGCCAGGAGAGGCCCTTACAATGCAGTGTGAGTATGCACATCTAACAAACACACACACAAACCCTAAGATCTGCTGGTGATCCTTGTCCTGATCATGCAGCTTTATCCTGTGCCGCTCCAGAGAACAGTGCTTGTCTATTCAATGATCCGCCACGGACTAATGGGATAAATCGTGCTTAAAGTAACAAACTTTAATGCTTTTCCACTTACTAAACCACAGTTTTAACCATAATGTGCATAATGGAACAAACAAAACCTGGACGGGAGCATAGACATACAGTATGAAATGGAATGGATTGCTAAACAACCTGCCAATCATTTTTTCTTTTTGAATAGAAGGTTATTCTGAATCATTCCTACCCAATTTAGCCCCTGATGATGAGTAAATGTGCGCATACACATCTCATTGCCTCTGGCTGCAGTGAAAGAACAGATTGTTATTTCATACAAGGAAGATTAAGGACATTTATTTGTTGTCTGTCCACTTCTGCCATAAACAACAAATAAACAACGCAATCAGCTCTGATGACTTCCTGCTGCTCTCTAATGAAACCTGCCAATCACACAAGCCCCTCCAGGAGAAAGCGTTATATAATTTGGAGTAGTTTAGAGCAGAATTGCAGTGTGATGTATAAATGCGAGCAATAGTTGAAGAGTGAGTGTTGCAATGTTTTCCATGTGGCGGCTGTAATTATGAGGGCATTAAACGTTTTGTTTGTTTGACACCGTTTTTGGGGTCAGCTCTCCTCAGCTCCTCTGGCACAGTGCTGAACCTGAGCCCCGCTCTGTTCATTATAAACAGTTTTAATAAACTATTAAAGCTCTATTATCAGAAATGGCACATAAACGCTAGCACTGGCATTAGCGTGCCATTGAACTGCTTCTCCAGTGAAGCCGGACATATGGTACACTTCATTAACAGAACCAAGCAGAACTTTTATACGCCAATTAAAGACAGCAAGAGAAGGAGCGCATTGAATCGCTGTGTAGTCCCGCTGGGCCAAGTTTCTTTTAGTCTTAATAAAAACATTTGTAGAGAGATTTTGCCCCTTGGTTTGTGAGGTTATTGGCCCAAAGCTCATCTGAAGCCCAACTCAGAGGAGTTAGTTGGGACTTGTTTGGTCCATTAACACCTGTAAAAGCACTAATAAGTTGTAAAAGCATGTTTCACAGTAATATCAACTGTGAAACATTAGTAATTAACATTAAATAATACAGAATGAAATATAAATATACAACATACAACAATAATGTGTATTTAAATAATATTTCATTATTAAAAAATATTAAATATTTATGTTGTGCAGAGTAGCTGCTTGCCCAATTTTTTATGTAGGCCATCCAGTGTAAGCTGAGAACTGAGTTGCTGAATCATTTTATTGCTTTTTTTAGACATCAGTTAATCAAGACATTTACAAAAACTCATGTGCCACCGTGAACAGAAATAAAACACGCATCTGTGGGTTAGTTTGCTTCAAACTGGTTGTTGTTAATGATTGGCCTAGACTCATGTAAATGCCTCTGATTGGTTGCTGTGCTCAAACCCTGCAAAAAGAATACTTTAATGTAATACTGTAAATGATACTTTCCATGATTAATCACAGCAACACTCATCTTAATGTAAATTATTTATTCAGTTAATTGTGCAGCCCTAATTCAGACCCTGGTGAAATGATACTGCCACATCCAATGGTCTACAACAGTTATCAACATTATTTTACAAGGTTATTTACACAAATTCTGCTGTCAAATTGTGATACTAGTTTTCAAACTCGAAGGGAAATGGCCCTGTGTATTTATTTTTTAATGGCCGAAAGATTTTTTGAAGTATAGTGTAACATATTTCCCCCTCACACACGTGGTGGACCCTCAATCACACTCTTCCCGTGTGTGTGTGAACACCCATCTTTCCCATTAGAGCTGCACTGAGAGGAGCACATGCAGTGTCTGTGATAATGAGTCTATCCTCTCTATGCATTTCAACGGCAGCCCAACACATTCTTCAAAACACACATACATATGTGTGATCGAATGGTAATAGTTGTGTCTGTTTCCCCCTGCAGCTCAGACCACGATCGTGGGACTTTTCTACCACAAAATGCACAACTACTACAAAAAAATCAGCCCTCTACAAACAAGGTGAAGTGTGTGTGCGTGTTTCCTGTTGTACATTGTGTTCTTGTGAGCATGGCTTTATCACTGTGGTTCTCTCTCATCTGGGCCTCTGTCTGATACTCCCAGTCATTAAATCGACTGATAACACTCTCTTCTCATCTTAACACAGCCGTGATCAGTACTTAACTTCATTTATTTATTTTAGTAAATCTTTTTATGTAACTCCACTGGGCAAAAGAGAGATTATGCGGGGTATATTCTCATTACCATCTAAAATGTATATGAGAATATTTGCTATGGATCCAGTCAATTCAATCAAAATCCAATATTCAGAGTTTTGCGGAAAGACGTTTAAGTTCCCCATGCATATTTTGCTCATGTTCAAGTTGGTCATGCAAATTTGCTGTGCAGACCAACAGAAAGATGCTTGGTTTGAAAGTGACTTCTATGTGTGAGTAGTGTTTCATCATACATTGTTACACTATTGACAATAGAGTACTGCAGCCATGACATAAAAACCTGGAAGACTAATTCATCAGTGGTTCCCTCAAGGGTTTCCTATGGGCTTTTATAATGGGGTTTTTCAGTTTATGAGTAAAATATGGTCTGTCGTAAACATAAGACGATACTTGGACATTTTGCTCTACAGCGTAAACACACCCCAAATGTTATTATTATCTAGTTTCTTATTAGAACTATACTTTATTTTTTAAATAAGCATCAAAATTTAAAATTCAGCTTCAAAAACAGCTTCAAAATTCGACATGGGCGTGTGTAATTTGCTTTGTATAGCAAAACGTCCAAGTATCATCAAGTTATAGTTATATTTACCACAGACCATATTTTACTCATAAATAAAATAAAAAACAATTATAAAGATTTAAAAAATGTGTCTTTTAATCTGTTTTTTTTGCCTGTGAGATTTCACTGAAATGTGACTGCAACTTTACACCTGTAGGTGGCGACAAGTGTAATTTTTCATTCATTCCATTAATTCCAAAACACTGATTCCTTCAGCAAGAAAGCAAGTGAGTGAGTCGTTGAATCATTCATTCAACTAATTCATTTAAAAACACGAAGGCTGCTTCCAAAATCGCACGCTCTCTGAGTAGGTACTTCTTTTGAATAAGTACTTACATTGCAACCGTTAAAAAAAGTCAATTCTATATAGTATGAATGTAATCCAGACGTACCACATTTGCATGTGCATATTCATTCATTAAGAAACTAAACAAACGGCAATACTGTTTCCCGGAGACACATAAGGATTGTTTCTTCTGTGGATTTGTTTGGAACAATTTTTATTGCCAGTTTAAAAACAGATAATATAACTGACAATATTGTGTCTAAAATGTCCCAAGAGCATCGTGAGCTAAGTTGATCATAGAGACCATTGTGGCAATGGCTGTACAATCTACTTAGGTTTACGATGCTTTTGGGAAACGCAGCCCTGGGCAGTGGATCTGTATAGTTTCCCACCATGCTTTGCAAGGGAGTGCATTAGTAGAGTAAATGTAGGGATTAAGTGTTATTTTATGTGTTTTTCAGTAAAGGGAAAGATTTTGGTAGTTTATGTTTAATGTTCAGTTATGTTGGACATTTAGAGGAGTTTCTGTTATTGAAAGTTGTGGTTACCATTGTGCTGAAGAGTAGCGCTGTCAATTGTGATTTTCACTTTGATGCAACATAATGTATTCAATAACCCCAAATCACAATTTTCACAAAATTCACCGATCAGCAAGAAGCAGGTGCGCATGTGTAGAATGTGTCCATCCTGAGTTTTATTGGAAATTATATGTTCAATGTCACTCAATTAAGTTAAAACAGCATTCCCTTGTTTTATGTAAAATAAACCTGATTGAAGTAGGTTACAACAACATAATTAGAATTTATGGGTAGAATCGGGTAGAAATATCTCCTTAAAGCAACAACTACACATGTTCACTTTGTACAATGTGGCATTAGCATAATTTTCATTGCTCATTCTGGAATGTTAACAGTAATTCAAGCATGGCCAATAACTGACTGTCCATCTCTGCAGGATAAATGAGGCGGTGGATTTTAAAGATCATAAGATCCAGATGGCCAGTCATCTTATTTCTCTGAAGGTGGAGCCATCTCCTGTCCTGTCACTCAACCTGTCCACTGAGCCGCTCATCCGGATCGTCCTCACGCATCAGCTGGTAGGAGAACGTCAATCCAACGCTTCATTTTTTTCGTTTTTATGTTCATTCAGGAGTGTGGGTGCTTTTTTTATCAAGTTTATTTTGCTTGACTAATGTGACAAGAAAAAATTGTGTACAACGACAACTTTAAGATCAAGGAGAAAGTTCTACCGACCGTTTCATTTATTCTCGTTCTAAACTAATGTGCTCACGTTCATCAACCAACATCTGGCTTTCTGCACATCAGGTTAGATTGAATGCAATTAACATAAATTAATATTTATGACCCGGTCTGGCCTGGCAGATTCAGCACTGAGCTGCTGGTAGAAAGTAAAGTTCCTGATGAGAGAAGGATGCTTGTGACAGCCTATTCTTAACATTTGTGGTCTGTTTGATACATGGATTTCTACTGAGACTTTTGTCTAACCAGAATCATTCCTTTATGTTTCTTAAACGGTACAAAAATTATACTTGATATGTTGGAGGGAAACTTTCAAAGACCTTTTTTTTTTTTTGCTGCTGCTGCTGTGTTTGTGGTTTTGTCTTTTGGTGAGCTGTGTTACACAAGAACCCCAGAGTTCAGACTTGTCAGGACTAACCATAGAAATCCATTTCGGTTTGCATCATCTTCTGCACTCTTTTTTCAGTTCTGAAACAGCGAGAGTATTTTGCCAAAAGAAAAGTGGTTCCGAACGCTGGAACCATAAGCCTTGAGGTCTTTTGAGAAGGGAAAGATGATTTGGTTTAACAAGGAGCTTATTTGGCCTGTGTGCGCAGATGGTACGACTCAGTCGAGGATGCATCTGTCAGCCAAATTTCCATGGGAAACCCATCAAAAATGAATACAGATGGCATGTAGACAAGTTAACCAGTACAGCATGTTTTGGGAGGATATTTGCTGTTAAAAAAAAACTGAAAAAACAGTGAGGAGTTCACCGTAGCATTGGATTTCACACACCACGTTACACACAATATCCATCAACTAACCCACATTTTACAGCTCACTGTGCTCTTTACCATTACATAAGATCTGCTAAACCTTTTCAATAAATAAACAAGCTCATATACAGTGTAATCACATCAAAGAAAAACATTTAAACCTATTTTACTGAGCGGTCGTTTCTTTTTTCATTGTTCTTTTTAAAGCTTTTTCAATGCTTTCCAAATCAAAACCATGCTGGCATGCATGTAACTATAGAAACAAACGTTTGTTTTGCTGGCTTTTTATGGTTTTGTGAGAGATGATTATTTCAGTGATGTTTGTTGATGGAAATGTGTGCGTCTTTGTACAAAGACCATTATGCTAATTGCTAAATGAAAGGAACCTGCTAAAAGAGTAAAGCCAGAAACACTACTCAAGCACAGATGCAAATGCTTTTGCAGGGTCCAATCAAAATATATCCACAGCTTCCTTAAAACGGAGCAATAATCGTTCAGAAATTACAAGGACTAGTATGAATTGAAGATATGTAATTTTGCACATCCCCACTACACATTAGGAAAATTGACACCAGACATTTTAATTTCCTTAGGTCATAGTTTAAATGACTGTCTAATTAATCTTGGGACACTGGCTTCCTCGTGTGTAGGACTGTCTAGAACAGAGGCAGTGTTTCATGAGTAATGTGTGAGCTGAATCACTAGATCAATGTTCTGTCAGTGTCAGTGATGGATTACTGTGATAAGACTGTTTTTAAGATAATGGTTAGTTTTGTGATTTTGGCCACTGGCTTTTTAGGTAGAATGATTTAAAGTTGAATATTTGTGAAGAAATGATTTGCTGTCCGTGTTTTTTTGGATGATGTCAGTGGTTCTCATGGGAAATTTCCCCTGTGATCAGAGCAAGACTTGTGTTGATTTACAAAGATTCATATTTTCTAAATCTAGTCAACTATTTGGTCTTAAGGAAATCCTTTATAATTAGGCTAATTTTGGATCATGGAGCATTTCTTTGCTAAATATATACTACCTTTCAAAAGTTTTGGAAAAACTGTTTAATATTTTTAAGAAGTCTCTTATACCTCACCAAGGCTGCATTTGTTTGAGCAAAATACAGGTAATTTATAATTACAATTTAAATAACTGATTTCTATTTTAATATATTTTAAAATGTAATTTATTCCTGTGACTATAAAGCTGAATTTCCAGCATCATAGTCCTCAGTGTCACATGATCTTTCAGAAATCATTCTAATATGCTGATCTGTTGCTCAAGAACATTTCTTATTATTATCAATGTTGAAATAGTTGTGGTGCTTAACATTTTTGTGGAAACCGTGATACATATTTTTTTTATAAATATTCTTTGATGAATAGAAAGAACAGCATTTATTTTCCTTTTTTTGTAACTGTGTATGTCTCTACTGTCACTTTTGATCACTTTAATGCATCCTTGTTGTATAAAATATTTTATTTCTTACCCCAAAGTCTTGAACGATAGTATGAACACTAAATACAGCCATTAATGCTGTCAATTATTCAATAATTGCCTTTATTATTTAAGTTGGTGGATTTGCTATGAAACAGGTGCTTTGATGGCTGTAGCAAAGGGTCAAATTACTCTTCTAATTGTTTAACAACCAACTTGTCAATTGTTCGTTTGTTGTTTTTAGCTTTAACATTTAGTTGCTGTGGTGATTTAAAGATGCTAGTTTCCACAAAAGAGTTTCTCAGTGTATTTTTCCACCCACTAAAGCACTGCATTGTTGGCTGACTAGTCAAACATCCTGTCCCATCCCTAAACTACACAGACAGCAACCTAAGCGACAATTGAGCAATTATAAGCAGCAATCATCTCATTACCTCATCTTTTATTTCTCCTTTTCTTCCCTCTCTTCTCTTCACCTGTCCCATCTCTCACTGCTGGATCACATGGCACGAGGTGAACAAATGGAAAGAGTGATTTCATGAGGAATGCTGGCGATGCTCAGTGTCGAAATCACAAGGATTAAAAAAAAGATTTCTGACAAGCTTTCGCTGCCTTTACAATCTAATAAAGTTTCAGCGGAGCGGACACAAAACAGAGACGCCACGCATACTGAGCATGAGCGCACGTCTGTTGCGCTGTGTGCAAGCTTGTACTTGCACTTGTATGTTTACGTTAATCAAAGACATTACTAGAGGCTGTTTATTCATCTTAATACAGTGCACCTCCGAATCAGATGTGTATATGAAGCAGCCTGGACTGGATTACTGTAATCATCCATTGTGCTGTGTGCTTTTGTTTGCGTTCATGTGAATGTGGTTGTGTGTCCAGTAAAGATGTTTCTGGTGAATTATTGAACCACAAGCAGTTTTGGTCAAGGAGGTATTTCCGCTGTGGTTCAGATTTAATTACAGATTCACACAGCCCTAATGGCATTACAACTTATAAAAAATCTCACCAAGTCTGACATGCATTTTGATTTATGACTGGGGACTTTTGTTGTCTACTTAGTACAGTTGGGGTTTTTAAAGTTACAATAATGAGTAGTGCTCACTGCCAGATGCTTTTATAACTCGCACACACCCAGTTCCTGTCTGAACTCACTCACTTTAAACGCCTGCTCACTCACTCCCTCGCTCACCCAAACACTCAGTAGGTCACTCGCTCACACACTAATTTATTCATTACTAACTAATCACTTTTCTCAACCTGTCATTAGCCACTGTCGGGGCAGTGTGATCCATGGGTATCAACAGGCCGAACGGGGCCAATAGCCTCGGACCTCGAGCCACAAGGTCAAAATCAAGCGGTGTTTCCACGGTCGGGCTAGTAGCCCCGCAGCGTTACCCTAAAACTCGCCTTTGCCATACCTCCCTGGAACAAATAATGTCACGCCACCAATTCACTAGAAAGGGGAAACTTTCTAATCAGACTGGGACACGCATGACACATACTTAATAATTCGCATCTTCTCCCGTTTCCTTGCCCTCACAGGACTGCATAACTCTATTAGTGCTTTTAGTCCAGAAGTGTGCACATTTAGAAAAATGCTGATAAATTCTCACATTTGTCACATTTCTGTAGAAGGAATGATAACACCCATTAGTTTTTCACTAAATTGTAAGATCTGATGAGGTTTGAGCAATCTCTCCCGTCTCACTATGTTGTTATCCTTTCAGCCAGAGCAACAGAGGAGCTCTCTAAAAGAAAGAGTTATGATGTCATTTTGGACAAATGTATCAACAGAGGCTCAGGGAAGAGATATTAGATATTAACTCCTAGGTAGACATATTAACTCTTTCCCCACCAGGTTTTTTTTTTTTTTTTTTTTGCCAGCCAGCGCCACAAATTTTTTATCATTTTCACCAAAATTTCATGACCCCCAGAATATTTTGTTGTATGAATATCTGAACCTAATTATAACCTAATATATCAAAGGAAAGAACAGAGCCTCTGCTTTTAAAACAAACAAATACAAAAATCTACATTTTATTCTAGCTTAATTAATATTTTTATCTACACTTGAATAAGGGAAAGTTTCATGAAAAAGGAACATTTTGACCAAATAGCTGAGAAAATGCTTCTGTTTTTGGATCTAGAGATTCTGTACTATTTCAGAAGGTGTGTAATTGCTCCCCCTACCATATAACAGTGGATTGCTGGAAAAACTTGTGACCGGGAAGCGCTGTGTTATAAATGACGGAAAATCTTGTCAGTGGCAGGGAAAGAGTTAACATGAAATATGAAACCAAATTAACACAATTATGATGTATTCGGCGGTCCAAAAGCCCCTGGCCATTGGCCCTGAGGAAGCCCTGAACAGGCACAATCAAGCCCCTGTGACAATGGAAACGTGACTGGCCCTGGCATGGACTAGCACTCTAACTCACTCATTCACTCGCTGATTGATTCATTTAACAACTCATTCACTCTAACTGATTCATTCAATCACTTATTCACTCGCTGACTGGTTCATTCAGCCACACATTCACCCACTGTCTGATTCATTCAATAATTTATTCACTTGCTGACTGATTCATTCAATCACTCATTCACTCTAACTGATTCATTCAATCACTTATTCACTCGTTGACTGGTTCATTCAGCCACTAATTCATTCACTGTCTGATTCATTCAATAACTTATTCACTTGCTGACTGGTTCATTCAGCCACTAATTTACTCACTGACTGATTCATTCAGCCATTCATTCACTTGCTGACTGATTCATTCAATCACTCATTCACTCTAACTGATTCATTCAATCATTTATTCACTCACTGACTGATTCATTCAGCCACACATTCACTCGCTGACTGGTTCATTCAGCCACACATTCACTCACTGTCTGATTCATTCAATAACTTATTCACTCGTTGACTGGTTCATTCAGCCACTAATTCATTCACTGACTGATTCATTCAATAACTTATTCACTCGCTGACTGGTTCATTCAGCCACTAATTAACTCACTGACTGATTCATTCAGCCATTCATTCACTTGCTGACTGATTCATTCAATCACTCATTCACTCTAACTGATTCATTCAATCACTTATTCACTCGCTGACTGGTTCATTCAGCCACACATTCACTCACTGTCTGATTCATTCAATAACTTATTCACTCGCTGACTGGTTCATTCAGCCACTAATTAACTCACTGACTGATTCATTCAGCCATTCATTCACTTGCTGACTGATTCATTCAATCACTCATTCACTCTAACTGATTCATTCAATCACTTATTCACTCGCTGACTGGTTCATTCAGCCACACATTCACTCACTGTCTGATTCATTCAATCACTTATTCACTCGCTGACTGGTTCATTCAGCCACACATTCACTCACTGTCTGATTCATTCAATAACTTATTCACTCGCTGACTGATTCATTCAATCACTCATTCACTCTAACTGATTCATTCAATCATTTATTCACTCACTGACTGATTCATTCAGCCACACATTCACTCGCTGACTGATTCATTCAACCACTCATTCACTCACTTACTGATGAATTCAACCACTCATTTACTCACTGACCGATTCTTTTAACCACTCATTCACTCACTTGACTGATTCACTCAATCACCCATTCACTCATTCGAATGATTTATTCTGCCACTCATTCGTTCACCTACTTATTCAATCATTGGCTCACTCAACCACTCATTGATTCATTCATTCACTCACCAACATTGGCTCAATCACTCATTCTCCCTCTCTTCTTCTTCTCCTTCATTTCTCCAGTCTTTCACTGAACGTGTCTTTCAGTTGGTCTGACGTCCCCTCTGTCTTTATTTCCTCTCCCTCTCTCACGCTTTCTCAGATGAATCGTTATAATCTATAGCAGATGGTCTGGCTAAAGCGATCCTGTTGTAGCTAACGGCTGCGGATTGTGTGGCCTCCTCCTTTTCTCCCTCTCCATATCTCTTTCTTTCCCTCTGCCACTCTTTTGCTCTGAATGCCTGAAAACAGAACCTTTAAACTGTTAGTTCAGCCTTGCCTTGTTACTCTTACCATTATATTTTTAGACCACTCTCATATTATGATTTACAGTGAACAAATCCTCCAAGCTTGTGTTTTCATCAAAATTATGATAGAAATACCATTAAGCTCTTAAAATGTCCCCACATGATCACCTGAGCACGTTCCACTGCATATTTAGCCTTGACTGGATCCAGGTTTTAGCGGTCCACAGAGACTTCAACCATTTCCTAGCTTTTTCCAGAGATCCGGAGGACGTCCATCAACTGGCTGACCCCCTGAGCACCTCACTGGGTTTCTCCTCACCACGCACAGCTCCTATGCAGATGTTTTACCACCTCAGTCTCATCTACGCCAGCCGAGTCTTACCACATGGACGGACCAATATTTATAATGATACGCGGATCCACATGTTTAACTTTCAAAATGTTCAACTCTCTCTCATGGTGTTTCTCATATTGTATGTTTTTGCCTTCGTTGTAACTTTTATTTCGTTGCAAAATAGAGCGAACAATTCTGGCAATACAGTGTTTAGAATGTACTTTACTTTTGTATATTGAACTATTGTATAAAATCAATGTCACATTTGCAATGTCAGCATTTTGCTTGCGTACCCCTCTGTCACCTCATGTACCCCAGTTTGGGAACCACTGCTCTAAACGTTTATGCACAGTGACACAGTTGGAGTGTTTCTCATTTCCCATTATCAAAAGTAGCCAAGGATAAAGCAATTACATATATTGTTTCAAATTTAGCTATGTGGCTTGAGCCTTATTTGTGATATTGTGAGAATCAGATTGAAGTTTGTGGTTTGCACTTGCACTCCAACACTGTGATCCATGGTGCTTATTTGGGTAACACAGTTCAAATCTGGCTTGTCACATTTCCTATTCCTGTCTCGTTTCCAAGTTTTTGATGGAACATGTCTTTGCGTTGTCATTGACTTTTCAAGTGCATTAGTCTTTGTATTCTCCATGTACAGAAACAGCTGCTCTAAATTACAGCCCAGCTTGTCCATAAACGTATGTAATTACAGAGCCTGTGAATAGAACGGGAGAGACCGAAAACCTACATTTACTTTTCAACATTTATCTTCTGTGTTAAGCTTGGACTACGCGCACTGTGTTTTTAAATTTAGCCCAGCCAGGCTTTATTTAGATAGCAGTTCTTTAAATATCCCCCAGTGCAGTGCCATTAACAAGCATACCTCAGGAAACCAAAAGGCAGCATGTTTCATATGGTGTGTAACTGGGTTTGGTCTCAATAAGAGAGAATGTGTGAGGAGATGTTTAGCAGACGATTCAGAGCATATGCTGTTGCGTATGTGTGTGAGAGAATGAGTTCATCAAAGAGAGAGAGTTTCAGTTAATCAAAAAACGTTTTGTAAACTAGAATACAACCCTATCTTAAGGATATCTTCTTTGAATATAACGTAAGATGTTTTCTGCTTTTATGGTGCTTTTTGACGTTTTTTGAGAGAACAGATAATTGCTTCTGTTGGCTTGTTTTTGTGTTGTGTAAATGAAATATAGGCTTTATTGTATTGCTAGCACTCAGTTTTTCCTTCAGTTAGTCAGTGGGTTAGTCATCAAGGCAGGCATCAGGGGTACTGTCCCAAAAGTATGGAAACAATACTCCCACTCTACCGTACTGACAGCCCTTCAGTTGCACACTCTGACCTATTGACTTTTTGAGTAAAAGTTATAAATTGTGAAGATACATAGGCTGTGTTATCCACCTTATTTTTCATGTAGGCGCGGATGCAGCCATTTGTTATTTGAAAGTGTATGATTTACGGTGTCATTCGCTTCCAATTATTTTAGCTGTACAAACCAGCTTGTTATGCTGCTTGATATTGCAAACTGGTATACCATATTATTTAAATTTATTGTCTTAATTATAAACATGCTGGTTTGTAGAGTAAACAGTTTTACAGTTTATTGCACTTTGATATATGCTTCTAGTTATTTCCCTATAGTGGCTAATAAATCGGAAGTCTCGCACATTCACAAAAAAAAACATTACTTCCGCTTTGAAAAATAAGGTGGATATATTAGGACAGATGAGAACCCCATAATTCTCATATTTAAAGTAAAAATGTTACCACAGTAGCAGATGTAGGAGTCAAGTAAAATTAATCCAATCCATAAATTAAGCTCATTTAAGTGCATGAAAATGTCAGTAAAACATTATATTTACATATTCTGGTCTATATTCATAAGCAAGCGGTGATACTGCTGGAGATCACTCACATGGGTGTGAAGTGTGAGGAAGTTTGGCACCCACGTTGAGCTTTCAGGGGAGCTTTGAAAAAGACCCAAATAGAGCAAAGCTGCAAGGTTGTTTTATATTAATCTCTGGCACAATCTGGTGGAAGAAGTTTCATATTTTGACAGAAGAGATGAGAGTCAGGCTGAATAAGAAACTTTTTTATTCACTTGTTGTGACTTTTGCTGATTTAGTCAAATGTTAACCACATTAAATCAAATCCGCCGGGCTCAGCACAGCTTACATGCCTTATTATCCTTGGTCGTCATCCAGGACCGTCAATTTTATCCAGGATGTTGATCCATATTCTCGTTATTGTCATTCTCCTCATTCCTCTGAACGACAATACAGAGGCTTGCATGTGCTTGGAATTACACATGTCGTCCAATCAGGAGAGAGACTGAAGCAGCAGTTGGCGGTGGTGACTGTGTAAACCATTCCATCAGCATGACAGGGATGTGTGTTTTCTGCTTAATTATGAACACATGCCACTCAGGCTCTCTGAAATAGACCTGATGTGTGATTACACAACCTGCTGTCATCTGATAGGCTGGTGAGAATGATGTCATAGCAGCTGCCAAATAACCCCCCCCCCCCCCCCCAACCCAAATCGAAGGTTACATAACATCTAGCCAACGTTTAACCCCTATGATGATTTTTACCACTACAATTTTTTTGTGGCTATAAAAGTTATAACTCAGGGACTCATTCCAAACCTATACAAGCTTGTGGCTCGTTTCTCATAAAAAGCCTCTTCTTAATCACCAACCTGCGTTTTTGTGTAATTTCATTCTCTCTGTGTCTTTGGATACATTAGAAAGGGAGCTCCTCCAATACTGTGTGCTCTTTTGCAAGTCCTTTGTTGTTAATAAAGTGTTGGAGTGCTTTCACGCTTCTCTGGCAAGTGCCGAGCGCTGCAGGGCAGGGGGGAGCCGCAAACACCAAGCCAACCCCATCTGTGTTCATTTGACTGGAGAGAGAGAGAGACAGAGAGAGAGATTCTTACTGATGGAGCTGTAAAAATGACCTTCTTATTTTAGTACTGAGATTTTGACCTAGAGAGAGAGTATGACAATAGAAACTGAAACGAATGAAAGCGAAAACTTTGTGGAACGCAGAGAACCACACCCATACCCGCACCTCTCTCGTCACTGTCAGTGTGGTTCAGACTTTCTATCTAATCTAGTTTAGCTAGACTTTTGGATTGCAGCATTTTGGAATCTGACCCAAAACCACCCACTTGAACTGGAAAAGGCAATCTGCTGGACACATTTTGTTTTTGCATGTAATTTAGGGACAGGGTTATCTCAAATAGATACTACTATAATTATTTGGTATAAAAATAGCTAAATATACTGATAAACACCATAATAATACATCAACAAAATAAAAATATTCTATTTAAATGCTTTTATTTTAAGTAAAATGTAAAATCAAATTTTGATTGTGTCATGGATTCTGTGAGCATCAATTTACTGTTTTATTTCTCTACTGTAAATTAAAAGGTATTTTATGCTTGTATTTTCACTTACAAAAAGCCTAGAAAAATGAATACATAATTTTAACAATATGTTAATAAAAGTCGGGTCTTTATAACTTACATTTCTCCAAATAACAGACAAATAAAAAATTGGTTGATTCATAAAATGAGTAAGGTTGATAACATTTTAAAACATCTTAAAAAACATCATTTATGATCTGTTTCCCTTAACAAAAATATAGCGGAACGTGTGCAAATTTAATACAATTTCAATCACACACATTTCCCTCTTTGAAACTTACTGACATTCTTTACGCCATTTATTCCAGCCATTCAGGTAATGCAAAATTAGGGTACGTTTACATGACAACAATGTACTAGAAAGGAAAGGTTTTTTTTGTCATTTTTCACATAGAGACACCATTGTCAAAACGATCTCCGTTCTCATGGATCCGTTAACACTGCTAAAAACGCTGTATTATTCATGCCAGGCCAGTAGTTGGCGATGTCACTTTGTAAAGAAACACTACGCGTGTTGCATGACGTCACAGTTTTCAAAAACGTGCATTTTGAAACCTGTTTTCATAAGTTTAAGTTTTCAGTGTCACGTAAACGGCCCCTTAAAAAAGAAAAAAGGAAGCACCTGGTTTGTGTCTCCCAACACCTATGCAATCACTCAGTCATACTGTTCTTTTCTTTTAGATGTTAATGATATGTTTTGTTGCCCTTCAGGCAACAGCACAACAAAAACTGTGGCACTTTCATTTAAACCACCATTTTATTAGTTAAACCATATTTTATAAACTAATAAACAAGCTCCGTTATGCTCACTTCAAAGCCATGTGCGGACAAGGGAGATTTGAGAAATGATATGAACTGTTTGTTCTGACCAAATAATTTGTTGTGACTGTTAAGAGTCTTATCAGTAATGGAAAGCATCAGCTATCGTTTAACTTGTCACCCTGAGTGTTCCTCAACATTTACCCGCACTAATAATGATATCTTTATTTCTATGTGATGTCAAACACTGCCACAACTTTGAGTTCTCTCAATTATTTCCTCTCTTAAATTATCACCACTTTGACTGGTTGATATACTAGAGCTAGTTTCCGGGTCATTTCCGAACATCCTTCATCCTCTATACCAGTTCTTTTCCATTCCTGTCTGGAATTTGGGTCTGTTCTTTACTCCGTCCTGATTGCTTATAATGTCCTTCATGCAGTCATGGATATTCTGTGAGACTGGCTATTGAGAGTTCTTATTTCTGAATGTATTTATTTGAAAGCAATGTGCACGTTTTGAAATGTCGCCCATTGATATATTTCACGATATTGGCCTCTAATCTCTCAGTGTTGAGAGACTGTGGTTGTATGTTGAACACCACTGATGCTCCAACACTTGTCTCAAACTTCTGGTGTGATGGAGTGAACCTTTTGGACTGAATGACACTAAAGCTGCAGTCACATTTACCAATTGCTCAGTGAAGTTTTGTGGGTGAAATCTAGTCTTTCTATCAGGAATTTGCACAATTTACTGCGCTTACCAACAGAAAGCTGCTTGGTTTGAAAGTGACGTCTGTGTGAGCAGTGTTTCATACATCTCTACGCTATTGATAATGGACTTTTATATACAGTACATGCTAATGTAACCGCACCTTATAAAGGGCTCTGCTGTGATAGGACATAACATCTGTCATGTTTTACTCTTAATTGTTCTGGTTTCCTGTCTTTCAGAATACAGAACAGCAGCTCCTGGCCTTAAACCAAAGCAATAAAGTGTTCCTGTACTGCGCTTTCCTGGACTACAGGTGGGTCTCACATCTTCAAGCGCTTCTTTTTGCACACACATGTTTCATATTCCACAATTACTAGTTTGTAATTTACAAGAATAGAACCAAATAATCAATATTGGCCTCAAAGCCCTGGAAGAATAAATCCAGGGGAAATGTATACATTTATGGGGGGAAAAATATAGTGACAGACATTTTTAGTGCTTGTATATTTTATAGTTCATAGTCATGTTTTTCCTATCCGGTATGGTGTTAATATACTAACTTACTTTATTAAAATCTGCTGTGTACTTTAAAATATATACTGATTACCACCATAATAACCAATAACCAATATTTGATTTCAGTGAAATATGAAATCAAATGTTATGGTGTCATGCATAGACTTCTGAGAATGTCCAATTACTGTTTTTTTACTGTAAATTATAAACTTTATTTTATTACTGACAAAAAACGTAACAGCACTTTGATATAAAAGTCTTATTTTTATAATTTTTATAATTTTATAACTTTTTCTGTTAAAAATATTAAGATCGCAATGTCAGACTCGTTTACATTTTTAGACCTTTTAAAGGGATAGTTCACCCAAAAATGAAAATTCTGTCATCATTTACTCACCCTCAAGTTGTTTCAAACCTGTAAGAATTTATTTTTTCTGCTGAACACAAAAGAAGATATTTTGAAAAATGTTTGTAACCAAACAGTTGATGGACCCCATTGACTTCCATAGTATTTTTTTTTTCCTACTATGGAAGTCAATGGGGTCCATCAACTGTATTTTTTTTTCCTACTATGGAAGTCAATGGGGTCCATCAACTGTTTGGTTACAGACATTTTTCAAAATATCTTCTTTTGTGTTCAGCAGAAAAAAGATATTCTTACAGGTTTGAAACAACTTGAGGGTGAGTAAATGATGACAGAATTTTCATTTTTGGGTGAACTATCCCTTTAAGGATGTCCCAACTTTCATCCTCAATTTCACTGTCCAGAGATATTTATGCAGTCCTTACTGTATAATCTCTCTCACCCATCTATCTCTCTCTATCTGTCATTTTAATGTCTCATTTCACGTTTCCTGTTAAAGCTTGTCAGGAAGTGCTTTGATTTATCAATGTGTGTGTCTTGTATTTATATCCCACTGTTATCCTTTATCCATACAGGTTACATTTATGACATTTAGCACATCTAAATCTTTCATTCTTTCTTGCAATTCGTCATTCAAACCAGTCTTTTAGAAATCACGAGTCTGTTGTTGATAAAAGGCAATCTTATACCAAAACAGCTATACCTGAAAAATCACTTAAGGCCAAGTAACAAAGCCAATTTTAGGATCATGAAAATTGTGAAATTAATTTAATTTGGAGTGAGACCCCTTTCTCCCTTTTCTTCTCTCTCTCTTCTTTCTCATGCTTGTTCAATCTTTCTCCCATGTGGATATTTAAAAAAATGACTGCATCCATAATGGAGTGATGAAGCTGTAATATTTTCTCTAACTGAGATTAATGGGATCTTACGTTAGTTTTGATTTCGTTTAGATCAGATTTGATTAATAACTCTCTGGTAATTCCATTAACGCTGGACCAGGGTGTGAATGCGTATGGTTTCAATATAAACAATGAATAACTCCAACAACTGTAATGCTCAATTAAACCTGTGTATGTGTGTGTGTGTGTGTGTGTGTGTGTGTGTGTGTGTGTGTGTGTGTGTGTGTGTGTGTGTGTGTGTTTCAGCTTTAAGGAGGGTGTGTGGTCCAATGAGGGTTGTGTGAGAGCTGATGGAAACCTGTCCTTCTCCATTTGCTTGTGCAACCATCTGACAAACTTCGCCATCCTAATGCAAGTGGTTCCCTTGGAGGTGAGGCGCTCTCAATGTCACTCAATACTTTTGAATTTTCTCCATTCCATCTGGCTTAATCTCTCTGTTGAATGCAAAAACACATTCTGTATGTGCAGCCCCTTTTTAAATGAAAGCATCTTGGCTGTTATTTCAATTTTTCTAATGCTATTTGGTCTTTATGCAAACAAGAGAACTGAATCCTGCTTTACAGATATAAGCACAAACAGACAGTACCAGAAATTTGAGGGCGCTCAGTCTGTGACATCTATATCTGACTACCTAAGTCTTATATAAGCTGCAGAAATATGCACATATACGCAGTACAAAACTGGCAGCGAAGCCTGAGGTTAGTGGAATTTCTCAAGATACCTTGATTGAGCATTTAGGTCATATCCCATCAGGGATCTTTGAAAACACCAAGGCACTGCGATGAATGCGATGCTGACTGTGTTTCTCGTCCGCAGCGAGCCAGCAGCATGCAGGGCTTGAGGTTTTGTTTGGCCGAGACTCTCTGTAAATCAGCAGCAGAGCTTTAATAGAAAAGACAGTTTGGACACAGTTGAGACACTTCTCCAGGGGTGACGTGCAGGATTTTGTTTCTAGTTAATTCGAAACTCATCGTTGTGTGTGAAAGTGTCTCAGGGGAGGCCGCTTGTCAGAGGTTGTGTGGGTCGAGGACTGTGGGTCGAGTTTGGGCGGACAAATGGATTGTCATCTGTCAGAGAAAGCTTGTAAGCATCTGCCTTTGAAATACAGAACGACAGGCACAGCTTGATATTTTGGTAACCCTTGTCCTGTTGATTTATTTAAAGAGAACTAAAGAGCGAATTTAAGTCAGGCTAAAGATGCTGTCAGCAAGCTGTACTCACTAAGTAGGGACATGTTTGTGAAGATGAGACATATTGCTTCACACGAAGGCTGATTGCCGTTTCGAGGTTCATTCTCCGATGGTGCGCGAGCCAAACCGAGGCACCCAGGTGCATCTTGGCTCTTCTGCGTCTATCATCTGCTTGTGTTTGTTGAGAAAATCTGTCCTCGCTCAGTCATGTAATCATCTCCTCTGGAGCTTTGATGCTAATGCCCGCCTCTGCCGGGGCTTCAATTAGCGGCTCACCTCAGTACTTCAAGCCTAGAGGAAATCGTGCTTTCTCCACCGCTCTGCAGATCCTCGATATTCTGGGCCTGCGATAATCACAAGGCAGGAAGCAGAGTTAATGTACGATCGAACCCACGCACGGAAATAGAATTATGGGGGAGAACAACTGCCAATAGGCCCGATGTGCAGACGCACCAATTACTGGCACTGGGTCAGAGGAACCGTAACAATGCAAGTCTATATCCTGATGGATGTTCAGGAATAAATCTATTCGCTCTTTACCAACAGTTATAAGGGGTTGTATCATGAAAATCTGTTAGTTAATGGTTTTTGCACTAAAAAACAAAATACGTTTTTATAACTATTTTACACTTTCTATTTATTTAAATTGTGAGGGGCAAAATCGAGTTCTGTTTAGTAGTTTTTAAACATTTATGAACCTTCTGCTTCCAATCAGTTGCTTGAAAGTGCATACCAAGACCAAGTCATGTGATGCCAGCAAACAATGCTCAATAGTGTCAGAGTTTTGAAATTTAGTTTGAAGCAGTTAATATGTCTTCAGTTGTGGAAGTATAGAATAAACCATTAGTTTTGAAAAATACAGTAATTAGTTTAAATTTTAGCTTAGTCTTTAGTAATACAGGTACAGTAACACAGTAATATTGTGAGATATTATTAAAATTTTCCTGTGTCACATGGTCTTTCATAAATCAAATGCTGATTTGGTGATTTTCTTATTAATACCAATGTTGAAAACAGCTGTGCTAAAAAATATTTTTGTGGAAATCATGATACATTTGTTTCAGGATTCTTTGAAGAATATACATATCAGAAGAACAGCATTTATTAGAAATAGAAATATTTTGTTAAATAAGCATTATAAATGTCTTTACTGTCACTTTTGGTCAATTTAATGCATCCTTGCTGAATAAAAGTATTAACTCCTGACCCAAAACTTTTGAACGGTAGTGTATTACAAGTTGTATACATATGTATATTTGATAAAGCAAGACTGTTACTGTTCATATTCTTTCAACCGTTGGTCTACCTTGTCTGTAAATAGTTAATGCTCTCTAAGAAAAACATTTCGTTCCAATAAATAATTTGATTGATTGGATTTATGTCAGGCTCATGCTTGTTTGTTCTGATGAAGTGATGTTGAAACTTTCAAGTCATTGAATATTATGCAAACGCCAATTCAAGTACAGCTGGTCATTGGTAACCTTTGACTTTACAATCAGTGGATTGTTGCTGTGGTATTCAGTGTCTCTTATATGCAGTAACATCTGGGGTTTTCAACTCATTTAACCCCCTTCGGTTCTGTGTTATACACTTTCAGATTTCCAGCCAAATTCATCAATCTCATTGTCAATGCTGTCACATTTGTTTCCACCACAGCTCTCAAAGGCCCACCAGGTGGCGCTCTCCGCTATTAGTTACATTGGCTGCTCTATCTCTATTTTCTGCCTGGCAATTACACTGGTGACCTTTGCTGTGTTGTCGTAAGTATACCCATATTGCTTTTTGAACATGCATGATTATAATCTTCTATTTAAATATAAAAAAAAATTAAGTATCTACTACATGTTAAAACTTTTTAGATTTTTGATGTATGATAACTTGTAATTTCATTGCATTCAACACTAAAAGCCTTTAGTGTTTTTCCACCATCACTATTTAAAATTCATAACTTTTTCTGCACACAGGTCTGTTAGCACCATCCGTAATCAGCGTTACCATATTCATGCCAACTTGGCATTTGCCATTTTAGTCGCTCAGGTCCTCCTGCTCATCAGTTTCCGCTTCAGTCCCGGCACGGTGAGTCCATCTAGCATACTCATCTTAAAGCACTGCTTCTCAGCCTTTTTTTGACTTGAAGATCCCCATTATGTTCTGTATTTCTGCTGTAATTATGAAAAATTGCTTGTTTTCTGACAGTTATAAGATACAGGTACTGGTAGTATTGATATATTAGATCAATTAACCATTATTCATTTTGTGATTCCAGAAGATTCAATAACAGTATGTTCTTTAAGTAAGGAATAATTGACGACGGGCCGTTGAATTATTAGAAAAATAATACAATCCCGCACAGTTCTGTACTACATTAGCAAAGACAATAACTGAAACAAAATTGGGAGTTTGCAAAGAACAATCATTTTCCACATGTTAAAGATGCTAATGAAATGTTCAAATGACATCAACATCTTATTTACAAGATGTGATTATGTTTTAATTGTGTTTGTTGTCTATGGTGATTATCGTATCATTATCAGAATCATGTTGTCATTACATAAAGTAATCCAATAAGGTGGAAAGAGCCGATGACTGCTGCGCTAATCTCCTAACATGCCTCTGGCATTACGGACAGATTCATTTGATACTCAGTTAATTTGATTGTGCTTCCTCTCTCTGAGGACTTGGCTGAACACCCGCTTAGCTCAATGATGCTGTCGCCCACGTGTTCATTTAAACAACATTACATTAGCTATGATTTACAAATTAGATCAGTTTTCTGTGCAGTGTATTTTGTCTAGACGCTTGTCTTGATCCTAAAGGCCACAGTGACTGATACTGTCCTCTGCCATCCCAGCTCCCATGTAAGATCATGGCCGTGTTGCTGCATTTCTTCTTCCTCTGTGCGTTCGCCTGGATGCTGGTGGAAGGCCTGCATCTCTACAGCATGGTGATCAAGGTGTTCAGCTCGGAGAGCAGCAAACACTTTTATTACTATGCCATCGGATGGGGTGAGTACAACATCTTGCAGGTGGAGACTGCAGCAGATCACAAAAAAAAATGTGGCACACCATATTACACTGTAATCCAGAATCACCTCTTAAAAGTGCTGAAAATGCCTCTACAACACATTTGAATTGATCCTGTTTAAACACTCTTCTCAATCATTTGATAATCGTTTGATGAATAACTACTGTCATAACTAGAAAAAATACACAATCTATATTTTAAGAGAAATTCCATTTACCACCTGCTTTCTGTGGACGCAGAAGCGTAGTTGTAATCACACCAGGCAGGTACAGCTGAGTTTTATGAATTAGAAGCATCTGTAATGAGCAGAATTTACATATAAACGAGGCATTTGAGCTGAAAAGACACCTTTCACCTCATTCACTAACCGTGCATACTCTGCATACTTTTTCATGAACAAATCATGATTCACCACTATCATTTGATAACATTTAACGTATACAAAGAAATTTAGAAACTGGAGCCACACATAAAATCACATACACTAAGGCCCTGTTTACACGAGAACGCTCGCGGGTGAAAACGTAAAAATATTTTATCAGATGTGCCTTTCGTTTAGACGGCGACGGCGTTTTTGGGGCTTAAAAACGCAAAAAAGTGAAACCATCTTAAAAACGCTCCACCGTCGCGTTTCCGTCTAAACGGTAAAAACGCAAAAGTCTGCTAGACAGTGAAGGCAACGATCAGTGCTTCACATTGCCACCTAGCCGCCTGGAGTGCATACTACATTGAATTTCACACACTTTTGCGTCACCATATGCACGCAGATTTCCCCCCCATAACGCTCGTCTATACGCAGAATAAAAAGTGATCACTTTTGCGTTTTCTCTTCAGATCGTTTCCGTGTAAACGTAGCCTAAATTATATTTCATCATATACAGTAAAAGAGTTGCAAAGTTTCTCTTTATAAAAATACACATAAGCGTACAGTATGTACAACTGGGTAATGAGAGGTCTGTAGTCTGTGTTATCTAGCCTGTTTGAGCTGGTTTTGAGAACGGCAAACTTGGTATTTTTTTTAAGGAACTAGCTGCGCATGCTTAACATAAACAGTCACTGGTTAAAAGCCATACTGATTTTAGCACATAAATATACTGTATTATGGGTTATTTGTGAATAAGACGCCATATTTTTTACTAAAAATGCTACAGATACAGTGGTGCTGTTTAGTGAATTCATCTCTGTGTACACACATTAATATAAACTACACACTTCATTACACAGACATGCTTGATCTAACTTACAGAAAGAAAAACATCAGATCTATTTCATTTGCCTTAAACGACCCGTTTCAGAGTAATACACAAACCCAAATGTCAAATGAGGTTGTCCCACGGCAGGCATTAGCGCTGAGAGAGATCAGCCTCCTCCCTCAGCCATGACTGATTTGGCAGTGTTGTTAAAAAGAAGAAGACATTTGTGTGTTACAGTCCGTCTGAGCTGCCAGTAGATAAAGGGACATTAAATCTTAGCCGAGTCTTCAGTGGGTCATCCCTTATGATGCCGTCACTGTTATTTATCAAGCTATTCTCAAATGTGCTGATGTGCTAATAGACAACATGTGTTTCATCTTATTTTCTCAGTCGCTCTTTTGAGAACAGTTTATAATATGCTTTTTTTTTTTCTTTTTTTTTTACATAAAATGACATTGCCAGAGCTACAAGGGGCCTTGAAGTAAATCAAAGTTGGCACCATGATAACTGAAGGTGTTTTTCATTATTACATATGAAAAAGTGTTGAATAAATAGGCATGTTTATTTGTATCCCTGGTGATACATGTGATTGGCTCAATGTGGATGAAGAAAACAGGCTTTGTTAGACTTAAGTCATTACTTTAGACTGAAGTCTACTCCCTTTCTTAAAGCCTTTGGCACAGCTACACTGCTCTTTATTTATGGTGGCACGAAACAACCGGCCACAGTCCAACAGTTCTTATTTTAGTTCCTACGACATAATCTGAAAACGTCTTTGCTGAGTTTTACAACAAGGTATTTTTAGCTCCAGTAACGTTTCAGGTTTTTTTCCCCCCAAACATGTCTTTTCGCACGTCATTCATATTTAACAAAAACATATGGTGAGAGAGAGGGGAATTTGGCAACACTACTAAGAAGCTATATACTCTTTATAATATATATTTATAGTATATATATATATATATATATATATTTATATACACAGGTGCTGGTCATAAAATTAGAATATCATCAAAAAGTTGATTTATTTCAAGAATTCAACTTAACAGGTGAAACAAATATATTATATAGACTCATTACATGCAAAGTAAGATATTTCAAGCCTTTATTTGTTATAATTTTGAGGATTATGGCTTACAGTTTATGAAACCCACGAAATCAAAATCCCAGAAAATTAGAATATTACATGAAATCACACAGTAATTACACAGTAATACCATGGTCATTGAACCAGGTTTTGGTTATTTTGGCAGTGTGGGCAGGTGCAAATCCTGCTGGAAAATGAAGTCAGCATCTCCATAAAGCTTGTCTGCTGAAGGAAGCATGAAGTGCTCTGAAAATGTCCTGGTAGACGGCTGCGTTGAGTGGACAGCACAGTGGACCAACACCAGCCGATGACCAACACAGACTGTGGAAACTTCACACTGGACTTCAAGCATCGTGGATTGTGCGCCTCTCCATTCTTCCTCCAGACTCTGGGACCTTGGTTTCCAAATGAGATGCAAAATTTGCTCTCATCATAAAAAAGGACTTTGGTCCACTGTGCTTTATTAAATCCAGAGTCAACGCAGCCGTCTACCAGGACATTTTCAGAGCACTTCATGCTTCCTTCATTTTCCAGCAGGATTTGCACCTGCCCACACTGCCAAAAGAACCAAAACCTGGTTCAATGACCATGGTATCACTGTGTAATTACTGTGTGATTTCATGTAATATTCTAATTTTCTGGGATTTTGATTTCGTGGGTTTCATAAGCTGTAAGCCATAATCATCAAAATTATAACAAATAAAGGCTTGAAATATCTCACTTTGCATGTAATGAGTCTATATAATATATTAGTTTCACCTGTTAAGTTGAATTCTTGAAATAAATCAACTTTTTGATGATATTCTAATTTTATGACCAGCACCTGTGTGTGTGTGTATATATATATTAAGGCTGGGGGAATTAACGCGTTAATCTTTGCGATTCATTTGAGATGTTTAAAAACTTTAAAAATGCAATTAACGCAGCACTTTTCTTTGCCTCGTTTTAAAGATTTCCTGTTGCTTCTGCTATTGAAAAGGCCGAAAATATGCCGTCCCGCCCCTCCGTGTTCGGCGATCAGGTTTCATTCTCGCCCAGCTTTCATGAGCAGTGCGCCGCGATCTCCGTTCTGTGTGTGTGTGTGTGTGTGTGTGTTGGTGCGCTGCTGCGCTCTCTGCTCAATGTTCCGCTCCGTGTTTGCGCTGCGCGTTCTGCTCTGTCGTTAACGGATCAAACGCTCCAATCATGTACCGATCACGCACTGGAAAAGCAAAGTCCACTCAAATAACGTGACATTTCTCTGTAGTAGACTTCTGTTTGCTGAGCTGGTATAGCCATTCTGGGCAACAGTGGTAAAATGACCTGCTCTGATCACATGCTCTGGTAATAATAGCTTTGTAGGACTATATTTTATTTTGATAATTAGTAAAAAAAAAATAAAAAAAAATCTGTTAAATTGATTATGTTGATTGATTATTCAAAAAGAATAATATATTGATATATTGATGTTTAATATTATTTTAATATAGGGCTATTTTCTGTGATTCTAAGTTTAAATATTGATGATTACAAGCTTGGGGGAAATGCAGTTAATTGCAATTAATTACAGCAAATTGTGCAATTATTTTTTATTTATTTTTTTTATTTTTTTTTATTCCCAGCCCTAATATATATATATATATATATTAATGTTTTTGAAAAAAATATCTTAAGCTCACCAATTTATATCTGAATTTATTTGATCAAAAATACAGTAAAATTGTGAAATATAATTACCATTTAAAATGAAATATATTCCTGTGATGCAAAGCTGAATTTTCAGCACCATTACTCCAGTCTTCAGAGTCACATGATCCTTCAGAGATCATTCTAATATGCTGATTTACTGCTCAAGAAACATTCCTTTAATACATTTTTGTATGTAACAGTGTAACATTCACTTTTGAATGCAAGTGGTGAAGTATCCTTTAGGTATAACATGTCAGGGCACTGCTTGAAATGATGTTACTACTGAAATGTCCCTCTAAAACTGTTCATGCTTTTACTCAGGATGCCCTCTGGTCATTTGTGTGGTGTCTATGACCTTGTCACTCAACAGCTATGGAGAGGTTGGCAAGTAAGTTACCATAATAACACTGTGGGTCATGACATGATCAACAGATGTCCAGTTTGAAGAGAAAAGATTACTTGTTTGATATCATTTGTTTCATCTTTCTCCATAGTTGCTGGCTGTCTCTGAATAACGGGGCGATTTGGGCTTTTGTAGCCCCTGCTCTGTTTGTTATAATGGTAAGCAGCTGTTAATGAGGTTTGTTAAATGCACTATGGTAGGTGAGCATGAAAGGAACATTTGTAATGTTGGAATCTCTGCCATCCAGGTGAACATTGGCATTTTGGTAGCTGTGACCCGAATCATATCCAGAATCAGCGCTGAGAACTATAAGGTTCACGGAGATTCCAACTCTGTGAAGTGAGTTTATCTGCTATCCTGAATGTAATATCGGCTATCTTGCATTTGCTTTTTTCATACAGTGTGTGTGTGTGTGTCTTTCTAGGCTGACGACCAAAGCAGTGGCGGTACTCTTGCCCATCCTGGGCATATCATGGATCTTCGGGGTTCTGGCAGTGAACGACCACTCCCTGCTTTTCCAGTACATGTTTGCAGTGTTTAACTCACTACAGGTCAGAAATCACTACTGTGTAACACAACAGCGCTGCACTAAAGACCACAGGTCTTACTCAAACTGATTGATTTTCACTTCGATAAAAGCCTCCAAAGTCAGCAGCGTGTTCGCCAAACAATGTCAGCTTTTAAAAATGATGAGACATAACAATGTTTGAAATGACTTTGGACCTGGACTGACTTGTAAGAACTTTTGCAGATGTGAATTGGAGCGCTTGCACAATATTTAATGTTATCTGTTGTTTTCCTTTTTTTCCTCAAAGGGGTTCTTCATATTCCTGTTTCACTGTCTGTTAAACTCCGAGGTAAGAACGTGTTTGTGCAGCTGTGTTTGACGTCTGTGCTGTGTGTCAGGGGAAAATGTCTGACGTTCCGCAGCGAACTGGCGTAAACAATGGAGTTTGTTTTATGGAGTTGAAGTGTGATCGCCATCTAGTGGTGATGATTTGATACTCCATTATGTGAATGCACATTTTAAGGCCAATTCGCACTGCACCGACACACGCCGACCACCGCGGACAATCACCAGATTACAGTACGTCGGTTCTACGACCCGACAAGCGCCGACGGATGCCAACACTGATCCGACAAAACCCTCGTCGTCTGTCGGCACAGTGTGAATTGGTCTTTCTTTAGAGACGCTTTTAAACTCAATCACAATATCTTTTTGATATATAAACCAAGTGTCAAGCATGGTACTTGTTAACATATTTCATGTCTTATTACTTCTCTACAGGTCAGGGCTGCTTTCAAACACAAAACCAAAGTGTGGACTTTAACCAGCAGCTCAATCCGCAACATCAACGTCAAACCTTTCAACTCAGACATTGTGAGTAATTCCAGTTCTTTTCATTTTGACATTTGTGTTGTTCATAACCAGTGAAAAATAAGAAAGTACACTTTAACATGCTTTAACATACAGTAAAGAGCACTTATTAAAATAATATACTCAAGTCAAGTGTGCACTTAATTAAATGTTTTCGCCATGTTTACAATTAAATGAAAATTAATTATAGTTTAAATATATGAAATGCAGTTAGTTGAACTTAACAGTTCTTTTTCGCCCACTTCAGTCCCATGTGCATGTGCATTTTTGTACTTTGCATGAGCTTTAGTGTGTTAGCCAACACATCAGCGTACTTCTTTAAAGCACAACAAAAGATTGTTAAAACATTGATTTAAAATGTACTTACCTTTAAAATGTAAAGGTACTTCAATTAGCTGCAAGTGTTTGTAGCCATTTCACCACTGAAGACTTCCTGTTTTCGGTCGAAGCCCACAGTAGTCGATTGTCGAGTTCTCCACTGTTGCTCAGTTACCTATGATCACGCGCGTGAACTCGACAATCGACTACTATGGACTTTGACCGAAAACAGGAAGTAAATACAGGTATGAGCGCTGGCTGAATTAACTTAATTTTTATTAATATCTTTCACATCTGCTGCAGTCAGATTCACTCGTGTTCACTCTGAAGGAATCACTCACATTTTCTGTGCACTTGTAATGACACATCAAGGATGTTAAGAGGCTAAAAGCAGGTTTAAACATAGCCCCATTGAAGTCAACAGGGTGCAAATTTAAAAACTAGAATAACTCGGTGTAGGCAACACCGATTTTTGTTGTTGTTCTCTGTATTGACAGCACTCCAAATGTACAAAAAAATTAGCTCAATGTTAAAATTGACCGGAGGTCTCCTTTAAGTGGCTTTTTATTTTGTTAATATTATATTATCTGCAAATACGTTTTGAAAAAAATATATACTTTTAAGATTTGAATTGCACTACAGGTGCGCATTTAGTACAATTAAGCGTAGTTCTTCCTCACAACGGTATTAGACAAAAACTTTTTTTCTTTCGCAGATGAACGGCAACAAGGGAGGTGTGACTCCCACAAAGATGAACACGTGGGACAAAAGCACCAACTCAGCCAACCGCATGGATTTGTCAGCAGTATAATGGCTTCTGATGAGGACGACAGCGTAGCAATTCCTGTAGAAGATGCGCCGATCTATATCGCATTTTAAACGGACTTCAGTGGTGAAATGGCTACAAACACTTGCAGCTAATTGTAGAATAGTTAACTCACACAACACAAAGTTCTCTGATGTCATTTGCTCCTGCTGACGATCTCTCTATTACAAACATTGGATGAAGACACAAGGCCTGTTGTTGGGATGAAGGAGCGTATGACTTTTTCATCATTTGCTAATAATGTGGCCTGCTGAGGACTCTTGAATTCATGAAAATATACTAACTCTCACAAACAGGAGACTCTCCTGCTTGCTCTGCTTGTCTGGATAATACACTAGATCTGTGCTACACTTGGACCACTGTCTGGCCGTCCTTCAAAGAGAGGAATCATGTACAGGTCTGGTGTGTCTCAACTTTAGCCAGAAAGATTCTTTGCAACAGTCCTAAGTGAAGTACGTAGCAGCTTCTATTAATTCCTGTCCATCTGGCACTAAAGTTCCTGCTATTGCTTTGACAGTTAAAACTATGGCTCCATTTCTCAAAACTCTACACACAAGATGCAAAACGTCACACATATCTTGCAAAAGCAAACACTTCATTCAAAACTTTATTAACTCTTCTAAAATTGTTATTTTTTTTGTTGTAACTCTACACACAAACATAAAATGATTAGCCACATGTACGCCAAACTACACACAGATGTGAAAAATGTAAAACACTACTTGTGCCTTTTTCTTGTTCAGAGTGCAGAGGAGTGCACATCGCACTCGCATGTACATATGGAGAAATACACTGTATATACAGTATGTATGCACAACTGGTTCATTTTACACAGTTATGGAACTGAATCAATACTGAAGTGACTTAAGCTGAATAATAACACTATTGGCTTGTTAGAACTGATTTACAGCAGATTTTGAATTTGTTACTATTTTGAAGCTGCAGTGAAATAATCTAGCTATATTGTAGCTTGCATGCATATTCAGTGTATATATATATATACAGTACCAGTCAAAAGTTTGGAAACACTACTATTTTTAATGTTTTTGAAAAAAGTCTCTTATGCTCATCAAGCCTGCAGTTAAAAAAAAAAAAAAAAACAGTAATATTATGAAATATTATTACAATTTAAAATAATGGTTCTCTTTTTTAATATACTTTAAAATGTAATTTATTTTTGTGATGCAAAGCTGAATTTTCATCAGCAAGTACTCCAGTCTTTGGTGTCTTGTTGTGATCCTTCAGAAATCATTCTAATATGATGATTTATGATCAATGTTGGAAACAGATGTGCTGCTTAATATTTTTTTTATAACCTGAGATACTTTTTTCAGGATTATTTGATGAATAAAAAGTTAAAAAGAACTGTATTTATTTAGAATAGAAATCTTTTGTAACAATATACACTACCGTTCAAAAGTTTGGGAACAATAACTATTTTGTTTTAAAGAAATTAGTACTTTAATTCAACAAGAATGCGTTAAATTGATAAAAGGTGATGGTAACGATTTATATTGTTAGAAATGTTTTTATTTTGAATAAAAGCTGTTTTCATGAATAAATGCTGTTAACGTTTCACTCATCAATGAATCCTGAAAAAAGTATTCCAAAAAAATATATTAAACAGCACAACTGTTTCCATCATTGATAATAACTGAGTATCAAATTATCATATTAGAATGATTTCTGAAGGATCATAAGACACCAAAGACTGGAGTACTTGCTGATGAAAATTCAGCTTTGCATCACAAAAATAAATTACATTTTAAAGTATATTAAAAAAGAGAACCATTATTTTAAATTGTAATAATATTTCATAATGTTACTGTTTTTTTTGTTTTTTTTTACTTCAGGCTTGATGAGCATAAGAGACTTCTTGCAAAAGCATTAAAAATAGTAGTGTTTCCAAACTTTTGACTGGTACTGTATATATATCCATTTATATACACTTAATATGCATAAAAGCCAAGTCAGAAAGTCAACTTTATTCAGTAAATGAATATGGCATTTCTAAATGAAACAAAAGTTTTAGTTTTGAATGATGTGTGTAATGTAGAGAACTGTGTTTAGAGTTGTGCAAATTGTATGTTTTACAATAGCAAACTGAGTTTAAAGCACGTAATGTGCTTGTAGTTTTGCGGACTTGGTCTGAAGATTCGCTACACGAGTGAATGGTTTCACTGAGTGGGCCTCAAGTACCACTTTTAGTGTCTAAGCAGTTTTAAAAAACTGTAATAAGACCTGAAAGAGAAATACAAAAATTTTCTCATTTTTATCTAGTGTTGTAAATGGCACTTTTTTAACCAAAAAGGGTTTGAATGGAGACTTAAAAATGTGGCTTTTTTTTTTCAACAGGAGGTCAGAGAAAAGTAATAAATCACAAAATGTTGTCGGTCAACCTCAGGAGATCAATCTAAATATTATAAGAGCAAACATATTAATATTTGTACGTGAAGTTTGCAGGTTTTGCAACCCTGTTACCAAGACTAGCAATGATCACCAACATTAAATGACAAGATTTATATATCTTGGGCGGGGATCAATGAAGAAAATGGACTGTTTTAATTTTAAGGAATGTTACTTTTTTATAATAGGGTCAGGTCATGTGATAACAGGGTTGTATGTAATTGGATACAGATAAATATAATGTTTTGGTGATTAAAATGAATGCTTAAATTTAGTTAATAAATACTAATTATTAGTGCAAATTAATATTAAAACTCATACATTCAGTTGTTCACTCAAATTAATTGAACATTGTTGTATGATTTAAATAGTTTGATACTGTTGAGAAGGTCAAAACCTTCAACCTGAGGTGGGACAGGCTAATTTCATGTTAGATAATAGTTTATTTAATGAAAGCATGGGAACTGTGGCTCTTATGCTTTACACAGTAACTGAACACCTAATAGTACCCTGTTTTTGGAAAGTGCCACATAGTTCTGTCATTTCATGATATTTACCAGTATGCATCAGTTCAGGTGGACACTTTTGTGATGTAAATAACACAGAACTCATGTCAAATGCCCTAAAGCCAGTGTGTGACACACACACACACACACACAGCCATACAGTGTCTGTAATTGTTTCATTGGTACCAAGACAGGTCAGTGTATTTTTAACATGTGACCATATATCTTTTAAATTATTGTCGTCGGCATGTTCCAACAAGACTTTGATACTGCTTGAAAGATGATCTTATTCAGTATCATAACTGTTATTTTTCTCAACGTTATAGCTTAATCAGCTATTGTTTGTAGTTTATGAGTGGATGTCTGAGTATTCATGATCTTGGTACATTAAGGTACTTTATTTCAGCAAGACAGTTTCTCCCAACTGAACATTTAAACACCAAGTGCACTTCTTATCTGATTGTTATTTAATATTTGAAAATAATTGTGTTTATGCAGTGTCTCTCAATTAGGGGACATTCACTATTTTTGTATCTATAACACATTTATGTAATGTTTTTCTCATATGAAAATGCTGGAACCATAGAGTGAAAGTACACCATATGACTGGACTTTTACACCTTCACATTACACATGCTTCTGAAGTATTACATAGCACCGGTATGATCTAAGCACACACACACACACGAATGACCATATCAGTGTTTAACAGAGGAAGTGCCAACAAAAAAAAACAAAACAAAAATGTTTGTTAAATCTTAAATGTTTATAATGTGAGAAATCTTTCTGTGAAGTTTTTATTCGATTCATTCTGTTTCCTTGATTTATTCTGTTCTAATGCAAATGGATTTTCACTGTTTTCTTTTGAAAAATAAAGAGTATGCCAAATAAACACTTTTATTTAAGTCTAATAACTGTAGCCGACTGTGATATGACAGAAGTGAGTTGTACATATTTGTAAGTCTTATATTCCTACATATCTCTTTTATAAGAGTGTCTTTAGGTTCTGAATATAAATCGCTGTAAGTCTAGACATAATCTATAGACTTTTTCTGCATTTTCTCTGATTCATTTTCAGGGGTAAATCTGCGGAATGGATCTAATATAAGCAAACTATTTAACAAACTTGCAGTTCTAATCCTGCAGAAATCTCTGGGAACAGATTCAGTGTACAGTGTTGACTGCTTATGAGGACGGTGATAGATATTCACGAGCTTATTACTTTTGTTTTCTGTTTCTTTTATATGGTACAGAGTCCTTCATTAGGGTTTACTGTGGAGAAGGATTATCTGTGAACAGTAACATGCATTGAAACCTTATACCCACGTTGACAAATCTGAATGACGTTTAAAAAAAAAACATTACGTTTTGATTGTCTTTGACATCCATTACATTTTTAATGAAGGTCATTATGTTTGTAAAATGCCCTGTATATCTCTTGTTTTGAATAAAATTGACTCTTCAGTATTGACATTATGCATTTTTGAATTTTAATTGACCATTTATGTCTTGTTGGTGCCATTACGGTGCATACACTTAATTTTCACGCTGTGCCCTTCCACGTCCATGATGACACCTGGGTAGCCTTCATTGTCATAATTGACAACGCACCACTCTCCGATGTGCTTTGACTCGATCATTTCTGGTCTCATTTGGATATCTTGTGCCTTTCTACATGCTTTGGCCTTATCTGATGAAAGTGGAACATCAGTGAGAGTGACCTCCTGCGGTCCAAAACACCATCCTCCCTTTTACACAGGCATGACATTTCTCTGTACATCATCTGTCCAGGTGTCAAACTGACTGCTTGATGGATTCTCATGGTTCCTTTTACAGCAGCAATTGCAGGTACCTACAGTGAGATTTAAAATAAATACGTAAAATTACTTTTAACCACAACATGTGCAAAAAAGCATCAGTCCAGGGACTTGAATTTGATTGGCTCTTGTTCGCACCGTAGTTAACAAGGAACGATTTTAGTTCTAGGACCTCCTTTTGGTGGAACTAAATTAGCTCCTACTTCAGAGTAGGGTCTAAGCCAGCACTAGGCCGCTTCAGAGTTCCTACTGCCGGTGCGAATGCAACCAGAAAAATGGTCCAGGGGGAAATTAGTTCTCTAGGAAGTTAGGAACCACCCTGCTGGCTAGTTCCTATAGCTGAATTTCTAGAGCTATGCGGTGCAAAAGCCCCTTATGGAGTTTGTTGGATTATGGACTGTAACTTTAACTGACTATTACCTCAGGCTTTGATTCAATATCCATCTCTGGAACAAAGAACAGCTCGACAGATGTGTTCAGGCTTCTCAATTTGTCATATAAGCTCTGGGCATCAGGGATGTCTCCTCCTTGGGCCACAAGGACCTCTTGAGGGCCCCACCCACACCGTCTGGTGCACCCCTTCCCATGGCTCGCCTGAAACAAATTCCATCTTATTCCCTTGAAGCCACACTTAGGGTTCCGTTGAGAGAAAGAAGAACTTGAGGGTGTCTTTCTCTCACTACCTTTAAAATTGGATGAAGGTGGGCCCAGATGGCTACAGGGTCATGTCTTCTGGAGGGTGATATGGAGTAGAAGGTGTGAGCCTCCAAAATGCACAGACTGGATTTCTGCACTGTACTTGCATGTGTAATTTTCACTAAAGTCCACATGTAGGAGGCACTCATTGTACTTCAGGTTCCTCCCGAGCTCCCTGTAGACCTCAAACTGCCATTTGATGTTGAAAACATGGCGTCTAAAATGGAAAACACTCTTGGAATTGGGTGTTTGGGTCTTCCTCTGTTATTGTTATTTCTCTTTTTACTGTTATTGTTGACGTTTTCTCATCCTTCATGATCTTTTCTGTCATCCACTGAGATAAACAAACGTTCTCTTGCCCAGGAGTTTTCAGCATTGAGCGACAAGTGTGGAGGCACTTCTTGCACTCACCATAAGCACATGCCTGGGCTTTGGGGTTGCACACGGTTGCTTCAGACATTTCTTCAATATTTCTTGAAGACAGCAATCCATGGTTCTGCAAGGCATTGGCCATAAATTGCAAGTTCTCGTGTTTTTTGCACAGACGTGTCACGGTCAGAGGAAGAGGGCGGAAGGAGGTGTATGATATCTGGCCCAGGTTGTTAGAGAGAAACTTCCAATGCAAGTTCCTCATTGTGTCAGTAAGTAACCTCTTCTGCATCTTTGTTTTCAGCCGAGTGACTGTTTGTTTGCGGCCAGTCGTCATTCGACTGACATCATCTCTAAGAAAAAAGGATGTAAGTTTACACGTCCACTCATGTATAGAATCTACTGTTATAATATATGTGTTATAACTGTTTTAATATATGAAAGAAAAAATCTAAATGTGGCAAAAACTGCACATGTCCTCCCTGTCATGGAAGGCTTGGTGACAGGGTGGACAATGACAGGGTGGACATTTTTGGCTAAAGTTAGCATTTAATGAACACATGGTGTACCTGCATTTAGCAAAGTGATACACTGTTGAAGCTGACTGTGCACTGTTTAAAATATGTATTTTGAATTTCTGAAAAGTTTTTATATTAATTAATAAATGGCAGGGTGGACATAACACGCAACTACAAACACAATATGATGAAAATTAGGAAATATAAGTGTAGATACTTACTGTGTGTGCAGCAGATGTTTTAACCTCCACCAAAGAAACATCAAATAGGGGAGGGGATGTCACTGAGTACATCAGTTAGTTTCTTAAAGGGGCGTTTACCCCATAATGACCGGGTGGACAGCAATTTCAGGGACACATGCAAAATGCTTAATATTATTATCAAAATAAAATATAAATAATCAAAATGACTTGTTTTATTAAATAAACTGTTGAGGACAATAAGTACATTCAAAAAGTATTTTAATTTGATGTAATTTAACCACTTTTTACACTCAATTAAGTTAGCTGAGCAGCATGTGGGACATGCCAAAATCACATACATACAATCAAAGAAAATGGTATAAAATCAGAAAAACACATTTCAAGAGACTTATCATTGTACTTGTATTGTATGTGTGTAAATGTTTGTCCATTTATAATAAAACCTCGATCAGAATTTCATTATTTTGCATTATGTTCATGATGACTGAGCGATAAGGCACTTTATAGTGATATTGACCCTTGCCAGCTAGCCTACCGTAAGCATTTCTGATCATTTTTTACAAAACTTTCATGGCCCCCGGAATATTTTTTACCAAGAAAAACAGAGGATCAAAAAAAAAAAGTTTTATTCTAGCTTCATGCACTCTTTTTTGTCAACACTTGAATGTTGGTAAGTTTAATTAAAATAGATTTTATTTTAATAGAAACATTTTGAACAAAGCTGAGAAAATCGCATTTTTGTCAAAGACTACAACGCGGATAAACATTTGTATTGCTTGTTTCCGCTTCTTCTTCACCTGTGGTATGATGTGGAGATTCTGTACTCTTTCAGAAGCGCTCCCTACCGTAAAACAGTGAATGGCGGGAAAGCGTTGTCTCATAAAATAACGACGGTCAATAACGACCGTCAATGGCGGGAAAGAGTATGCTGGCTCAAGATATATCATATATTATTATTATTATTATTTTTTATTTTATTTTTTTACAGTTGTACTGCTTCAGATTTTTGTGGAAACCGTGATACTTTTTTCAGGATTCTTTGAGGAATACAAAAATTCAAAGTAACAGATTTATTTTTATTTTTTTATTTTTTATTAAACATGTTTTACTGTCATCTTGATCAATTTAGTTCATCCTTGCTGATTAAAAGTATAAACTCAACATGGTAAACAAACGAGTAAAGACAGAAACCGACCACAGACAGAAAACAAACAGAGACAGGCTGGACAGAATTACATTATCCTACGGTTTATTAGAATTTTCTTATTTTTTATTTTATTTTCAGTGCTTGAAAGAACCGTTTTATTGTGTTTTGCCAAGACAGGACTGGAGAGAATGACGTTTGTCCTACAGGAAGTGTCATCATCATGGCTCATGTCAGAGTGATGATACCCCTCCTCACACATTTAAAACCTCTTACACGCTCGATGGCTCATAGATTTGGCAGATTACAGCGTGACTGGGTGGAGTACAGTTGAGTTGAGATACAAAGCAGATTCATTGACTACGTTCATTGCAAATGACTGATGAAGGTCCCAGGCGGCTTTTTCAAATGTAAAGGAGTTCTGCTTATCAGCTATACACGTGTTTTATGTGCGGAAAGGGAGCAGAATACGAATAGAAGAACACTTCTAATATCATATGTCATTGGGTTTGGGGTGGACCGTGGATGTGTTTATATGCCAAACGTTCAATTTAATATTATGAATGATATAATAACCCAGAAGAGAGCTCAGATAATGCTCTTATTCATTCAGGACAATGAATAGGGTGATGCAAACCAGTACGACATCCAAAAAACAGACAATGACCAGCAGCTATAACCAATAGTGAAATACAACATGGAAACGGATCTTTGGGAATTCTGCCTCTTTTTAATGAACAACTTATGGACTACATTTACGGTTAAGGGGGGAGGGGGGGGAGGGGGGGGGGGGGGGGGGGGGGGCTATCAATCCTCCTTCCAGTCAAAGCCTATCAGGTAGAGCAAAAACTAAATTTTTAACTGTCTGATCATGTCATTTTGTAATAAGTACAGCCCCCGTTAGGCTTTACATTTGACATAGCCTAATACTTTTTTCATAAATAAATCATTTTTCATTGGCTAGTACATGTTCCATCTATCAAAACTATTTACAATCTATTTACAATCTATGATTTGCTTTCAGAGTTTGAGCGTTGCAATAATATAATTTTACCACACGATGGCAATGTTGTTATGTTAAATGTGAAAGAAGAAAACGGCAGATTCGTGCTTCATAACAGACAGTCGTGCTTTTTATGTTATTATATGATTGAATTATCTAGTATCACTTAGAGGGCAGCGTGATAATGTTAAAGTTATATAATATTATTACTTTATCATGCTCTGTGGTGTTAATGTGTAACTTTCTTAGTTGTTTTGGTTGCATTTATTGAATCATCCTTAAGATTTGCAAACCAGTAAGTGCATTTCTCAAAACAATCCATTCAAACAGCACCACACAATGGATTACTTGCAAAAAGCATGTAACTTTCTCAAAATCCTTAAAGTAATTATGTCAATGAACATATCAGTGGCATCAGAATGACAAGTCCTTGTGTCACTGTTCACAAACAAGTCAAAATAGTCATGTTGTCAATATAACAGTGTACCCTGTCAGTATTTTCAGATGGCTATGATTTTGATGACAATGATTGAAAATGCACAATACTGCACTTTATCTGTATGGCATATATACATTTCAACAGTACTTATACATTACTCTATGTGGGATATTGATTGCAAGAGACTGGACAGGATTCAGTTACACTTTTACTGTTGGTCTGTCAACAAATTGTTCAATGTAGCATTACAGTAAGTATACCATGTTACAGTATAGTGAACATTGTCTGATTACATACCCGTTCAACAAACATTTGAATGATTGAGGACACGGATGTTCTCCGAACATTGGGCTGCACCTTTCGACCCGCCTCGGCCCATAAGGTCATGATTGAGAACATGGTCCACAATAGTGGCCCTTATTTCATCAGAAACATCTCTACAATCTTGGCCTCATGCACCGCTGAGCTATTTTAGATAACTGGTTGATCATTGGTTGATCTTGTCCTTTACATTTCCCTTACATTTACATAAGTGAAATTCAGAATTCACCTCCGCAATTAGTCAATTAAGGACACATTTACAACAACAAAAAAAGGTCTAATATAAATGTATAGAAAATATGCAGTTTATGACAACCAGTTCAACCATTCTGCATTTAATGACTTTTGCAAGGAACTAAAACCTATAGATGTTTTGAGGCGGGGCGATTCTAGGATTTCATTATTAGGGGGGCTCATCCCCCAATGAGGGTGTGATTTCATTTTTTTTTTTTTTATGCATACAGCTCTGGAATTTTTTTTGCTAAATGATCAGTTTCTCTGGTTTTAATATTTATAGCTATGTGTTTGAGTAAAATTATTATTATTTTTATTATTATTCAGGGGGGTATTCCAGAAAGCAGGTTATGAGAAATTACCGACGAAAGTTACTTGAACGCACCTGCCATCGTAAACACGACTTCCCACCCAAACTTCCCAGGAGGACTTGAACTCACCATATACTCTGAGTTGGATGAACTTTTGGAACCAGCATACCTCGAGTAAGCAAGGTGTGGTTTAATCAACCGAGAGTTCAGGGTATGTTTTGCTTTCTGGAATACACCCCTGTTCCAGAGTATCCATATTGTTTGGTTTTTTAACCCCTTAGTTTTCTCAGCTTTTTCTAGAATTCTTAGAATTGAGTTTTCCCTTTATTTTGCCTTAGAAGTTTGCTTTTACCTTTTCCTTTACTGGTTCTTTAGTTTATTCATAGCTTTATTTCTCTGTTTTTCTCTTTATTTGTTTGCTACTTAGTAGTTTATTTGTTTGCTACTTAGTACTACTATATAGCCTAGTTATTGCAAAGCATTAGTTTCCGCCATCTGTCATGTCTCGTCTTGTGTTTGCTGTGTCTCTTGTTTATACAGTCCTGTCCTGCAAGCTGAGCTTCCCTGGCTGCTCTCTCCCTGCCTAGCAGCAAGACCGGCGCAGTACCTGAGATACCTGAGTCTATAGCCTATAGCCTGTGGTGCATTGAATTCTTGCCTGGCATCGCTACTATCCTACTAATGGCCCTGCCATTTCTGCTCAGCAGCCTGTCGTCAACTTGAGCTAGTCATGGCGGCAGCTCTCCCGGCTTGCCTGCTATTGTTCATGATTCTTTACCCATTGTTTGGACTGTGTTCACCTCTTCCCTTGCCTCATTGTGTCTTGTCTGTTTGTTAATAATTCAGAGTAACTCATTCTGTGCTTGAGTCCTCTCTCATAGATCCCTGACTATATATATATATATATATTATGCTGACAACACACTCACCTTTTGAACATGGAGGAACATCACAACTCTGAACAGCAGCAGCTACATCAGTACATACATACTTTTGTATTATACATTTATTGTTGTAGAAATGTTACATGTAAACTGAATATTCTTGTCATGGAAGAGCAATAGGAAGATATGTGTTAGAAGACATAGAGTGTGTAAAAATGAACACGCAACAAGTACATGCAACACATTTCTGCACAAATACAATTGTTCATTTTCTTCTTGTGTTCTACAGGATTGACATTTCACAGTAAGTTTTTAGCTACTGTCTGAATCTGTGTTTAAAAAGCTCAGTGTGATCCACAAGAGCATAAAACTGACATCTTGTATAGAATATAATCAGTTAGTCAACAAAAAAGTAGAAAAAAAAACCCATTACATTTGTATACAATGAATATTATGGTGAAAAAACACCTACACATTTTGACCAGTTAAATTTTCACAATTTCAATTTTGGTGCCATTGGCCATTTACTGGCACAATAACTCGATTTTGATGCATGAATTAAATGTTTTGGGCGAGTTACTCATTTTGCAGGCATCCAATAAAGTTGTGATGTTCAACCCCACTTAGAGTTTAGAGAATCTTAAGACTGCTTTGAAAAATGTGCCAAAGCGATTGAGAAAAACTGTGAAAACACAAAAGGCAACAGTATAGTTATACTATGTATTTGAGGGGTAAGATATTCAACAGGGAACATATCATATATTTTGATCAACATGACATAAGCAATTGATAATGTAGGAAACAGTGGACACTTGTAGGCTATAATCAATTGCATTAATGTGCCAAAGCATTTGCAATTTGTTCAAAAGAATGATAAATTGTTTTATGATGTGCACAAATGGCTAGATGAGGTGACGGTTGAACAAGTAGTTTTGACAATTTCAGTTGTGATCTGAGAAATGAACCAAAGCGACTGAGAAAAAACTAATGGCAGACATACAATTTAATATAACTTTGAGTATGAGAGGATTCGTACTGCCATTTAACATAAGTTGGAGTTTGTTTGTCAATTTTAAGAAAAAAAGAAACATTTAATAGTATTAATATATAATGTATTAATGATGTTGATGGTGTTAATGTATAACTTTGTAAATGGCAGATAGAAAATATAGCAAATTTAACAATAAATAAGGTTGGCTTATGTAAAATGTGCTATAGATGGTATCAATGTAGGCTATGCGTTGTATATTAATAATACTGATCGATTGCTGTTTAATTATTATAACTAATAATGTATTTTTTCCACTTACAGAATTAAAAATAACTGCAAGAAACTTGCAGTCAACTGAAGTCAACCTCTCAGCTGTTCTAACGTTTCTGACCCGGCTCCTTGACACGCGCATGCGCAGATCCAGCCACTAGTGTACAGACAGACTGGTAGTGCGCATGCGTGTAATGGACACGCACAGTTCAAGTTTTTTTGTGAAGTGCGCAGAACACTTTCCAAACAAAACAGTGCAGCCGAGGCGTCACGACCGACTTCTGACAGTTTCCGAATCTAATTTAGCACAATTTTGTGAGCTTTACTTTTGAAAAACAGTGTTTTAAAATAGTATGATCAAGATGACAGTGACTTTGGGTGTATTAACAAGAAAGTAACGTTAGCGAATCCCGATCATGACCGAAGTGTCAGATTGTTTGGGTGCGAAGCAGCTGATGGGAAGCGATAGACGGGTCCAGTTCTCCTGTACTGTAGAGATCCACGGCGCACAGACAGATCCCTGACACCCTCAACTCACCCGTGGTGGATTTACTGAGCTGCTTTCAACTTTAGACGAGCGATGGAAAGCGTTGGAAAATACGAGTTCACCAGGAAAGATTTGATAGGACACGGCGCTTTTGCGGTGGTGTTCAGAGGAAGACATAAACAGGTAACAGTTAAGTTGTACATTTCTGTTTGTATCACAATATGCAAATATTCATTCTACACGACTGCCATAAAGTGAAATGATCTCTTTATCCATAGAAACATAATTTTGAGGTCGCGGTGAAATGCATTAACAAGAAAAATCTCGCCAAATCACAGTCGCTCTTAGGAAAAGAAATCAAGATATTAAAGGTGAGTTTCCTGGTTAGACGTTTGTTTGTGTGTATTTTCTAAAAGTATATATTCTCACAGATATAAGTTAGTTAAACATGTCGAAAATATGTGACTTCTAACGTTACAAGGCTAGTGACGTTTAGCTATTGATATAAACAATGGTTTAGCAAATATCATCACCTCTTATAGCAGTTACATGAGCTGCTGACTAATGTAGTGAATCCCGTGTGTGTTTTCGCCAGGAGCTGAAACATGAGAATATTGTCAGTTTACTGGACTTTCAGGTATGTAACTGCTTACTATTTGCTATAACTCGTGAGAATTTAGTTATTCGGGGTATATGTCTAGCCTACTGTGTTATTTTAAGTGGTTTCTAATCTAATAAAACAGTTTTCCTGAGGATATTTATAACTCGAATATCGCATGGCTTTGGTGTTGACATTATGGGTGCAGTTCCCTTCATCTGATTGGTTAAACCTTAAACCCCGCCCACTGATGTCACACACTGTTTATTAGCAGCTTTAGCCACTCATCCATGGTGAATAGATGTTGACTATATATGACTGACTCACCATGAGTAATGATTTCATGTTGCAGTATCTTGCATCAGAAATGAAACCATCAGATCTCTCTGTGATATCAAGGTGGGCAGAGGAAATTGATAAACCCTCCAACTAAATTTCATACCTCTTGTGGCAGAAGTACTAAAAATAAACAGGCGAATGGCTCACGAAACAATGGCAGCCATGACAGATGTCTATGTCTATTGAAGTATACACCTAACACCTGTGCATGCATTAGCCAGCACCTGCCAGCCCAGCTCACCCCTTTTAACCGACTGTCTCTATCATTTGCATACAGAACAGACGTTGTCTGATGTAGGATTCCCTTATCATGAATAGAGGACTGGACTGGATTCCAGGCAGTCGAGCTTATCTGATGGCAGGTGGTTGTCTCAGGTGTAGAGAGCTTAAGAAACTTAACACAGTGGGTTACACCTTCGATCTTGCGGTGTTGTGCCCTTCAGCAAGTATAACAGGTTTACTTCAAATTGTTTGTAGTGTTATATTCTATTCTAAATTGGGGTTTCCCATTGGATTTGTGAGGGAACTGTAGGGGTTACTGAATTGATGAAAACCTATTCAGTCATTCAATTAAAATAAGTAAATTATGTGAAAATATTTGAAAATATTGTATAGGTCAAAGGGTTGGGCTGACATTTCCCTGTTGTAAATTAAGGTACAGTTAAAGTTGTATTTTATGCAACTTTTAGTACATTTAGTGCACTCCACTACACAAGGCACCTACTCCCAGATTTTCCTTTACGATGGTAACTTTTTTAAACGAATTGCAGCTGAATGGACTGGATTGTATAGTTAGTCAAGCCTCTCACCACATTATCCTTTGAGAATGACCTGACAGTGAACGCGCACAAATAATTCATGCTTGCTCCATTACACCTCACGCACTGCAAGGACTGACACAGGAGCATTTGATACTAAACAAACCTGCAATTATAGGACCACCACCTTTGACTGGCTCCAATATCGGTCCAATCTTCATCTGGGCAGCATTTATAGTAATTGTCATGGGTTTGTCCAGCTGGGTTGATCAGCTGTTCAGCAGACGGCCGCCAGGCATTGGATTCACCTGACAGCACAATGTGCACCAGGTGGCTGGCTGCTGCCCTGCATGAACGCCGAACAATAGCACAAGAAAATGACACTTATGCTTAGTCAGTGAAACCCAACCCTCGACCCCATCCCGCACTCACGGAAACATGCTGTGGAACAGCTTTGAGTTTAACGATATTTGTTTTAAGCTTTATGTTGTTTCAGTCTTTTGTTGTTGAGAAACACCTTTGTATTGAATGCTCATGCTGATGGATCATAATGTTTTGTCTTCTCCATGGCCTTGTAAATACGTCTAGAGAAGATAATTTGAGTGTATTTTGTCCTGTGTGTGGTCTTTAGCCTTGGGCTTTACCTAGTTTACTTTGCATTACCGCTGATGGCCTGGTTTCATTCCTCATGGATTCTGCACAGGCACACACACAGGAAGCTTAACGTTAAGCCTTTATCCACAGTAATTGTGTCACACTTATAAAATTAGCTGTTACGCAACTTTGAAGTCATAATGGTTTGTTGTCTTTCATAAAACAAGTTTTATGTAATATGTTATTAAAACACGCTCCTCCCAGTGTCCAGTCACGCCGGCCGGCCGCTGATTTGTATCATGTTAGTCAGCTGTGGGTAATGACACCTCCTGCTTCTGTCCCGACTGCTGTAACACGCAGGGCCTGCATGGAAATTGTCCAAATAGGACTTTTGTTGCACAACAAGTTGGCTATGTTCATACCTCGTTCAAATGGGTCACCATGGCACTTTACTTGCGTGGACATATTGATCAGCTCCATTAATCCTTTCAGGATCAGAATTTCTACATTGAACTTCATTGGCATGGATGGGCAACAAACCACTTAAAATCCATACTGGGTTGGATTATGCACGCTAGGGGTCAAAGGGCATTTTTAAGGTGGTTTCTCCTAGTGACTACTGCACATTAAGAGGCTCTCAAAGTTCATGATTTGGCCAGTGAAGAGCATGATGTTGCACTCAGTGTGCATTTAATTTGTGCACTGATTAGCATAAAAACATAGGCTAATCTGTTCTGTTCTGTAGTATGAAATTGAAACGTCTGGCATACAGATTTTGGGTTTCCCAAAAGCATCGTTAGCCAACTATGGTCTTAAGTTCTGTCGTTATCAGCATAGTTAAACGTGTCTGTGTTTCCCGAAACCATAGTTCTAACGAACATTCGCAAACAGCATCGCAAAGTTGTGTGGAACGACAGATCTCGACCTGTGGTTAGAAGCACAGTTTCTTGTTTGCATGACATGTGTACTCAATAAATCCTTATCTTGAGCAAAATAAGCAAGCTGACATTAAGTACAATCTGTATCTTTTATTTGGAATACATACAAATGTCATTTATGTCATTTAGTTTGTCAAGAGATTAAAAGCACCGTTTTTGAAGAGTGCGCATGTGCGGACGTGCTAGTACGTAAGAACGAGCCTATGATTGGATCTGGAAATAAAGCAAAATAACTGAAAATAATTAGAAATATTCCTCAGATGCCATGTCCGTAATTTATTGCAAAACATCTAGCATTAATTAGATCTCAAACAGATTCATTAAAAGTTATTACTCCACCACGTGCATGACATTATTAACCAACATGGTTGAACGACCAATTTACGACAATATGGTTTCGGGAAACAGTCGTGACTAGCTAGTTGACTATGGTAGTTAAGCAGCGAGTTACGTCGTTGTACGGGAAACGCACCCCAGAATGGTTTGAAATGTGCTCAAACATATATTATCATCAAATATGCACGTTAGGAAGTCCACACAATTATAATACTCAATAATAATATTCAACAATAATAACAGTGGCGTTAATAATTGTGAATCAGTAAGTAATTGGTTTATATTATTATAAATAATATTACTTTTATATTTTTTATTTATACAATTTAGTTAGTCATTCTTTTCAGTAATTATTATTGTTATTAATGATTTTTTGGGATTTAATAAATGAAATATATCTGATAAGAAGGTTTTTTTTAGCTTCAATTGTGCACTCAGCTTTAGAGATGAACTAAAGCTATTTCATCACTTTTGTGTGCTTCATTTGTCCTCCCTCAAGCAACAATTGAGAGTTTTCACAAAATAAAAGATAGCTATTTTAAACTCAAATGCAAAAGGAAAAAATTCTCACAGCCCAAGGTACTTGGAGACGTTAATCAAATAAAACCTGTCATGCAGACACTTATTGTGATTTGTATTGCTTGCAAGCACATGCTATAATAACACACTATTGATAGAAGGCTTAGGTAAGTGTAGGCTTTGTATGATGACTCACTGGCATCTAGTGTGTGTCCAGCCAGAGGCCTGTCCTGATCTAGACAATATAGAGTTCCTGCCACGGCTGTCATATGGCATGTTTCTGGGTGTTTCTTGCATATAATCAATTGTAAATATTGAATGTCTCTGTCTGCAGGAGATATCGGGATGTGTCTATCTTGTCATGGAGGTGAGTCCAGATGGCATGCTGCACCTCTCACATACCCACCGTAAACCTCAAAATAGAATTTGTGCGAAGTAGAGGGAAATCAGAGGTCAAATTTCACTGTTCCTTGCAGGATGTCCTTTATGCAAAGCTTAATTCACACTTCTGTGTTATTATTGTCAGCATAGCCATTTGAAGCCCTGGTGTTATTGTGATTACTCTCTCTTCCGGTGAGAGTTTGTTTTGTGTTAACTGTACACTTACAGTGTTTGACTGTCTCCTCTTACAGTACTGCAATGGAGGAGACCTTGCAGAGTATTTACACTGTAAGTACACTAACCTCATTTCAATATGTCTTTCACTATTATGTGTGCCTTGTATCTGTCCTTGTTGTGTGAACGCACAAATTAGGCACTTAAGATTTTTTTGAACTATTATAACAGGTGAGGTGTCTTGTTTTTTCCATGTTATTATACCTCCATGCATGGTTTATTTCTGTTGCCTAGTCAGAGCAGACATACTTCAGTGCAGAATCTTTACACAGACTTTGGAGGAGCACTGAGGCTCCATAACACAACAAAGATTTGAACCTGTATGCTGAAGATGACAAATTCAGATGCATCAAGAATGAATGCACCCGTTACCCGCCACAGTTGATCTTTACCCGCATTTGGCGGGTTGGCGGGTGTTCATTTCAAACCCTGATTATATTTGTGTTCAACAGAACTCATACGGGTTTGGAACAACTTGAACGCGAGTAAGTGATGACAAAAAAATGTTGGGTGGCAAAATTTGACACAATTTTTCAACTATTCCTTTAAGACCAAAGTCCGTTTCTCAAAGGTTGAAGCTTTAAACTTGCTTTGGACTTGGACTTGCTCTTGAAACTGCAGATATATTCACAAACAAACAACTCTCCTGATCTTTCCTCAGAAGGATAATTCAGGACCTCTGAGAATAGCTTAGTTTCACACATGTGCTGCCACAAATAGAGCCTCTTTGGAAGTGGTCTCACCCACACACACACACTTCGGGGTTCCAATACATTTTCATCTAACCATAAACTTTTCAGCGTGGCTATATTTAACATGTTTGCATTGGCCACTCTTTTTTAAGCCATCAGACATGTAGCGTTGTTCAGCTTTAGATTCATGCCAGCCTCATCAGGGGCCGTGTTTGCCTTCACCCGCTCACCTCTTACCACAGATTCACTGGCACAACACCAAGATCCCCTGCTGAAACTCAAACCAGGGCCTGACCTCATTCACCTGCCAGTCTGTTATCTGCCCTCTCCTGCAGTGGAAAAACATGAAGGCTAAAAATAAGACTACATGAAACCAGCATGTTTTGAGTGGAAGGAAAGAGGTACACTGGGAGAAGGGGGGCATGGGCTTTTGGAGGTGGATGGTAGCTGGACATTTTGTTTTTGATGGATTGCTACCTCTGATGTAATATCCCACAATTCAAAGATATATATATTATATTCTAATTAGGCCTAAGTAATTATTAAACTATATAACTTTTTCTTCATAGCTAAAGGCTCTCTGAGCGAGGACACGATCCGTGTGTTACTGCAGCAGTTGGCGGGAGCCATGAGTGTTTTAAGGAGTAAAGGCATCATTCACCGTGACCTAAAGCCCCAAAACATTCTCCTTTCGTACAGCACAGGTCGCAGGGCCAATCCCAACAACATCTGCATCAAACTGGGTGAGTGCTCTGGGTCAAAGTACACAGTTTCTACTAAAAGAAACAAAGACTGGTCATGGATCAGTATGTACTGATTATGAGACACTGAGATTATGAGTTATCAGGTTTGGCAGTCGTTGGCTGTGGTGTTTTTGTTCTTGTGTTATGACTGCGGTTTGTTTTAGGTGTTTACGACGTTGTTCTGTTTGCTCTTGAGCGTTATGTAGACACTGTGTGTCACTACACAGCTGTGTAAAGTCAAACAACTAAAAGACACTGACTGTAAACATTCGTGCACCATCTTCCACTACCAAAACATGCTCCCAAATGTAGTCCTTAGCACCAAACACTGATTTTCCTTTCTATCTCTCCCTTTAGCCGATTTTGGCTTTGCACGTTATCTGCAGGGAAACACGATGGCTGCCACGCTCTGTGGCTCTCCTATGTACATGGTGAGTATTTGACTTCAAAACTTTCATGTTCTGTATTATCCAAATGTTCAGGAACAGGCTGCAGGATTAATGCAGGAATAAGAAGTTGACGATACTTGGACGTTTTGTTCTACAACATAAATTACAGACACTCATATTGAAAAGGCATATTTTGAAGCTGTTATGTTTATTATTATTTTTTTAAATGTACTGTATGTTCCTACTAAGTATCTAGATAAGAATGTTTGGGGTGTGAGTGTGTGTAATTTACATTGTAGAACAAAATGCCCAAGTATCGTCAACTTATGTTTACCACAAACCTTATTTTACTCCTAAATTGAAAAACACTATTATAAAAACCAATAGGAAAATCTTGAGGGAACCACTGGTGACTTAGTCGTCCGGGTTTTGACGTCATCCCTGCGCCACTCTATTGGTTGGATGGTTGTGGTTTGCTATTGGTTGATCTCATGATCTCATTGGTTGATCTCATTGATCTCATTGGTTGATCTCATTGATCTCATGTCATGCAAGGGATGCCGTTTCAAGAGGGAAGGGAAGTTATTTTGACTAAAGATTGCAAGGGCACATGAACACAAAACAAATATGATGTGCACAGATAAATAATTTATAATAAACACTGCAATATTCCATAAGAAACTTTAATTGCCCATTTCGTGGTGACTTTAAAGCTTCTCTTTTGTTGGCAACAATTGGTTTATAAGCGCTTCTCATTACAAGTATTGGGAAGATGTTGGACCATGTTGTGCTGAGACACTGAAAACACTGGATCATGAGCTGCTGTCGTGTAAAAGAACACAGTGCCACGCTTTACTCTGAAACACACAGTCACAGCCTTTAGTGATTTGATAATCACACTAAATCATACTACGATTTCGATTTTATTTCAATTAATTGTTCAGCCCTACAGGAAAGTATGCCATATTAAAGTACTGCTTTTACTTGACTTGTTCGAAAAACAGCAGCCACGTATTAGATATTCTGACTTACTCTGTATGACTTGACTTACTCCATATGTTTTTGAGTACTACTTGTCTTGCTCAACTTTACAGGCTCCTGAGGTCATCATGTCACAGAATTATGATGCCAAAGCTGACCTGTGGAGCGTAGGGACCATCATCTACCAGTGCTTGACTGGCAAAGCCCCATTTCAGGTCAGTGACACGCACACACACAGCACAAAAACAACAAGTTGTATGACCCAAAGAGAGAAAGCTTGTTTTAACCTGTCACATGCACACTCACATCTCTCTCTCTCTCTGTTATTGTTATTGTTATTCACTGAAAATCATTACAGACTTGTTTTTAGGGGAACTCTCCCATTAAATATTTATTTTCTCCTCAGAAGAATGTGTCTAAACCACTAAAAACAGATTCAGTATGAGATATTGTTGAATAAAATAGCTATTTACCAAGTTTAGGGTATTTTAGGTCTAGTATTCTGCTAATGCGAGCACACAAAGAAATACAGTACCATTCAAAAGTTTGAGGTTGTTTTTGTTGAAAGATTATTGCAATTTAATAAACATTCAGGCAAAGTCTTCAGTGTCACATCAGAAATCCAGAAAAGTATTAATTTCTTTCTTTTTTTACTAAACTCTTACTGACCCCAAACTTTTTAAAGGCAATGTGTAATAATCAAGAAAAAAATGCTATCAATGCTATCAGTTTTTACTACGTCACTACTGAAAACCTTCTGGAACCTTTTCATTGCGAAAGCTTAACTGACTGGCATCTTCGGCTATTTATGCCCTGTAGAGTGTGAAACATGATTGTGACATCTCACTGATAAACATAACCATATGCCTCTACAACTAAACACACCCTCTGGTTTACTAACAAACACTCACACCCAAACATACACACATGCCCACTCATATGGGCGGCATCTCGGGTTGCACTACTAGAACAGGGAATGGTGAAGGGAATGGTGTGTGGTGAATGTATTGCAAAATAAAAATGCATGTTTGTTCAATTATTTGCACAGTACTTCCTCTGAATATTGGCCCCAGGCTGAACATTATTAGTTTATGAGCTCCTGGGAGTCTTGTAACGTGATATCAGTCTGCAGATGGGTCAAGATGGGTCACTGAGTTCATTCAGAATAGACCAGTCGCCTCTATCCTAGCCATTGTGTTTACCTCAACCTGCATGGAAATATTACTTTTAGTGCTTGTTCCTGCAGCCACTAGAAAGCCTTTATGATTTGTAGAAACAGTCCCTCTAGTCTAAAATGTAACTTCAGATCTGGAACAAATGTTTATATCCCAAACAGCCAGAGTTTATAAAGAAGAATGTAGTAAAGCCGTGTGATGCTGCTCACAACAAACTATAGTGCAGTATAAAGTCTAAAAATATGCAAGATATTTGCCTTCAAGGTAGTGCATAGTTTTAAGTGAACCAACAACATCTAACTAGATTTGAGTGGTATTTGATCTTGTAAAAGCTGCTGTCATGATGCTGAAGTGTTTCTGGAGAGCAGTTAGAACATTGCTCAAGTATTAAGGGTCAGTTGCTTACTAGCCCAAGTCAAAAGATATTCAGATTCAGGTCCCTCCCTCATTGTAAAATCTTTTTTTTTCTTTCTTTTTTTTGCCATCCAGATGATCAGTTAATTATAATGAGGTCATGACAATTTCTCAAATTCTTTCTCTTTCTGAAATCTTTTTCCAGGCAAATACTCCTCAGGAACTGCGGCAGTTCTATGAAAGACACCGGAGCCTGAGTCCCAGGTAAGTGACCCTGAGGACTGCATGTTAGTCATCAATCAACATGATCCGGTTTAGTGTGTGCTATACAGGCGCAAAGGTCTCTGGTGTTGTAAATTTGAAAGAATTTATTTGAGAGAAATTGATACTTTTAAGGTATTCATTTCAAAGAATTCAAAGAATCCTAAGAATCCTAAAAAAAAAAGTATCTGTTTCCACAAAAATATTAAGTTTAAAACATTGTTAATAATAAGAAATGTTAATTGAGCACCATATCAGCATAGAAAGAGACTTCTTTCACAAACACGGGCAAAAGCGACCCCAAACCTTTGAATGATAGTGTACACAAGGTTTCTTTTTTCTCTTCCATCTTTCATTACTTTCCCTCTTTAAAATGAAAGCCTTATTTATTTACCTAGACTGTTGCAATGTTTGCATTCATGAGTATCGCTTTTCTACTGACTCAGTCAATAACAGAGTTACTCTGGCAACACAAAGAGCCCTTGCACAAGAATATAAACATGCACACAGAACTGTGTTGGTTGTGATTCCTGTCAGTGTCTAACACAGCACCTAAATGCTTTTCCCAGTATTCCACGTGAAACCTCCAGTCACCTAAGGCACCTTCTGCTTGGGTTGCTGCAGAGGAACCACATGGAACGCATGGACTTTGGTCAGTGGACACATACAATCACACATTTGACTTTACAAAACCCTGTAGGAATCATAAATTGACAACTTATAATAATAATAAATAAGTGATTATTGTCTATTTCAGATAAATTTTTCCACCATCCTTTCATGGAGGCCAGTACATCCATGAAGAAATGTACGATTATGATGTACATTACTTTTTTCAATCTAATCTGCTATAGCTTTGGTTACAGTAGCATTAACATCTGTTCATTGTTGCCTTAGCCTCTCCAGTGCCCGTGCCCACCTATCCCAGCTCTGGCTCTGGGAGCTCCAGCAGCGGTTCCTCCGCTCGCCTCACTCCTACTCAGGTAACACAGTAACAGCTCATGATGCATGAAATACACCTTTTTGAGGTGTATTGTGATTAGGGCTGTCACAAATTATTATTTTAGTAATGAGTAATCGGTCGATTATTTTGACGATTAATCGAGTGATCTGATTTTTTTTTTGTGTGTGTGTGTGTGTGTGTGTGGTAATAAAAATAGACATAAGCAAAGACCTAAACCTTTAATTCTTTAAATGCAAATATAACAACGAGGCAATGCTATTTGGTTCAAATAAAGGATCAAAAGCAAGTAATCATATGGTTTTATAGAACAACACTGTTAAAATACATCATATTTTACCGCAGATCAAATCCTTGTTTAATATTTGCCAAATTACATTTAATTCAAATGCTTTAATATTTGGTCACTTCTTTACAATAGAAATGCTACAGCCAGTGTAATTTCTTGAACAAGAATATGTGGACATCAAAACATGTAAACTTTTAATTATTTTGTTTTATTTTTAAATCACGATGAACAGATTGCATATTTAGAAACAAATTGATGTTTGCATAGGTTTTTAAATGATTTACCTCTCGAATCTGATGAAATTGCACACGTTGCATTCCCATATAAACGTTGTAAGCAACCCAAACTCACAGCATATGCAGAGATGGAGTTAGAGACGCTCCACACATGTAAATGATAACAGTTCATGTGCAGCAGGATTTACTGTGAACGGAGCCGCTCTGATACGCACATAATCTACACGCATATATATTAATAAACCCGCAGGACACATATTTATTGAATTGAATCGAAGCCTTCGTGATTTCACAATACCACTATACTATAGTATGGGTTTTAAATCGTTTTAATACACCATGCAGCCTTAGAAAACGGTCTTATAATGCGGTCTGTGGAATGCGCCACTTCCTATTCCGTGGCAGAAACATGCTTCCATTGGCTTCTTTCAAAAACGTACGAAACTTTTAAACAGTAATGTATATATAAAGTATTTTCTTGACAGTCTGACACTGAAGCTCTGAGGCCCCTCCCTCAAATGAACCCCACACCGTCTCCAGGTTCCCAGCTGAAAGACTCTTCCTCTGAATCTTCCTCTGAGTCCGATGAGTTCGTAATGGTGCCGGCTCAGTTCACCAGTAAGATGAGCCCTCGCACTCGTTGACCTACTTTGGATTATGTAACGAACAAACCTGCTTTTTTTGCACAAATATAACATCTCAATCTGATCACTCCTGTAGGTGAACTAGTCTCAGCAGAAGGTCAGGACAGTTTGATGCGCAGCGGGTAAGTGAGAATAGCATTTTTCCAATACTTTAAGGGTTAAAGTGACACGGCCCACACACATAGTGTATATGGTTACATGCAACATGCTTCTCAGTTCTAACCTACATAACAGATGTGCTTGCATTTTGTTTCTGTACTTAACACAATGGTTTGCATGCTTACCAGTGTCACGTGTCGTGAATATTCATTTCAAGTATGTCAGTTGACCTTTTGACCTGATGATCGTTTGTATGGTTCTGTGAAGAGGTCTGTTTATGTTTTGAAGCGTTTGTGCAATGAAGGAAGGAAGACATTATGGTCATGATAGCAAAAATTGCTTGAGTATAACGTATAACATTAGCATTTTTTTTATTTAATTTTTTGCATCTTTGTCTGTCATCTAAAGCATTCATGAGTTAAAAGACTAGTTAAGATACACGTATATACACTACCTTTGAAACGTTTGGGGTTTAGTTAGATGTTTTAATGTTTTTGAAAAAGATTATGATCACCAAGGCTGCATTTATTTGATCATAAATACAGTAAAATCAAGTAATATTGTGAAATGCTATGACAATTTAAAATACAACTTTTCTATTTTGATATATTTTAAGATGTAATTTAAACCCTGTTATGGCAAAGCCTTGGTGAGCAATAGAGTCCTTTCAAAAACATAAAAAAATCTTAATAAAGAACGTTTAGGGGAAAAAAAAATTTGAAAGGTATGAAAAACATACAATTTTTTTTATTAAAATTCATTAAAAAAAACGTATTAAAGTAAATATAAAATCTGATTTGAATAAATTATTTTAAAAATGTTTGAAGTTTGTTTATTTTTCTGCTTAGTGATACTAGGATTGAATTGATATAGAGAGTACATCAAAATGACTACAAATAAAAGTGTAACAACGAATACAGATACAAATACTCATAGAAGTATAAAAACAGATATACAAATATACAAAACATGCTCAGGAGTACAATATCACATATATTCCATTGCATAAGGGTGATGATCATATTTGGGGTCTGTGGCATGGAATCTAAAAGATTGAAAAACCCTGGTCTATATTATATAGTTGTATGCTTTAATAGCATATCAATAATGGCATAACTGTATGTGTACTATTTCTAGAAGCTCACTGCTGGGTGTCACTGCTTGTGTGGGTCAAACGCCATCATCCTCCCCGTCTGTCAGAGCCTCCCCAAGCCCCTCCAGGTACTGTGTGTGCATTAGTATGGAGATTAGCATTTAATATGACAGAGACTGTAAAAACACACACTCTCACGAGCAGCTCACACTAAACAATAGCCTTCGTTTGCTTGTGTGAAGTGAGAGACAGCTGTCTGAGCTAACGTGACCGTAGAAAGCGTACATTTTAGAGATGAAAGTAATTCACAGATCACTGGGGAACAAATGGTTTAAATGTATGTTTGTGCACATGACATACCAATCATGGTGTCTCTCTCTCTCTCTCTCTTTCTCTAGGCCTCTGGAGTCATGTGGCAGTAGTTACGCTCAGTCTGTGCCTGTTCCAGTGCCGACACAAAAACACAACTACCAGAGGATGGAGCACAAGTTACAAGTGTCTGACAGGTTGGGTTTATTTCTATCTCTCTCTCTCTCTCTCTCTCTGACATGATAAGGATACATAAATGTATAAATGTGCTCCTGAATGCCCCATGCATCAACACATGAGCTCTGTTTATGTTATTTCAGGACAGCAACACCTGTACATCACTGCTGCTCAAATGGATTTCCAACATGTGGGAGAATCAGGGCTTCTCCGGAATCAGGAGGATCAAGACCGTTTCTACCTTCCCCACAAGGTAAAGAAACCGGTTTCCCTGCAGAGCTGTGTTTTGATTTGCATACTTTACTAGTAGAGAAAGAGACTGTTGCGGCGGGGTTTTTTCAGGAAGCTGGAAATAACGAATAAAGTCAGTCCTTTTGTTTGAGTTGAGATATTCCTAATTTGCATATTCTGTTTCCAGAATTCCCACAATAATGAATAGCCTTGAAAATAAATAAATAGATACATAAATAATATTAAAATATCTATTTTAAAATTATTTTTTTTAAATATAAGAAAGATTATTAGTTATAATAATTTGTTATTTTTAGTAGTTTAAAATATTATAGTTTATTAGTATAATTAGTTATAATGTTTTCTTTTTAGTCAGTTCTTTTCATTAAATTTTAAAATTCTTAATAATTATTTAGCAAATTCGTCTGAATCAAAATCACTTTAATTACAAACACCTGGAAAGGTCATGGATAGTCATGGAAATCAGTTATTTGGTAACTAAAACTAAAACTACTATTAAAAAGTTTTCAATAATTGAAATAACACATATTAGATGAAAAAATAAAAAATGACTTACTGAAATAAAATAAGTTGGAGTTGAAGAACAAAAATTGCTAAACCTAAAACTGAAATAAAAATGAATTAAAGCTATATAGACATATTAAATAAAAGTAATAAAAATGACCAAATGACTAAAACTAAAATTAACTGAAAATATAAAAATAAAAGTTAATTCAAATTCAAAATATTTGTAAATAATATAATAGTATATTAGCATTGGTCAAAAGTGAGGAAACCATGTGTTTTTTTTCAGTGGGAAATGTTCCTGAAACACCCAGTCAGCCCCAGCCTATTGGCAGTAAGACGGGGTTGAATGCTGCAGGTGAAATACCTGTTTCACTACATATCAGTTTGATTTTTGTAAGTCTTCTTGTTCCAACTTCTCATTTTTCTCTGTCTCTGTTTGTCTCTCAGATCAACGGCCTGGTCAGGTCTCTCCTCTCTTCACTGACCTGACAACCTTAGACACAACCCTGACTCACAGACTCAAAGGTCATCAGCACAGCCCAGAATCTGTAGTGCACAGAGTGAGTAACTGTTGCTGGCTAATCAGGGAATGACAGAACATAAACACAAAAAACAGCTCTACCGCCATAGTGTGTAAACCACAGGTGTTCCTGTATAGAGCAGGGAGTCAATAGATTTTGCAATGAATTCAACACAGACCTTGTATAACACATGTTTACTTTAGTTAAAACACATTCAACTGAGAATTTGATCAAATATGTAGGTATAATTATATATTGTCAGTACCGTTCAAAAGTTTGGGGTCAAAATTAATACTTTAATTCATCAAGCATGCATTAAATTGATCAATTTACAGTAAAGACATTTATAATGTTACAGAAGATTTTTATTTCAAACAAATGCCGTTCTTTCTATTCATCAAAGAATCTTGGGGAAAAAATGTGTCTCGGTTTCTACAAAAACATTAAGCAGCACAACATTGATAATAATAAGAAATATTTCTTGAGCACCAAATCTGCAATTAGATTGATTTCCAAAGGATCATGTGACACTGAAAACTGGAGTAATGATGCTGAAAATTCAGCTTTGCATCACGGGAATAAATTACATTTTAAATATACTTTAAAATAGTTTTATTAAATAGTAATAATATTTCTTTAGATTACTGTTTTATTGTTTTTTTTTTATTATTATCTTACTGGCCCCAAACTTTTGAATGTTAGTTAGTTAACCTTTATTGCAAAAAAAAAAGAACCAAAAATGGTAATACTGAGACATAATTTCTATATACACTATATAAACCACACTAAATTAAAGGCACAGCTAATTGTAACATTCATTATAATGGGCTTATGTGATTTATGTGAAGTTAAGATATAATATTTATATTTTTACCCATAAAAATATTTAAAATGATGGCTTTCAATTATTCTGTAATGTTGAATGGCTATAATTACTCATTTCATCCCCAGAAATTGAGTACAATTTTTTTATTTAAAATATACCATCTTTATGTTGAGTCTACAGTAATTTGTATATTCAGTGTGAAAATATGTATTACTATACACAAATATTTTAAAACTTTTAATGTTAGGTGTGATTAATTACAGAAAAATGTGTGATAAATTAGTTTTTGTTTTTAAATCAGTTAACAACACTAAAACATACATTTGACTATTTTTCATTTCAGTGGGATTTGTATCGGCGGCCTGTCTCTGGTCAAACTCCATGTACGGCGCTGGTTCAGCGAGGCCTGACCGCCCGAACCAAGACCTTGTCTGACCTGAAAGATCTGGCACAGTACCCGGCTACAAGGCCCCGTGTGCCACTTCTCAGGCCAGCGGAAAGAAGGGACATGGTCAAAAGGTATTAGTCAATAAGGCTTTAGTCCAGGGTGAAGAAAGCTTGTGACACATTAGTGCTATATTTCATAATCGGCACTGGATTCACTACAGTGAAAGATGAGTTTTTCCCATAGAGCTGTGGTTATGAGTCATTTGTGTTGTAGGTCATTAAGTACCGGCCGTCTCTCAGATAAGCTGCTGAAGGCTGTGTTCGGACATCAACTTGACAGGGGCAGCTGTGAGAGCTTAAATTCAGAGAAACCCATGGACACAACAGGTATGAGCTCATGCTAACAGTGATGTTAGCCACTCAACAAAAGACAAGCTTTAAAGTCAGCATGAAACAAGTTGCGGTAGTCTTTTTATCCCTGTTATGAAGTTTATTTGAGTGAAACAGCTCAAACAAGAACAAAATGTAGGGTAGGACTTGGGAATTGATTGGATGGTTGAATTAGATGGTTTGCTATTGGTGTTGAAATATATAAAAGAGCTGTTTCATATCTATCCTTGAATAGTTCAACTGAATTTATTTATTTATTTGTTTTATTCTATTTACAAATGACTGGAACACTCTCTTGACCCTGTATTTAAAAGCGCCATAACTATATGCAGGTTTGTATGTACAAAGTTTATAACTATGCTATAAGTCTTACAGCACCAATTATCGTATGTCATGATAATACCTTTTTAAAGATGTTTTCTTTATATCTGTCGTTAATCATAGTCATAGATCATATTTTAAAAACATGGCATCAGGCAGGCACTTATTAAAATTAAAATTAATTCAAATTAAAATGCCATTATGTGCTGATCTCTGTAGCACCCCCTTGTGGCAGTGAGGGCATAGAGCAGGGCTCAGGCAGTCCTGCTGGAGTTGTGTTCATGCTGGGCTCTCCTGAATTCGGACACACACCTCCTCACTCTACTCGACCTAGACGCTTCTCAGGTGACACTTCCATTATTTTACTTAATGAGATTGAAAAACATGTATTGCATTTGTGTGTTATTGTATCTGTTAGACTCACAATGCATTTTCAATTCACCTCATCTGTTGTTGAAGTGGGCACTCCCAGCCCAACAAGCCCTGGCTGGACCTACGGCCATTTGCACGAGGCCTACGGTTCACCTGAGAGCCTGCGCTATGGTTACACAGATGCCATTGCAACAAACCTCAGTGAGGACGTGGCATTTGTGCCACCTGAACTGCCAGAGGAGACGCTTATGGAGGTAAAATAATTGGGCTATACATTATGTATGAAAAATACAGTCAGTCAGACAGTCAGCTGGTCATTATAAACAGTTGAGAAATAAAACGCTTGTGTACCAGTATATTGGATCCGTGCAGCTCTTAAAGTGACACAGCCTAATATTCTTGCTGCGCTGCTGTCTGTTTTAATGGTAATAAAAAAAAATCGCTCGCTACTCTTGACTGAATAACTTTTGTAACTGGATTAATGTATATTTAATTTATACAATGAAGAACATATTTTACATTTGATTACTGTTTTTCTGTACCTGAAAACTACTGTTAGACCTGCCTGAAAAGCACTGTTTATTTCAAATGCATAATTGTTTTGGTGTATTTATCTATTAATGTTGGCCTGTTGAATGTTAAATGGATACAATCCATGTTCAAAAGAAATAATTTGATGATGGAGCAATAAACTATCTAGTGTACAGTATATGCATAGTATATAGTACTGTATATGCATGCATTTTTTAATTTGCTAATTTAAAACATGATCAAAACACAAATCTATTTTAAGGGAAAAAAAGTTAAAATAAGAGAGCAAGTGACAAATACCGGTATCGGAATCGGCCAATAGTTGTTTGTTAAAATCAGTATTGTTATCTGGAGGGGGAAAAAATCCTATCAGTACCCTAATTACATTTTATAAATAACTGCTTTCTATTTAAATATATTTTAAATATATTCCTGTGATGCAAAGCTGCATTTTCAGCATCATTACTCCAGTCTTCAGTGTCACATGATCCTTCAGAAATCATTCTAATATGCTGATTTGGTGCTCAAGAAACAGTTGTGCTGCTTAATGTTTTTGTGAAAACCATGATCAATTTTCAGGATTCTTTGATGAATAGAAATTGGAAATAGAAATAGAAATATTTTTTTGTTGAACTGAAAGTTCCATCCTCTTCTTCTACACAGGAGGGGCATACAGACTTGCTGAGCCGACTGCGCTTCATTCTAGCCTTTTCCTACTGCATCACAGAGGTCGCTCGATCAAAGGACAGTGGGGAAAGGACCATGGCACTTGATGCTTCATTCTTAGAGCAGAGCATGGTGGCTGACCAGATCAGCCTGCTGAGCCATGAGTGGAGGTGAGATACTACTCATTCATGCATAAACATACACGTGTTTTATGTGTCATGTGTATGATATTACGTCACGTACACTGTGAGTGATGTGCACGTGTGTATGTAGCTCTGCAGAGCAGCTGGTCCTCTATATGAAGTGTGCCGAGCTGCTGTCCTCAGCGCTACACACAGCGATGGCCGGGATCAAAGAAGGCAAACTCTACCCATCAGGATCTGTTAAACAAGGTAAGTCACATACTCCAAGCACATAATCGCCAAAAACAGCCAACAATTTTAATGCAAAAAAACGAAACAAAACCGGTCCCACTTCATATTTTATGTCCTTAACTACTAACAAATGTTAGGTACTTTGTTGTTAGGTACTTTTGGTGAGACCAAAAGATCTCTAATTTATGCAACCAACTATATGTCATGGGGAAATTGTCCGAATTATGATTTCTGTTTGCCAAAATAATGGTTTGATAATTGCATATATGTTAACTTTTGCATTTGAACCGTTATATTAATTGTTTTGTGTTTCGTGTTTAATTTGACAGCTGAAATTTAGTTTAGTTGTGACAACTTGCCCCATACAGAGTGACTATATAATTTAAGGCATGCTATCACAGACATAATCAGTTGTGAAAACAAGATCAATAATTATTTAATGACATTTTCAATAAATAAAATACATTTAATGATACAAAGGCATTTATATGAATTTATATACAGTTACTCGCACTCACACTCAAAAATGCAAAAAATACTCCAGTCTTCAGTGTCACATGATCCTTCAGAAATCAATCTAATATGTTGATTTGGTGCTCAAGAAAAACATTGCGGTAATACTTTATTTTTAGTTTCCGTTAAACATTTTACATGTACTTACTATAGTAATAACAGTAAAGTATGCTTTACAATAAGCAATTAACCCTAATTATATAGTAAGTACATGTTGTTAATTAATATTAATCAGTATTTTATTTATAATTTGTATTACTCATATTAGATACATATACTCATGTTAGGTACAGTATTACTTAGTATTTATTTATATAATCACACTGTAACAAGGGAATTTTAATTTATTTTTATCAACATTTTTGTGAATATTGTGGGTTTTTTTAATAGAACAGGGTTTATTTGAAATAGAAATATTTTGTACCATTCTCTCTAAATGACTTTACTGTTACTTGTAATCAATCAAAAACTGTACATACTGTAACTGTATAAAACATTCATTCTGATTGGTGTGTGTGTGTGTGTGTGTGTGTTGCTTTTGCAGTAGTACGTAAGCTTAATGAGATGTATAAGGGGTGTGTGAACTCCTGCCGTTCTCTCACTGAGAAACTCCAGCTTTTCTTCAGCAGCAAGCAAAGACTGATGGACCGCATGAACAACATTACTGCTGAGAGACTCATCTACTCACACACCGTTCAGATGGTATGAACACACTCATGTTTGGTTTCTTACAATATGAGGAGAAACATCTCCGTATCTAATCTGTAATACTAATAGTATGAATTGCACTCCTCTCTTATATGATCAGGTACAGACAGCAGCGCTGGACGAGATGTTTCATCATGGAGAAACCTCTGTAGAGCGATACCATAAGGCCTTACTGCTGATGGAGGGCCTGTCTTTAATTATTACAGAGACTGCAGACATAAACAATATCAACAAATGTGAGTATGACACACCTACTCTACAGTTCTAAAGTTTGGGGTCAGTACTTATATAAAAAAAAAATTTTTTTAAGAAATTAATACTTTAGCAAGGATGCATTGATCAAACGTGACAGTGCATATATTTATAATGTTACAACGATTTCTGTTTCAAATATGAAAATAATATCATGGTTTCCACAAAAATATGAAGCAGCACAATTTGACGATATTATGCAATATTATTGAGCAGCAAATCAGCATATTAGAATGATTTCTGAAGGATCATGTGACACTGAAGACTGGAGTAATGATGCTGAAAATTCAGCTTTACCATCACATATATATTACATTTTAAAGAACTGCAAAATAAAAAAACAGTTCTGTAATAATTTTTTTTTTTTTTTTTATTAAATAAATGGAGCCTTGGTGAATATGAGATTCAAAAACATAAAAAAATCTTACTAAACTCAAACTTTTGAACAGTAGTGAAAACACACTAGTTATATAGATTGCTCATTATTCATCTCATCCAAAGACTTTATATACAAAGACAGTGCACTAATATTATTATGAATGGGAGAAAGTGAAAAGCGCAATATAGCAGAATAAGTCCTCCCTTATAAATAAAAGAGCCAATCGCCAATTAGAAGCACTAGTTGCTATAAAAACAGTCAGTGTTTCTAAGAGACGCGCGCTTATGACTGCACATGCGCATTGGCTGGTCCGGCCTAGAAAAAATGCATTGTTTGTCATGATTTGAGCATTTAGAAAAAAAAAATTAAGACAGTAGTCAGATTTCATTGGTAATTTCAGAATGGAGAATTTTATGTGTCCCCGTTTCAAAGATGGCCGTCGAGTGAAATGACTTGCCTTAAGGGACTTTGTCTCATCTCTGATGTACATTTGTTTGCCCTTTCTGTAGGTAAACAGTGTATTGAGCGGCGACTCTCCTCCCTTCAGCCCAAATGATGTGTGTGATGCATCAAACCCACAACATCTACATCTCTTTTAATCAAAGTTGCTATTTTAAATTTCGTGAAAGGAAAAACTCACACTCACCCATTCATTTAAAATGTGATACTTGGTTTCCAAAGCCAAAAACAAGGTGAGAAAAGACTTTTTCATAATAGACAGAGATGAAATCTCAATGATGGCACTTCAAGTGATGACTTTAATCTTAGCACTATGATATCAGAGACAGTGTTGGGGACTGAATGAGCAACAGCTTGGATGCTTTTCATTCAATCATACTAAAACATGCCTATAACGTTAGTCATGTTAGTAATGAAGTTACATGGAATGATCCTGTTTTGATGGGCTTATCCTACATGTTTTTGCATGATTCTGAGGAAATGATAGTTATCTGCTATAATCATTTGAAACCTCTGTGACCACCGAGCCGTTGTTGAAATAGCAGCCGGTGGTGGATGTGTAGTTGTCAGCTACAGATGTACAGCTCTAATGTGGCAATTGACCAAAAATGTGGCAAACCTTTGCAGACCTACTGATAAAGACTGTCAGTTTCATATGTTGTCATATGACGGTGGGAGAAATACTTGAGAATTGTATTAGATTAACTATCATACTGTTATTCATGTGTATGTAAAACAGCAAAGCACTTTATAAACCATTTTGCCTTCTGGATTCCTGAAAAGAACCACTGCAGAGAAAGCAAGCCTTCGATGTAATGGCTCATTTCAGTTTAATTAACACCTGAAAGTCAAAGAAAATGCAATAAGAAAATAGTCAATAGCTTGTGTGTAGCATTTTATATTTTTCTGTTTTTAATTGTCAGTCTGAAAGTGATGTTTAAGTTTTCAGTTTGCTTTCGAATCTTTTGCAAGTAAATGACTTTTGCACATTTTGCTGGGATGACAGTCTCTTTTTGTAGTGATATGGTAGTGCCTTAAATAACCTAACTGGTTTAATCCCACTGGACACTCAAAACAAATCTGAGACTTCAAATCTGAGAGCAATCTGTTTTTTCAGAATTTTCATATCATGTTTGTTCATTACTTGCACTATTTTTGCATTTTCCGATGGCAATGACTCTAAAGGTGTTTTTTTTTTCATATCAAGGTGTTCTTAAGGCATTTAGTCAGAAATGTATGGTAGAATTATGCACATGAGACTTTTTAAAATAATAATTATGTTAAACTGAGGACAATGAACTCTTTTGTATATGTTGTTACAGTATTTATGATGTGTTTTCTGATGTTTTTGTCTTTTTATTTCCATTTGCAGAAGCCAAAAATAAGAGCAGAATGCATGTGGTATGGGTGTGTGTGTGTGTGTGTGTATTCGAATAAATTTCACTTTTATATGTACTCTGTGTATGTTGATTAATTTGCAAATATATTACGAAAAGCCTTTACACATTACTAGAACTTTTTTCGTAGTCAGCGTTTAAGGTATATACATGTGCAGAAAATCGCTTTTCACCTATATAAATTTCTGTGTAAAATTCTACTACATGATTAATACTCATTATCCATGCAAGGTGAGTAACGAAGGGAAGCAAAACCTACGGTAGTCCCGCCCTCGCGCATACGCTGCTCTTTCTTTCTGTGTCGTGATTGGACAACAGCCCGTCAGTCAAGTAAACGTCACGCTCTCAGTCGAGTGTTTCCGGGTATTCAGAGAAGAAAGAAAAAAATAATCAGTCTATCGCCATGATTCACACAGAAACATCTGTCATACGCTAATAACAGTTTTATTGACTGTGTATTCGTGAGAGTGGAAACCCACAGGTGTTTTGTCAATTAGACACTGAGGGTAGAGTTTGCAGTGGATGGTTGGAGCGCGGGACGGCGATTGTACAGTAAGTGGCGCGTGTTGATGTTTGTGTTTAGCAGGCGAGCTAATGCTCCGCGAGCGGAAACTCACACATATTCTGCTTTGAATGCTCACATAAACCACACCACTACACACACTTAAAGAATGCACACGGGTATGTTGCACGTGCTCGTACTGGATCAGAATAGCTATTTGATGATACGAGAAGAGTGGTTCGGGTTGTTAGCTGTGTTAGGCTGTGGCTGACTAACGTTATATGTCAGTCAGCCTGAGAGCAGAGAGGGTTTTACTAGTAAACACAGTGTTGTCAACCCCATAGTGGGTTTTATTCCTGGCTAAAATATACCGTGGGAATTATGTTTCCCCCCAAATACCACAGTCACTATTGAAAAAGCATAAGTTAATAACTTACAGGGTCTGATTCAAACATTAAGAATCTGTCAGTTATTTCACATTTAGTTTAATATCTCTTTTTTTATATACAATGGCTTGTGGCTAGTATACATACTGTAAAATTACTGTAAAAACAACAATGTGATCTTTTTATCGTAAGCTGTGGTTACCATGGTGAATTTCTGTTAGAGGTGGTAGGGATGTAGTGACTGATCGATTCAGTATTGAATAGTCAAATCAAGTCAAGTTTATTTGTATAAAGATATTCACAAAACACATTTTCACAATCCCTGAGACACATTCCTTGAAAGCTTCACCCATTTTCTCACACCAATTTTACAAAACCACTGACTCTTCTGGCAAAATCAAACAGAGCTTTCAGATCATACACAGGTCAGTCAATATATAAACACTACAGTGCATTCATTAGACATTACAAAAAATTAAATAAAAGTGGAGAACACAGCATCCAGATCATGTAGTTACTAATTGTACAATTACTTAAAGTATAGTGATCACCATTTAGTACGGTGAAAATACTGTATACTGTATGTACTGCAAGTATAGTATTGTATTGAATATTGTGTAGTATTATAGAATTTCTGTATATTCAGCACTTGCATATGGTAAAAATGCACTAGCCCAACTGCAAAAGGTCAGAGTATTCTAAATCAAAAGCATTTTACAGTACATTCAAAAAGATTTTCCAAATGCAAGGTCAGTGTGAGTTTCATTCTGCCTCAGCATCACGTCTTTGTGCTGGATCCGGCCTCAGGACAAAGGCAACATTGATGCCCTAACCCTAACATTGATGTCCCTTGCCAGGCCGGATCCAGCCTTGACAACACTGCTCTTTCTTGTCCTTATCCTCTTCCTCTTCATCCACCACCTCTTCCTCCTCTCCTTCTCAGATAGTTCCCATCCATTGTTCGTATCAACATTCAGTGCACCTGTGTCACCTGTGCAGTCTGAGCTGGCCTGTATGTTGTACAGTTGGTTTGATCGCATCTTTAGAAACGAGAGTGAACAATTTTGAGTCGTTGTGTGTAAACAATGACAATTGTGTTATAGTTGTTTAACTTCCAGCTTGTTTACCATTTTCCAACACAAAAGCAATGCATCACAGTGCGAAATGTGTTTTAGTAAGTGAGAATGTATTTAGAGTTTTGCAAATGGTTAAATGAATAAATGTAAATGTTAATGGAGTCTACTGTCTAACTACCAGAACTTTTTTTTACCAAAAGAGGGATTTATATGACAAAATATGTTTAGGCCACTGAGCATTTGGTTCAGAGAATGGAGTTTAGTGTTTTAGCTATTGAGAAGAAATGTAATATCCTCATGTCTTATTGTCGCACTTAACAGATTTGAGCTGGGCGATAATTTTATATTGTTTTACAGGAGTATGAATAAAGTTGGATGCATGTATCCTACTATATATATATATATATATATATATATATATATATATATACACACTATATGTGTGTATATTGCTTTACGTAAATGTACTGTATATGGGTAGTTGCTTTACATTTAAAGGGTAAAAATGAATGTGTCATAAACATTTATAAATGAATATACTTGTATAGTTCTTGTATAGTATAGACACTACTACAGAGAATTGAACAAAAATATTTACTCAAAACAGAAATAGTTTATTATCCATTGACAAGACTGTTGGTAGATTTAGCCTAATAATTCACACAACGAAGGGGTAAGGTAGCACCTTGGCTTATTACATGGTTTATTATATGATGATGATGATAAATCTTTGAAGACTAATTATTGGCATATTAAAGGGATAGTTCACCTAAAATAAAAAATTGCCATTACTCACCCTCATGTCGTTCCAAACCTGTATGACTTTTGTTCATTTTAGAAACACAAATGAAGATATTTTTAATGAAATCTGAGATATCTCTGTCCTTCCATTGAAAGTCCATTTCACTAAAAGTTCATGCATCAAATGAAGACATCGTAAAATTATATAATTCAAGTGGTTGAATCCAAGGCTACTGATGAGACACGATCACTTTAAGATGAACAATTTAATTAAGGCGTTTTTTCAGAAACACCATTGTTTGTTGAACATACATAGAGCACATTGGTAGAGCACACTGCGTGTCAAATAAGCATGTTGAAGTATATGTTTAAAATAATTGGACTTTTTGGAGTATCAAAGTTTTGATTTCAGTCAAAAGATACTCATATTGTTATTTATGTGTAAAATAAGGGTTTGAAATGACATAAAGGTGAGTAAATGTTGTTGACAGAATTATTATTTTTTAATTAACTGTCCCTTTAATTGGCCTGGGTCTGTTTGAACTACAAATTATTAATGACTGTTTCCCTTGAGGTTCAGTATTAATTCATTTCTATATCTTTGCCCAAATATATGCATGATAGAAATATTGCACTGTTGTCTCCCCACAGAGTGTCTTTTAATACAATAAAAGTGGCACGAAATGCACCATGGAGGAGGCCCACCAAATGTGCAGAGGAACCTTCAGAGAACAAAGTCCTTCACTGGATCTGAGGCAGAAGAACAGCAGCAACCACAGCAGTCCCAGCAGCAGCCCATGCCGGTTACCCAGCAACAGCCAGCAAATGCCAATCACCCCCAGTCACCGGTGACATCTTTTGCTCCATCTGCAAGTCCCTCTGCGCCACAGTCTCCCAATTATCAAATCATCATGAGTCGGAGTCCGGTCACTGGCCCGAACATGAACATCACTTTACAGAACGTGGGACCAATGGTTCCAGGGAACCAGCAGATCACCCTCGCCTCCCTGCCTCTCCAGAGCCCGGCGTCCCCTGGCTTTCAGCATCAGCCCCAGCAGTGGAGGTTTGAGCCTGGGTCTTCGTCTTACATCCAGGTGACGTCACCCTTGTCCCAAAGCCTACAGCCTCAAAGTCCCACCCAGCACAGTCCGGTCCCCATACAGGCTGTGCCCAGGCCGAACGCTCCTGTGTCGGCTCTGGGAGTGTGCGGTCAAAGCCCGACGCGGTTTGTGGAGGCAGGGATTATGGTTAGGCAGCTCAACTTGGGCAGCCCATCAGCCCATTTTGTGTACCAGGATGGAGCAGGATTGGCTCAGCTGACTCCGACCACAGCAGGAGGCGTTCAGCTGACCTCACCTGGGACTCCGGGGGCCATCAGAGAAAGACGCCTGTCCCAGCCACACTCTCAAACCGGGGGCACCATACACCATTTGGGCCCGCAGAGCCCGGTTGCGGCAGGGGCTGCTCTCCCGACTTTAGGCAGCCCTGGGCATATCACCACCTCCAATCTGCCTCCTCAGATCAGTAGCATCATCCAAGGCCAGTTAGCAAGACCCATGATTTTTGAGAAGACTGCGCAAGGCGTTGTGGGATCATCTGCGGCAACCTCTTTCGGGGTCCCATCCGCCATCCCTCCCTCCAGCCCATCCATGAGCAACCCTCCCCAGGGCCTTGCCAGCCAGTCCATGACCCCCACCAGCATGAAGAAGATGCAGCCGAAGAAGCTGGAAGAGATTGCGCCCTCAAACCCAGAGGTGGCACAGTTGAGGAAGCAGTGTCTGGAGCATCATGGGAAGAAAATGGACAGTCTGAAGGAGGTGTTTAAGGAGTACCTGATAGAGCTCTTTTTCCTGCAGCATCTGCAAGGGAACATGATGGACTACATTGCCTTCAAGAAAAAGCCTTGTGTGCCTCTCTTCACCTACCTGAGGCAAAACGATCTTGACCTTGAAGATGAAGAGGATGAGGAAGAGCAGTCTGAGGTCATTAATGATGAGGTAAAAGAATGCATTGGGCTCTTACTTTCTGTTTTCAAATGCACTCTTCTTTGTGTAAGGCTCAGTGATAAGTGTCCACAATAAACCTTCTATTGTGTCCAAAAAATATTTTAGAAAACATTTAGAAATACTGTTTGTAAGAAACGTTTAAATGTGATGGGGTTTAAAAGGCATCATGTGGTGTAACGTCAAGTAAAAAAGAAAAAACATTTTTATCATACACCTTGAATACATTACACACTCTTTATTTTAAAAACAGTTTTAAAATGTATATTTTTAAGTAAGAAAACATACACTACATTTTAAACGTTTGGGGTCACATGTTTTGAAAGAAGTCTCTAATGCTCACCCAGTAATATTGTGAAATTTGTGGGATTCGCAACACATGACATTTTACAGCCTTTTCACCGTCATAACAAGGTAAAATATCTGATATTTTAAGTCACAGAGCTCTTCAGGTGTCCTCTCTATTATATCATTTCCTGTTTTTTGTTTGCTTTCTTGGTCAAATCACATGACATGATTTGGTAGACTTTTCCCAAATGTCAGTTTTTTTCCCATCCAGTGATGCAGTCAGTGTTTTGTTAAAATATTCTCGAGAATTTTTTTATCAAACTACTAAAAAAAATTCATTTTAAGGAATAGTATTCCTTAAAGGATGGTTTCTCTCTTCATTATAATATCAAGACAGCTGTATCACTCTGATATTTTTACTTCATCTCCCCCAATAATATCAAAATAAATGTTTAGAAATCTATGTATTTTTGACTAAATTAATAGATCCAGATGATCAAAATGATCATCATGTCTCTGACCCATGAAACAACTTTTCTTTGTAGAGAACTGGTCTCTATTTCTTTTGCAGACATCAGGATGTATTTTCTGTGGTTTTGTATCTTTCATCTGTTTCTATGACAACCTCTCAGGTGAAAGTAGTGACTGGAAAGGATGGACAGACGGTGACTCCTGTTGCTATAGCTACACAACTCCCACCCAACGTGTCTGCAGCGTTCTCCGGTCAGCAGCAGTTCCAGGTGATGGAGGCTTCCTTACTGGAATTGTGAAGGAGGATTCATTCAGAACATTTCAAATATTTTTAACACTCGTATGACAGGGCGTTTTAATTATGTGGTTTGAGAGAATTGTGACATTGGACATAATTAGGCAAGATTTTAGTTAAGGTTAACAGAACTGTTTTTGCTCCGTGTGAATGAGCCTCACTTTGGTTTGTCTTCCATCTCACAGACTCATGTCGGGGTGGCAGGTGGCAGCATCTCTAACCCTATGGACATGGAGGCTTTCAAACGGCAGCAGGCCATGGCACAAGCAGGTAGGGCGACGTTGACGCAGGGCAAAGGTGGAGGCCAGTTTTCTTTTGTTTTCTTTGTTCTTTATCCCCCTTTTTATTTTATGCCTTTCTGTTTGCTGTTGTTAGTTTCCTTTTCTCCCCTTCCAATTTGCTTCTGCTTACTCAGTATTCCGGCATCTTTTCCCAGCTCTGTGTTTGAAGCCTGTAATCCAGAAAACAGGGAACGGAGCTTCCCAACAGCTTCCTGCTGGTGTGCAAACATCATTGCCATGTGCCAAGTGTTTTTTTGTTTTTTTTCTCCTTCTTTTTTTTTTCTTGTTCTATATCTCATTTTTTTGGGAGGGAGGTCTTTTGCGTTTTGAGGGTATTGTGTGTTTTGCATCCCAGATCAGGCTAAGAGGTCCCGGATGGAAGTGGGTCGGCATGGGATGATATTCCAACACCCCGCTGTAACTGCTTTAGGATCTCCCGGCGTTCCCCTCCAGCAGCTCATGCCGACAGCGCAAGGTAGGAGCGCCGCTGCGTCTCGGGCCAGGTCCGCTCTTGTGTCCGTTATTCAATGCTGCTGGAGGTCAGGGTTCATTCCAGAGTTCCCAAAGTTGATCCCACCTTTTTTTCCAAGCATCATCTACCAGTTGTGATCCACTTGTTGGGACTCAGTTCAGTCTCAGTTCTCATCTCAAAATCTTTTGCTAACCATCAAAGGGACAGCTGAGCAGAAGATACAGCTGAAGATCAATTTGGAAGACATCACTTTTTTTCATTTATGATTTGCTCATTAGTTCCTTGAGCCATTCACCTCATTTGTGTACGTTCTTCTTCGCCATAATGGCATCTCTGATTCCATCCATGGTTCATCAGATGATGAGCCCCAAACTGTCCTCTCTACTGGGATGTCCTCTTTCACACCGTGTTTGTTTTCCTTTTAGTTCTGCGGTTTTATAGTTGACATCTCCTCTCCTGATCCTACAAAGATCCTCCTTCACTTCCCTAAACTCACTGCATTCTCAAATTGGAATCTCAATGCATTTTCAATCTTGGTTCCCTCCATCTAGCAAGTTATTTTAATTTCTCCTTGTTTTATCGTCATCATATTTTCAGTTCCCACCCTCATCTTCGGTTTCCATAAAATTCCCTCATGACCTGATGGTGAGGAGCCGATAGTGGCGCTCAGGAAAGCTCTTATAAACAAGCAAATTAACCTCAGAAAGCTCCGGAGTTGAAAACATTGCTGTAGTTGGTCATTTTGCTCATGATGAAATGCTAAAAGAGGGAGATACTTTGTGTTTACAGCTGGGCTTTACCTTCTTGTGTGCTAAACTTCCCTTGTCATTCCTCTGCTATACCCTCTGCTTTGCTGTTGTTTAGCACGTGTATTAACGCAGATGTTTCAGACATTACCTGCTTCATGCATGTTCATGAAATGTGTCGGTGCTTCAGTCGTGTCCATTTCCTTTCCTTCTTTTGAGTTCTTCTCCTGTTTTTTATTTTGTTTTTTATTTTTTATTTTGTTTTCTTGATTTTTGTTTCTTTTAATATCTAGACTTTTCCACTTATGGATAGATCAGTGGTAATGCATGATTAGTTTTGTTCTTCATAGTAGTATTCTTAAGCATTGAATGAAGTATTTTAATTTTCACATTTACGAGTTCTAATTTTCCATTATTAGAACATGTAAATCTACCTTGAGTTTTGTTATTTAGTCATTGTGACATGATCTGTATTTTTCATTAATGATCCCTTTTCTTCAGCATTGTGTAACACATTGCTGGTTACTCATAACATCATACCCATAAAATCAAAAGTTTGGTTGAAACATAAATGGGTAAAATGTCTATTGCTATAGAGTTCTATTGCACTTCACAATCAAAATAAATGCTTTTAAGTATTGTGGCGTTATTTTCATGACAATTAGACATCTTAATGTTTGATTTAAATGTTTGTAATAATTATGTAATAAAAAAAATAAAGCAAAAAAATAAAGCAAAATGTATATATATAAATATATTTTACAGGCTGTGATGTGCAAAGAAAATGTGTAAAGATTTAAAAATGTTACATAGTCATAGCCGCATAATACAATTTAAATAAAATCTAACATTACGGTAATGAGAAATGGAGTTGAAATGTTCTTAATTGTCAAAAATAATGTAAATTCAAATACTAATCTTTAAAAAGCAAAGTAGAATTTGCAGGTGAAATAGGAATTTGCATGTTCTTTCATTTTATCTAAAAACAAGAAAAAATGTTTTAGGATATAAAGTGTCACTTTCAAAATTTGGGCCTTTCAGGTAAACTGACAAGACAATATATGATTTCAAATTCTTCATTTTTTCCCTTTGGAATTCTTCCTTGCCCCATATCCCTCTATCTGTCTCTCCTCTCTTTCCTCTCTCTACTCTGTTTCCTTCATCTTGCCCCGTGAAACAGGAGGCATGCCTCCCACCCCACAAACAGTCCAGATTGGTGGGCAGAAACAGAACCAGCAACAGTATGACCCATCCAAAGGTCCCCCGGTCCAGAACGCCGCCAGCCTTCACACGCCACCCCCGCAGCTTCCAGGCCGCCTACCCCAGGGTGGGATCCCCATGGCGGGTCTGCCTCTCTCCCTGTCTCAGGGTCAGGCCATGTTGGTGGACCAGCAGGCTCCGATGTCTGGAGGTCAGCTCCAGGTGAAGGTTCAGGGTACTGGGGCCGTGCTGGCTCCAGTTAACCCACACGCACAGCTGCAGGCACAGCTTCAGCAGATGCAGTCAGGACTCCACCTCCAGATGCAGCAGCAACAGCAGATGCAGCAGTCGGTCATGCAGCCTGGACAGGCAGTGAGTATGCTTAACAAACTGTGCCAAGAAAACATTGCTTTCTAACAAACTTTAACAAACTTTTAACAAACTTACCACATTGAGAAGTATGTCTTCCAAGTTTGAAAAAGCTTGTTCTGCTTACTGTGATAGTAATAAAAGTGGGTTATGATGGGCATGTTTGTGATTTGGCTCTTTAGCTTTTGGACTGTCAAAAAAAAAAAATTCGTGAAATTTTTCTGATGACACTTTTGGAAACTAAAAAGTGGTATAAAATCAACACAATGTTCACAATTTTATATCGTCAGCAAAACCATTATGAATATATCATGAATATACAATATATATTGCACAGCCCTATTACAACAGTAGATTTTTTTACAGTTCATCTTCTCTCTATTTTTTTCAGACTGTGACACTTGTTCGTCCTGGATCAGATTCCTCCCAGCCTGCCCAGCGTTTGATGTCTAACTCTCTCTCCAACGCTGCCATGTCTCCTGCTCCTCTCACATCCCCGTCCTCTCTACCCTCCCCACACCCTTCTGTCCCGGTCCGCACCCCCTGTACTGGCCCCAGCCTCTCCTCTGTTGCCCAGTCCAAACTCGCTTCCACGAATGGCACCACCGGGCTGAAAATGTCTGGGCTGGGTCAGAATCCGGTCGGGCAGAACTCACAGGAAAGCTCTCAGGACAAGCAAGCAGAACAAGCCAAGTTGGTGAGAACAATTACAATATGATCTTTAATATGTTCGGTATATGTCAGCTAAAAATAGGTTACTTTGTTGTATGTGCTGCCTGTAATATCTCAGACAAGATTGTCACATTGCATTGTAGGAGAGTCACGTGCACCAGCGCATTTCAGAGCTCCGTAAAGAGGGCCAGTGGTCAGCTAGCCGCTTACCCAAGCTGCAGGAGGCCTGCAGGCCCAAATCCCACTGGGACTACCTCCTGGAGGAGATGCAGTGGATGGCAGCTGACTTTGCCCAGGAAAGGCGCTGGAAAATTGCTGCTGCCAAGAAGGTGAGAAGACTCGCACTCAGTCTCCGATATTAGCAATGTCTCAGACAGTATTAATTGAGCTGATTGCTCTGTGACTCCTAGCATAGGTAACACCTCAATGCATTCGGACACTATGTAATAGTGACAGTGACAATTAGTTATAGAGCAAGCTAAGATTCTGCTTTGATTTTGAGTTCAATGTCATCTCTGTCTGTAGCTTGTGCGCACATGTGCACGTTACCATGACGAACAGAAGAAGGTGGAGGAACGCGAGAAGAGAGAGGAGGAGATGAGGCTGCGGCACATTGCCAGCACCATCGCCCGTGGGGTTGACTACTTCTGGTCCAACATCGAACAGGTACATTTACTTATTATTGCTACCAGTATTATTTCGGTTATTTTATTATTTATATACTATTATAGTATTTATTATTTTGAATGAGCTTTTATTTCTATAATTTTAGTTTAATTTTATGTGCTTTAGTATTTTTTTAAATATTTTAATTAAGATTTGATTTGTTTTTATTTTATTTTTAGTAATTTTAGTACTTTAAACACTTTTTTTTCCCCCAGTAAGTAGCCAAGGCAACATTTCTAATTTTTCATAACATTTCTAAGGGGCCATTCACACAGCTTTGCGCTTTGCGGTAAAAAAAAAAAGAAAAGAAAAAAAGGCTCAGGTCAGTGGAAAAAAACGCAACGTCTAGAGAAGCATTTTTTAAAAGTTGAGCTTTTTTTCTTATTTGGGAGCTGCGTTTTTTGGAACGCTATCTTATGGACGAGACTCTGCAAAAGACATGAGACCCGAGTGCAATGGTCAAACACTTCCGTCTAGTGCATGTTTACATTGAAAAACAATGGATAAGAAGTGCAATGAAATGTAAAAACGTGAATAATTGATTTCTTTCCCTCTTACCACAGGTTGTGGAAATCAAGCTGCGTTTTGAGATCTATGACAAACAGCAAAAAGTTCTCGGCCTGCAGAAGGCTGCAAGTAAAGGTGAGATTAAGTAATGATTATATCTGACCTGTCTTAACTGTTTGTCAGAGTTCATTCATTCAGAAGAGACGATGTATTGTTATAGGTCATTGTGCTAAACCGGCCCAGTCATCCGGAGAGAAATCGGATAAAGAGAGTAAAGCGGTAAGATCTTCTCCATGAGTTCTCAAAGATCCTTCCTTATTGCTGCTCAACTCATCCTCTCATTGTCCACAACAATCTTCAAACCTCTTTTTCCTCCTTTAAGCAGGAGACTGGCCCATCCCGCAAGAGAAAGTCAAGCACCTCGCTGTCAGATGTAGAGGGTACATACTGCATTTCTACATAGTCAGCTTCTGTATGCGCGTCTGTGTGCACGCTGCTGAATGCTCTGTTGTTCTTTTGCAGTTGAAGATGAGGAAAGTACAATAGAAGAACAGGAGGCTACGGAGGGCGCAGCTGATCAGAAAGCCGAGCTGGCCGATCTAACAAAAGAAGGCAAGTTTTACATCTCAGACGTTTGGTCATGTCTTTGACCGGAAATAAATTTTGATATTAATATTTTGGAAAAATATCAGACTATGGGCGAATACATAGTATTCCATATTTAGTGATTGACTGAAATATATAGCTGCTTTTTGGCATTTTTAAGGTCATTGATCATGCTGCATTGGTCAGTTATATAAATCTATTTGTTTACTTGGCAATGTTTTTTTGTTTTTTTTATAAAAAAAAGTTTAATAATTTTTTTTTTAGTAATTTGATTGAATTTTGAGATAAAATTAAGTTGGAGTTTTGTGTACTTGTTTATGTGTAACGGTTTCAGGCTATTATACGTCTGTATTATATTGGCCAAGGCAAGTTCGTTCTCTAGTTATCAGCCACTGAAAACTCAAACTACTACTACTTGGGCTTTATGAAATCCGTTCCCATTTTAATGGTTCAATTAATTAATGGCCCTATGAAATTAGTTTTAACTTAATAAAGTACTAACTTTGTGTTAGTATTATTATTACATTGAGACATATCTAAATTCTACTGTTCAACAGGATAGATTTGTCATAATTTCTGCAGGTTAAAACCAAACTTTCAAACAGACCTTTGAGTTTCTTGTGTTTGATATGCAATAGTTTTTCTCAAATGAAACTGTAAAATACTTGTGAAGTGACTCAGAGCGGCTCTGGAGAAGTTCATGCATTCATGTCCTCTTAAAGTGAGGCGGCAGAGGCAGAAAACACTGCGAGCGTCACGCATGCTTCAGTGTGTGTGTGTGTGGTAAATTAAATTAGACAAAGATACACTCAGAACATGCAGGATTCATATTTAAATAGTCTTTGTGGTTTAATATTCACTGACACTAGTCTATATCGCAATTCGAGTTGAGTGTACTGACCTACTTTTGATTTATTCATCCAAGATTTGACAAATTCCGTGAAATTCCGCATTATATAGTGAATTCTGATTTTATGACTGGATTTCGGGATTCCGTCCGTGTTTTCCGCATCGCGGAAATCAAAGGGCCCTACACTACTATAAACTATGTGTCTGTGTCTTGTAGCTGAAGTGCCATTGGATGATCTGGTGAAGCAGTACGCTGGTGCTTACGCCGAGGGCTTTGATTGGCCGCAGCCTTCCATCCAGAGCGAGGATGAAGACAGAGAGGAAGCTGATGGTTTGTCTTAAGAACTAACGCAATTGTTCATACATTCTCAATAGAAGCCCTGAAATACAAAAATATTCAAATGAATCAGTACTTTTGACTGTATTGATTTGATGTTGCAGTAACAGTTTTTTTTAATGCTGTTCTCTGTTCAGACATGAATTCTCCATTGAACAGTCCACATGATGCAGTGCTAATAGACTCTTTGCTAAGTATGGATCAGTACCGTGGGGCTGAGCGGATGGCTTCTGGCCCTGATGGGAAGCCCACAAAGGATATCGCTGAGGTTGCTGCAGCAACAGACCTGATTCTGCCCAAAGGCAGCGCCAGGACCACTCTAACTGTGAGTCACTTATGCTGTTACTCACAGGGACTGATTTAAACAGGAAGATTAAATATTCAATTGAGTGGTTGTTTCATTCAAAGTGGGCTCTCTGTGTTTGATTGTCTGATGACTCATTATCCCTTTTCATCTCAGAGTCGTTCCTCTCCTCCTGCTCTTCTGCACGGCTCTCTGAGAGAGTACCAGCAGGTCGGGGTGGAGTGGCTGGCAAACCTCTACCGCAAAAACCTCAATGGCATCCTGGCAGATGAAACCGGTCTCGGCAAAACTGTACAGACTGTGGCTTACTTCGCTCACTTGGCCTGCAACCAGGGTACCACCACCAGCCACTTCTAGCACATTTATAGACAATAAAAATGTTTTCTTAAGGTGTCAGATTTTTTTTTTTGTGAATTTAAGAATAAAATGCAACACATTCTGGTGTCATGTGGGTGTGGCAGGTATTTGGGGGCCTCATTTGGTGGTGGTGAGGACCTGTAAGCTGCTGAACTGGGAAATGGAGTTCAAACGCTGGTGTCCTGGACTGAAGATACTCCTGTACCTCGGCAGCCGAAGGCAGCGCAGACACAAGAGATTGGTATGAACCATGTACTTTCACATACCAGACTTGCTGTAAATCCAGCCCTGTTGTCAGCATTTTTTTTTTTTTGTGAGTTGGTAGGTCATTTAAATTCTTGGTTATGAAGTGGGCACCTTTTTTTCCTGTTGTCTGTTCTCACTTTCCCACTGTCGTCTAATGTGTGCAGAGGTGGTGTGAGCCCAACAGTTTCCACGTGTGTGTGACATCATACAAGCTTCTGCTGAAAGATCAGTCTCACTTTATGAGGAGGCGATGGAGGCACCTGGTGCTGGACGAGGTGCAGCTCATCAAGAATATGACTGAGAAACACTGGGAGACCATCTTCAACATAAAGAGGTTGGGAAACATGGCAAAACACTGGAACAGTTTTCCATTTGGTATCTATTGATGTCATGTTTTCGGGATTTTTACATTTGAGAAAATATTTACAGTACATTTGGTATATTTCAACTGCTGTTGTTACTGTAATTGTTACTATAACTAATACCATCAAATTGTTGAAATAAAGCTAAAACATAAATATTAAATACTTAAACTAAAAAAATAGACTTAAATTAAATGTTTGACATACTAAAATTACTAAACCTGAAATAAATATAAATCAAAGCAAAATTTAAATATTAAAAAAACTAACAGAAATGACAAAAGCACATAAAATTATTCTAACTAAAATGTAAACAGAACAGAAAATATCAAAATAAAAGCTAATTCGAAATATTAATAATACTTTTATTTATTTATATATATATATATATATATATATATATATATATATATATATATATACAGTAATACTACTTATATGTAAGTATTATTAAATATATATATTTCTATACAATTTTGCCTAAAATAATAAAAACTAAAAGCAATCATTTTAATTTAGTATTTTATATATATATAGATGCTTATTTACACCTTCATATTGGTGCATCCTTACTATTTAAGATATATTGTAAAAGTTCGAATTTTTTATATGATTTTCTCAACAGTCAGCAGAGGATCCTCTTAATCAACACACCTCTGCAGAACACTCTGAAAGAGTTATGGACCATGATCCACTTCCTCCTGCCTGGAATCACTCACCCATACCTCAGCTTCCCCATCAAACCCGGCACCGATCAGAACCAAGACTACTGCCACAAACTGGTCATCAGACTGCACAGGGTGAGGCCTGATGGAAGTTGTTTCTGATGACTTTAACACAGGATGTTGTGCCTTTGGTTAACTACCTTTCACAAGCACCTCGGTCATAATTTTGTTTTCTTCCTTTCTGCTGTAGATGATTCAGCCCTTCATCCTGCGCCGTTCCAAGAGAGATGTAGAGAAGCAAATGCCCAAGAAGTACGAGCACATTCTCAAGTGCCGTCTGTCCAAGAGGCAAAAGAGCATGTATGAGGACATCCTTATCCAGCCCAGGTCAGTACAGGACACACTCAGCCAAACACACCTTAACCAGCTCATCTACAAGTCATCCATTTTGAGTGTTTTTCTGTTTTTCTACTGCCCTCTAGTGCACAGGAGGCTCTAAAGACAGGACATTTTGTCAGAGTCCTGGAGGTTCTTATGCAGCTGCAGAAGATCTGCAACCATCCAGACCTGATCCAACCCAGAGACACACACAACTCTTACATATGTCAGCCACTTCAGTACAACACCCCATCATTACTGCTCACCGCACTGCAGCAGGACCAGTGGAAGGTAAGCAAGAGAAATAAACCCATGGACTGTGCTAGATAGAAGATGTTTGTTGACTAATAGGCCATTTTCTGTTCCAGACTGTAGATATGTCACTGTTTGACCTGATAAGTAACGAGGGCAAGTTGACTCGTTATGAGGCAGAGGAGGCTCTGCCAAAACTCAGAATGACCAAACAGCTGATCGAAGAGATCTACAGTGCACGTGACCCACCAGCACGACCCAGACCATGCAAGATCAAACCTATGAGGTGTCCATTCTTAAAGACCCACCACTCTCATATCGTAATGAATTCTGTAATGTAAACAAGCATGATGAACCTTGACTGTGGTTAGCTGTAAATTCCCCTACAGTAATAACAGGGCATAATGTTTGTAAATGAGACAAAACCTAATAATATCACAATACAGTGTTAATACTGATGTTGGTGCAATTGTTTTCACACCAAAATTATGTAATTATGGAACTGGTTCTTGTTAAATATAATGGGTATATTTCTTAATACATTGGGTTTTTTTTTTCATGGTAAACAGTCTACGCGGTATAGTAGTGAATATTACTTGTTTTTATTGAACATATTATGACATGTATGATGGGGAGATGACAATGTACCACAGGAAAGGACCAGATGAATTGATGCTGACTGTTGGATGTTTGTAACTTCAGGTTGTTCCAGCCAGTGCAATATGGGACTAAACCAGAGGGACGTCTTGTTCCCATGACTAGCAGCACCACTCAAGCCCCTCGTGCCACTGCTGTGACTACTGCCCCCACCACCACTACCAACCCTGTTACTGCTGCTCCTAGCACACAACCCAGGGGCAAATCACCTCTTACCACAACCACTTCCGCACAGGGTAAGACCCTACCTTCTTACACAAACGTGTTCCCACACTTAGACCCATAACTTACACAAACGTGTTCCCACACTTAGACCCATAACTTACAATCTGCAAGTTTTTGTGAAGTGGTATGATATTTTTGCAGATGCTTTTTGATGCAGATGGTCTCCTCCCCAGAAAACATGCTCATGTCAGTTATTTGTTCCTAGGAATCTCTATTTACATGTTTTTTTTTATGTGTTATTTGTTGCCATCTCTGATCTTGGTGTTAGTTAATTACTTAAACTAATATATCATAAGTGATGTTTTCTGAGGCTTCGCTGAAATCCCTAACCCTAGAATTTTCATTTTCGTTTGAACTATAAGTCAGCATGAAATGGAAATTACTGTATTATTTTTTTTTTTCTTCTATATTTGTCAGTTGGGAATTGATTGGATCAATGTTGTTTGTTAATTGCTGTTATCTCATGTGAGTTGCACACATCATCATAGAAGAGATGTCACTGCAAGATTAGAAGGACAAAGGTATTTAACATAAATAATGCGCATGGATAAATAATTTATTATAAACACTGCATCTTTCCATAAATTTTGATTTCATGGTGATCTTAAGCAATCACATAGCAATGCAGTTTATCCTTGCGCAACTTTCTAGCACTGTGGCAAGCACCACTCAACAAACATCTGTATAATATAATAAATAATATAACATTGATTGTATGTCCCAAATAACAGATTTTCTTTAATCTTCCACCCCCATTACATTCACTTTGAGTGGTCTGTTGAGATTGTTAACTCCACCTCTTTTTCCTTAGTCTCCGCAATCAAAAGCTCAACAGGACCACTCTTATCGGGAGCCACCCCTAACGCCCCCTCTACCCCTCTGGCTATGGGTGTGACCGGGGTCACTGCTATGCCTGCTGTGACCCCTCACGCCCCTGCCGCCCACCCCCTCCAGCCCAGTTTGGTAACCCAGAGGCTGGTGCTCAGCTCCCAGGCCCAGGCACGCTTGCCTAGTAAGTGGCCTCCCCATCACCGACAGCAGATCGGCCCTCTCCTCTGCACTCTCCCTTGTGCACCTGCACTTAAACGTTTTCTTATTATCATGCGCTCAAGCACAGCAGTAAACACCCTGAGTAAAGATCAGAGACAACGGTACGTCTCTGCTGAAGTGGGCTAGCTTTCATACAGACCTCCACCAGAGAAACTAATGGTGAAAATTCAACCCGTAGTGTGTCTGCAAACAAATCGACACCGTGTCTGCTGGCATATCTCCAGTCTGATTTGAAGTGTAAAAATCTTTGGCTTCAGCAGATGACCTACGGTGGTTTCTCTCCTCACCCTTCGTAAACAAGCATGAGTCCACCAGATCTCTCTCCGGACTGCTCCCGCTGCCTCCAGATTTTCACTTCTTTTTTGGACATATTTATTCCCTTCCCTTTATTCTGGTTTCCGTTCTGCATTTTAATGACTAATCTCTTTGTTTTTTGTGCAGTTCAGCTGAAGGGATGATCCAGAAGCTTTCTAATATGGTTTTGCCTCCCTATCGTTTCAGTGCAGCTTTTCTTCAGAGCCGTTTATTTCATTAGCCGTTTTTCCACTGTCGGGCCAGGGCGCACTAGGGCTAAAAATGAGCTGGGTGGGGCCAATAGCCTCGGACCTTGAGCCACGAGGCCAAAATCAAGTTGCGTTTCCACTGTCGTAGCAGTAGCCCCGCGGCGCTACTGCTTGATCGCAAAATGAACATCAAAGAAGTGAACGTTTGGTCTTTGCTTAAAGACTTTAAGACTCGATATTTGACAAATGATTTACAAGGAAAATGTTGCAGCTGACACAAATGAATAAATTACTGTCAGAGTGCACATCAATCATTCTGAATCAAACTGGTGTTTATCTCACATAAAAAGAGAACATGCATGCATAATTCAGCTGCACCTGCTTCTGTTTATCTGTGATACAATATTGATAAAATATCATGTTTATGTCACATTTCTTTAGTAAGAATTACATCTCTCATGTCTCACTATACTGTTATCCTTTCAGCTAGAGCAGAGGGAGCTCACAGACAGAAAACAGGAGTTATATGAGTAACCGGAGTATATGTAATTTATGCCATGTGGATGCATTAGTCCAGTATAAACAACGGCACAGGGAAGAGAGAGATGAAACCAAATAAATACATGCATATGATTTGTCTTTGGTCTTAATCTTAATCATATGTGTATTTATAATGGCAATGATTAGCATAAGTATCCTTTAGCATTGCATATAAATACATTTCTGCATCATACTGTGATCAGAATCCCCATCGAATTGCAATCAGAAATGATTTCATACACTCGCTGGTGTCTGAAAGTGGGTTTAGAGCTAAAAATTGTTTTCAATGTCTTCAAAGTTTTTGTTAGCTGGTAGCTTGATATAAAAACATGGGAAATGAGCAGCGGTGTTGACCATCTCCTGACTCCGATAAACTCTGCCTTTGTTCATGACCACTCCTCAAGCCCCAGTTGGCCAGCTTTGGACCAAGGTATTTGGCGGGCTAAAAACCCCTGGTCGTTGACCTAGAGGAATCCCCGATGAGGCACTATCAAGCCACGGACGTGACAGTGGAAACGTTACTGGCCCTGGCACGCACTAGCACGCTCACTTTTGGCCCGACAGTGGAAACACGGCTATTGTCCTTCTGTGGGTGAAAAGAGCATCAGGCTTGTGGGGGCTGCTCCCCATGTCACATGTAACTATTGTTACATGGAAAACCTTTTAAACGAACAAAGATTTGCACCCACTTTTATTCGCTCTGCTAAACAGGTCAGACTGATTTCAGTTTGTTTGTTTCAGGTTTTTATTTGTAAGGTTTTGTTTGTGAAAGTGTCTTTCGTTTAACACACCCTGGTCACGCATGTTTCTTTCCGTCCTCACCCCGAAACTAACTCAAATGTTTTTTTTGTTTTTGGTTTGTTTTTCTCAGAGAAATGTTTAGCTGCTTTGCACAGTAATTTAACATTAGTAATTTTTCCCTACTGAAGGTGGAGATGTGGTGAAGGTTGCTCAGTTAGTTGGACAGGGCCGCATCACCCAGCCAGAGACCCCTGTGACCTTGCAGTTCCAGGGAAACAAGTTCACCTTGTCCCCGAGTCAGCTGCGGCAGCTCACCACCGGCCAGCCCCTGCAGCTCCAAGGTACACTCGGTAATGTCCAGCCCGTGTTCATCCTCTCTCTGTCTCATTTCATTGCCATGTTCAATCACTTGTGCCAGTTGATTTTATGTGTGTTCAGTGGCCTAATGCGACACTTATATATGTATGTGTCTGCATTAGGCAACATCCTGCAGATTGTGTCAGCCCCCGGACAGCCTCTTCTCAGGCCACAGGGACCACCAATGGTGATGCCTACCGTGCCCCAGGCTGTGCCTGTCCAGAACTCCTCAGGCACGCCACCCTCTGCCACCTCCACACCACAAGGTGAGACACTGCTCCATCTTAAAGCTGATTGTTATTCTCAATAGTGATCGACCATCACCTAAATCAGTGGTTCTCAACCTTTTTGACAACAAAAGGACATTTTAAAGGACATCCATGTAGGTTAAAATGTTTCTGCAACTTATTGTTGCAGTACCTGCTTTTAGCTACTTGTTTTCAATGTTTGTTTGTTGTTATTTATAGCAAATAGGACTGGTTATATAAAAAAAAAAAAAAAAAAATGGTATAATTAAAAGATAACAAATAAAATGTATAATTTAACATAAAATTATAGTAAAATGATTTCCTGAATGATTCCATTCCTCTCTCTCCCCACAAATTGTGCTAAATGAAAATAAAATGCAAAAAAACTCAAATAAATAATCTAATTACATAATTCCACAAATTTCAAGAGCTCTGTTTTTCAGGGTTCACCCTCCTAATGCTCAATTAATTTACATGACCTTTCGAGTTATTTGTGATTTTATAAGCTTTTATAAAATTATTTTTAATCACTAATAGACAATTTCTGCCTGATTATTAAATGCAAGTAGACAACATTTTTATGTAGTAAGCTCACTTAAAAACTTTAGTTAAAAAAGTTTTAGAATTTGTGTCATATGTAAATGTATCTTGTATAATCTTAACTGCTGTATTTTACTTTTTTTGTTTAGTTTTTATTTTACTTTTTTTTGTATTTATGCAACTCTTGTATTTTTTTGTAACTCTACCTTATTAAATGTTAGAGCTTGACGTTGCTAGGCAAAATTATATTTATAGAAATTTTAAAAATGAAAGTTTTATTGTATTTATTATTTATTTCAGTTCTAGATATTTTCGAAATCAGTCGAATAAAAAAATGTAAGCCATTTTGTGCCCCTTTGAAAGTGTGCTGAGTTGTTCCCGGCCCCCTGGTTGAGAACCACTGACCTAAATATGTGATATTCTACTGCTGTCTTAGATCATTTAAACTTTAGCTCTCTTTCTGCCTGTTTCCATAAAGCAACCAACATGGCAACCACAGCCACTCCAGCTACCACAGACACGGAAACAAACGCTAAACACTCAGCTAACGCCACAACACAGGTAAGTTTGGAAGACATGTTAAAGGAAATAATGACGTCCATTGAATAGTTGAATAGAACCTTGTCTCTGTGTCTCTTTAGGAGTCAAGTGAGGAAAGAAACAGGCAGCTGAAAGAGCGTCTGGCTAGTTTATTTCATGCGAACGAACGGCGGTCTTCGCGCTCTGTGCTGTATGGCTCAGACTTAATCAAAACCTGCTCCATTTATGAGGGACGCCCTCCACCGGCCTTCCCCGCTCCCCAGCACTCCCGCTGGTCCTGGGTTGGCAGAGACAGTTGCATCAGGGCTCAGCAGACATACGTGTCCACAGTGGCTCCACTCCGCTCAGCGATTCTCTCCAACACGGAGCAGGAGGCGGCAGCATGCATCTTGTTGAAGAGGTCTGGATTTGACTATGAACTCTTTTGTGAGTTGCAGTTTTGTGAGCTTTTCGTGATCTAATTCTGCTTCCTGTTATATTTTAGGTTCTCCTGCATACTTCCCGCTGCTGTGGCTCCACCCCCTCAGCTGTATGCGTCTAATCCTCCACCATTTTACAGTATAGCACAAAAATCATTCAGGCGCCTGCTACAGGAAGCGTCTGCTCCACACAACGCAGAGATCCGGACCTTAGCCTGTCCTCCTGTCACCAGCTTCCCTGATATACACATGCTTGAGATGGATTCAGGTATGCACAGCAGCACCTCAGCTCTTTTTCTTTCAGATTTTAATTTTATGAATACTATTGATATTTAGTTGAGCATATAATTGTATATTCTTCTATCCATCCTATGTGACACTGAAGACTGGAGTAATGATGCTGAAAATTCAGCTTTGCATCACAGTAACAAATTACATTTAAAAAAAAAAAAACTAGTCACCTTTATTATCCATAAATATCAGTATAAAGTTTGGCCCACTTTTGCATCTTATTTTACCCAGTTGTAAACTGTCAGATTGTGTCTTCTTTTCCAACTTGGATAATCCCGCAATAACAGAATCCCATGGAAAAAAACAAATAAATAATATGGCATGGCAATCTTGGGCTGCAACCAGCTGTAAAAAAAGTATAAAATAAAACCATTATAATGGTATTCATTTTGATGTAATGTTCCTGTATCTGATTGCAGGAAAACTAGAAGCGCTGTCCATCCTGCTGCAGAAGCTGAGCGTCGAGAACAGACGAGTTCTGATATTCACCCAGATGGCTAGCATGCTAGACATACTGGAGGCCTTCTTAGACCACCATCACCTCACCTATGTACGGCTGGATGAGAGTCTGTCACTGGAGGAGAGAAGGGTAAGATACCTGGAGTAATATAGTCACTGTTACTCTCTGTTGCTCTGGCTGGTCCTGGTCCCACTGAGGCTGTAATGGTGTCTGGGCTATAATTGAAAGGCCATATCATTGAGTGTTCTTCCATGCCTTTTTGATTTAGTTCCACACAGAGCCTCAAAGGGATGCTTACATACCAGTTAAACACCATCAACACCACTACTATGTGATCTTGGTCATCTTGTATTGAAAATGCAATGCTTAACTTATCTTGTTGTGTCCCGTTTGATTTCAGGTGCAGGTCAAAAGGTTTAACCGCAACAGACAGATCTTCTGCACCATCCTGACCAATCGCTGCTGCTCGGCCATGGGTCACGTGTTTGACGCAGATACAATTGTGTTTTACGACACAGACCTAAATCCCAGCATGGACATGCGCACGCAGGAGTGGTGTGACAAGATCGGTCGCTCCAAAGACATCCACATATACAGGTCAGACCGATGGACAAATTCAATTTAAGTTACTTGTCAGGTTTATTTTTGTAAGCTTTTATACTGATGCTGTGCTCTGTCAGGTTGGAGAGCGGGAACTCCATTGAGGAGAAGCTCTTGAAGAATGGCACTAAAGACCTTATACGAGAGGTAGCTGCACAGGGGATGGACTACACTCTGGCCTTTTTAACTCAGGTAAACACACATGTACAAGCGTTTACTTGTGTACACCCAATCTTGCACTTTTACGGTCATGCGATTACTGTAATCTTTTACATTGAGGGACGGTTTCAAAACCTAGTAAGTTATGAGATTACATTTCAGTCAGGATGTGACCTATATAGGAAGCTCACTAGGTTTGGGAACAGAGCCTGACTCTCACAAGCCACATAATGCTCACATTATGAATATGTGCTGGCCTTTCACAGCGCACCATTCAGGATCTGTTTGAGGTAGAGGCTGGCTCTGGAGAGAAAGTGGAAGAGTTTGTGGTCCTCCACCAGGAGCCCTCCCCATCTGAATCCATCCCCCCTCACGTGGCCAGACCCTACATCCAGGCCCTGAATACCATCCGACTGGACACCCAATATGAAGATGAGGAGGAGAAGACGGAGGTAAACAGAGATGTGAAAAGTGATAAAGAGGAAGTAGGAGGCCAGAAAGAGATTGATGTGGAGGAGGGGATGAGAGAGGAGACGTCTCAGTTAGAGGAGCTGGCGGCAGTGATGGAGCAGGTGAGGTTATAGAAAATTCATGTTTCTTGAACGTTTCTTTGATCTTGTACATGTTTTTATGCCTTGAACATTGTTGCAATGTTGAATTTTCAGCATCATTACTCCAGTCTTCAGTGGCACATAATCCTTTAGAAATCTTTCTATTATGCTGATTTGGTGCTCAAGAAAAAAATCTTATTATTTTTGTTAAAAATAGTTAAGCTGCTTACTATTTTGTGCAAACCGTGATACATTTTTTTTCAGTGTTATTTGAAATAGAAATCTTTCTGTAAAATTATAAATGTCTTCTCTTTACTATCACTTTTGATCAGTTTAACGCATCCATGCTGAATAAAAGTACTTTTATTTAGTAAAAATCTTACTGACCCCACACTTTTAAACTATACATTTCTGACACATAAAAATACATTCCGAAAAATGAGGAAGAGATGTGATGTATTGATGGAAGTTTGTGGTGTGTTGTCTAGCTGACTCCTATTGAGAGATACGCACTGCACTATCTGGAGTATCTGCACATCAGCGAGGACGAACAGGTTATAAAGGTATGAAAATGACTGTGTTATGCCCACCCTGTAAATACTTCAATACAGATTGTTTAATTGTCAGTGTTTGTGTGAGTTGCAGGAGCGCATAGAGGCTGCTAAGAGAGGCTGGGAGCTGCAGCAGCAACAGAAAGTGAAGGTGGAGAAAGAGGAACAAATGATCCTAGAAGATGAGGAGGATCTGTTCACCTACACCAGAGAGGACGCATACAACATGGTACAAATATATTCTAATGTGCTTTTCAGTAGGAAGTTATGTCATGTAGTGTAGATTCGATAACTTTTCCCTATCCTCTTTACAGGAGTATGTGTTCGAGAATGATGGACAGACGGAATTAATGCCGGTAAGTTGAAGACTGCACACTTTTAAAGTGTTTAGGGCGAATCTCACAAAAAACCCCACATTTTTATATATATATATATATATATATATATATGCCAAAAACCCGAAGGATATTAAAAATTGGCCTGATATGTATTTTTATTTTGAATTTTTTAGATAAATACATTTTATTAGTTTTTGATTTTGGTGTGAAATTCTTAAAAAAACAAATCTGAGATTCACCCCAATATTTAATCAGAAAGCCTGAAAATTGTTTCTAACTCTTACTGTTGCTTTATTTTGTAGCTGTGGACTCCCCCAACTCCTCCGCAGGATGATAATGATATCTACATTGACTCTGTAATCTGCCTCATGTATGACACTGCGCCCATGCCTGAGTCCAAACTGCCCCCGGTCTACGTCCGCAAAGAGCGCAAGAGACACATGGACCCATCAGGTTTGACTGCTCAAGAAACGCTGCCGACGTCTGAACTTACTGTGCTCAAACAGATGCTAAATTCTCTCTCTTTCTCTCTCCCCGCTCTCGTCAGCTCTGGGACGTAAGAAAAAGAAGGGCCATGGAGAATCAGTGATTCCTCCGCGCTCTCTCTTTGACAAGGCCAGTCTGCTCAAGGTAAGGCGGGAAGGCAAAGATCAGAAAAAGAACTTCTCTCTGAAGCAACAGGCTCCCTTCGCCAAACCTCTTCCCTCACTGCTCAAACCAGCCATGGAGGCCGGACAGGACAACCCTGAGTGGCTCATCAGTGAGGACTGGGCCCTGCTGCAGGTACTAGATCAATCACGGTATCATTTCATAAGTATTATGACCACACAGTTGTGTGTTGGATGGATAAGCTGAGGTTGTAATTCTCTTTCCCCCTATTTTCACAGGCTGTAAAGCAGTTACTGGAACTTCCTCTGAACCTGACCATCGTGTCTCCAGCTCACACTCCTAACTGGGACTTGGTGAGCGATGTGGTCAACTCCTGCAGCAGGATTTACCGCTCGCCAAAGCAATGCCGTAGCCGCTACGAGAACGTCATCATTCCAAGAGAGGAGGGCAAGGTGAGAGATTGTATCAGTATCACCTGGTTGTGAGTTCTCTTTTTTTATTTTCTTTAACATTTTCTTTGTGACATTATTGTCCTACAGCTAATATATGAAGCTAACCCTAAGAAGAACAAGACCAAGAGCATTTATAAGGTATGTAAAACATTAATTAAAAAACAAAAAAACAATGTAAAGATTGTTTCTAATTACTGCAGAGCTCATTGTTTTTGCCCTAAATTATTACATTGTTTAAATAATTTTTTTAGCTAACTGATGTGTATATGTACATTTCTGAAATACATAACTTAGACAGTTACCTCTGATAACAGATCACTCTAAATGGAATGTGGACTCACATTATGCATTTTCTGTAAAGCTGCTTTGAAACGATGTGTATTGTGAAAAGCGCTATACAAATAAATGTGAATTGAATTGAACTGAATTGAAATTTTTTATGTATTATTGGCTGGTTTTGGTTTGGTAACGCTTCCTTTCCTGCGCAGTCCAAGAACAGTCGTCCTCTGCGCACATGTCAGATCTACACACAGGATGACAACGCTACACAGATCCAGTTGTACAACAGCCGTTTTGAGCTAATGAAAATCATCGCTAGCAAGAGGAGCCCACCCATAAAACCACTGTACGTGTACGCAGTGTCCAACACACATTAAAACAATTAAAACATTCAAATCAACTTGAATGATGCAAAAAACTTTTTTTTAGAATATTTGATTGTAATTTTGTCAAAGCAAAAATGGAATCCTCTTCATAATTTTTGGGTGTTTTTGTTTCTAGACTGGGCATGAATCCATTCCAGAAGAACCCCAAGCATGCCTCTGTGCTGGCTGAGAGGTATTGACTCTGACATGCCGCTGTGCTTGTACAAAATGTCCTGAAGTTATCAACTTCTAATATTGGACATTTTGGACTGATACTGATCATAAAAAAAAAAAAGCTCAATATTGGCAGATACAGTCTTCAATATATTGTACATATTTAGTCACATTTGATAATCATTTATGTTTAAACCGCATCTCATTTTTTCTTTGTGTGTACAGCGGGATAAGCTACGACAAGCCTCTGCCTCCTATCCAGGTTGCCTCTCAGAGAGCAGAGAGAATCGCGAAAGAGAAGAAGGTGTGATTTAGTTTGAGAACTGCTTAAAAACATCCATTTTCCAGTTTGAGTTGCACATCAAATACATATACACTACCGATCAAATTTTGGGATCAGTATGTTGTTGTTTTTTAATTAAAATTAATAAAAAAAATGTGTAATACTTCAGAATATTAACATTTTTGATCAAATAAATGTAGCTTTGCATAAGTTTAAAGTTTAAAAACATTAAAAAATCTTACCAACCCCAAACTTTTATTTATAATGTTTCTTAACTGCTGCTTGTTTTCAACCCTCCTTTCTTTTCCTCCCTAGGCACTAGCCGAACAGCAGAGGGCTCAGCAATTAGCCCAGCAACAACAGCAGCAGACTACAGGAGCCGCCCAGCCTCAGGGAGCTGCCGCACAGACTCAAGCCCAGCCACAGGCCACTGCTGCAGGCACACAGGCCACCGGAGTGCCTCAGCCCAACCAACCCGGAGCAGCAGCAGTCCCCAACACCGCTGTGCTGGTTAGACTCCTATAATACTGCATGTTAAATGTCACACTGGCATACACCTTGCATACACCTGTATATAGCTGTAAATTACCATTACAATTACAAAGTGAATGTTAATACCAGGTCTTAGCCATTTCTATAGAACACCTATGTTTTTCATATATACACTTACATTCAAAAGTTTGGGGTTAGTAAGATTTGTGAAGTTAAATGCTCTTCAAGGCTTCAGAAACCATTCTAATATGCTAAATGTTTAAGACACATTTCTTATTATTAATAGCCTGGTTTCCATTTTTCCGCAAGACTTTTGCCATTATTTTCTAAATGTCGATTAAAAAAAACTATTGCGAAATGGCAACGTTTCCATTAACCGATGTTATGCGACTAAAACTTTTTTTTTTTTTTTATAATGATAAATCATTCCAAAAATCATGGTTACAGATGTTGGTAGGTTTACGTATTTAGAATTGTCTAAAAAACCACCTCATACAAGCGTAAAAACTTTTTTTGCGATAAATGGGATTTTTTGCGAAATTTACGTATTTATATTGTCTTTATTTTCTATTTTCAATTTCAATTTGCGCAATTTGAAGGGTAATGGAAATGTAGCTAATGTTGTTGTTGTTATATTATCAAACAGCTCAATATGCTGCTCAATATTTTTGTACAAACCGTGATGTACAAGTTTTGCATTTATATTACTTAGAAATCTTTTGTAGTATTATAAATGTCAATTTTGATCAATTTAATGCAACCTCAAGTATTAATTTCTTCACAATTAAAACTGTGCTGACCCCAAACTTTTGAACAGTAGATTGTTATATACGATTACTGAGGTTTAATAAGTTGATATTGTTTTGTTTTTGTTGGTTCTCAAGACTGGAGCTATCAAGACCACTGCAGTGGGCACAAGCATCCAACCAGGTATCATCACATTACACAACTTTTAACTGCTTGTTGCTACAGTTGTGAGTGCTGTTGACATGAGTGCTCATTCATGTATATTTCTATTTAAACTTCAGCGACGGCTACAGTGAGTGGGAATGTGATTGTAAACACTGTGGCTGGAGTTCCTCCCGGTCAGTTCCAGGGGAATAAACGTCTGGCATCTCCAGTCATACCTGGAGCCCTGTCTGTGAGTCCTGACCACCCTCATACAGCACACATTTGATTTAAAATGAATTGACTCAATTCATTATTATTTTGTTGTGTAGGTTTTTCTTCATTTGTACCACTTCGTTCTGTTTATTTGTTAAATATTTGCTCCCGCAGACGGCAGGAACGGCCACAGCTCAGGTGGTTCACACTCAGCAGAGAACAGTGCCTACAACAGCTGCCCCAGCAGAGGTCGTTACCATAGCGACGGGTCAGAGCGTGAGAGCCGTTACGCCGGTGACCGCATCAGCTGTGGTGTCCACTAATCTGACTCCGGGTCAGTCCCAAACACGCACGCTGGTGGCTCCAGGTAGACCAAATGCCATCCTTAGAGAAGCCATGCGTGTTTTGGGTTCTCTGGTGGCGAATCGATTCAGAGAGTCACACTTCCGCATTGTTTGTTTTTTAATATAACCATAATTAGCTGGACTGTCTGCCATCGTTGTGTTTTTACACCATTTATTTTGCTTCTCTAGCTCCAGGTATGCAGTTGTCTCAGGGTAAGCAACTCACTCAAGCTCAATTCCAGCTCCTCCGACAGCAACAATTACAGCAGCAGCAACAACAACCACAGGCTACATCTCCACAGATCAAAGCAGTAGGAAAACCTCAGCAGGTACGCATACTCTTAGTATGGAAGATGCCATATCCAGTGTTGGGAAATAGCGTTGCTAAAGGTAGTGTCGCTATTAGTTTAACTACATTTCTCAGTGGCGTGGTGGTAACGTCACTGTTTTCTGAATCAAATAGCTTTTCAGTAGCGAAGCTCTTTTTTTTGATCAAGTAGTGCGGTAGTGTCCACACAAGCTACATTTTCCCAAGCATTTCTAAAGCTCAAGCTCATGCTTTTTGATTACTAAAATTTAATTTAACCATTAAAATGGGAGTCCAGAAAAAAAATAAAAAAAAATAAAACGGAATTTGAAATGCCTACAACCAGCTTTTGGGTGCATTGGCATGGTCCACCTTCTGCTCCGGATGGTGACGTCACGTACCAATCTCAATCCTTGGGCTGACACGTGAGAAATTAACTTAATGGAAAAAGATGCACACACTCTCGACACCTGGTTTTGTTTTAGTTTTATATAGTTATATGGTTTTATATCGTTTTTTTTTGGAACAGTTGTTCAATAAACAATTGAACTGACAAATTATGCCTGTTTGACTGATGGTTTTATTGATCATTGAGATAGCACTGACTTGGAATGAATTTGGTTCAATATAAAAATTAAATTTGGAAAAATAGCTTAGATGTAGTAAACTACTTTTGCCATATTGCTGTAGCTTAGTTTGCTACATTCCCCAGTGTGGTAGCTTCAGTGTAGTGAAGCTACATTTAATGTAGAGAAACTGCTAGCTTAGCTCACTACATTTTCCAAGTAGCTTCCCCAACACTGGCCATATCTGACTTGCTTTTGCTGCTTTTGACGTTTTACTATGGTGAAGAAAGTCTAGATGCAATTACAGAATTGCTTGGTGTTGCTAAACCTTTCCTCCATGTTGTTTGTCAGGAATGAACCCTCATGTTTCCAATTATCCTTTATAATAACTAGTTAACAGGTGCCTTTAACCAATATATTGACCAATATTTGGCATTTTAGCATAAACTGCTCTATGTTGGAGAAAATATAATTACCAGGGCACTGATTACTAGCCTGGCAAGCCAGACCTACATCAAGATGTCAGGTCTGGCAACTCACCATAGACACGGCTCAATCCGAGGGGCGGGATAAACGGCTGTCTTTCAAATTCACTCTGCACGCAATAGGACAGCGCTTCAACCAACCAGAGCGTTTTCCCAACAGCAGAGCTAACGTTAGTTGCTAGATTCAACTTTTGAATCTGGCTGGCAAAACTACGAACACATCTTCCTTTTTTAAGAATGACTTAGGGGCCGATCACACCTAACGCGTTTTTCAGGTTCGAAAACGCGAGGTGCACAGCTTTTACCATCACACAGAACGAGCAGTGCGCTGCGTTTTTTATGTTGCTAGGCAACCACTGAAACAACTATCCTGTCAGTCAAGTAAACGTCAAATCAGCCTTTTATTAAATATATTTACTTTCTGTTAACATTGTGGTAGTTACGGTCGTGAAGTCGTTAAGCTCCTGGTAACCTGCGAGAGCACCACAAGTTTATCCTCCATCGTCGCACTCTCCTGGCGTTCAGGCAACTGTAGCTTTTATCACTAAAACGGAAGGCCCGCCTCTCACTTCATTTAATTGGACAGTGAAAAAAAACGCGATGACGTCGGGCGCTTTTTCCGCTCGGAGTTGCTTTTTTTTCAACTTCAAAAACGCGAGGCGCAGCAGGCGCATAAACAGCGCGCAGAACGCTCGCTGCCATAAGAAACCAATTGAAAACAGGCGCCTCTCACTGCAAAAAACGCGTTAGGTGTGATCGGCCCCTTAAGTGTCGTTCTTTGCTCTTTTCTCAAAGAAAAACTTAACTCCAAGTCCTCCAGAGTCGCGGCCAAAGCCGATTCGAAAGACTGTTCGCCAGCAGCAGCAGCCATTCTTTGTTTTCAAGTAGCAGGGAACCGTCACAACTCTGTCGTCATTATGTTAAGCCCGCCCCGCCTAATCTATACACGATGTGATTGGCCTGACCCAATATAGGTTTTTACAGCTCCGAAAGTCAACGGAGAGTTGCTAGACTACCCTGGCTGCAAAATAAATTTTGCTGCCGCTAGGGTGCATCTCGATTTCTAGGCTAACTGATTACACCATTGGTTGCAGTGTTTACTACTTTCTTTTTAGTCATGTTTTTAACATTTGGTTCTCTCCAGGAGTTGCTGAAGAAGCAGAAGCTGCAGATGGCGGCGGTAGCTCAAGGTCAGCAGGCTGCATCGACTCAGCAGCCGCAGCAGGTTCACGCCACACCAGCGGCTACAGGCAACCCTCAGATAGCTACAGTCGCTGCATCCAGAGCGGGAGCTGTGCTCACTGGAACTACTGTCACCAACTTACAGGTGGCCAGACTGGTAAGCACACAAACACACACACCTAGGACTAAACCTTTCACATACATCTGGGTGCATAATCATTATATGTCTTTTCATTCAGACACGTGTCCCAGCCCCAGGATCCATTCAAACTCAGGGTCAAACCGCCCAGGTGACTCTGACCAAACCACCTCCTGTAGTCTCAGTTCCTGCTGTGGTCTCCTCCGCCGGAGTCACGACCCTTCCTGTCACTGTGGCCGGCATTAGTGTCGCCATCGGACAGACGCAGAAAACAGGTACAGGCTTGCTCTGAAACAAGTGGAGAATGACATTATTTGCTAAGGGTTACACTTACTAGTCAGTAGAGCTGCACGATTAATCGTTAAAAGATCGCCATCTCGATTCAAACACCCATGCGATCTTGTTTATAAATGACAACGATTCGCCATTGTCTATTAAACCTTTTAAAAAATCATACCGGAACATTCAAATCTGCGTTTGCGTTTCTGATGAGCCAGAGAGAGCAGTTATCATGTATAGGTATGAAACCGCTTCATCAGCAGTCTTTTCAAACACAGTCTTGTTATTTCTGTTACACGTATTCTTATTATAATAAGAGTTATAGTTCGGAATCGGATAAAAACACGGATGCCTACGGTAGCGGTCAAAATAGAGCAAATAAAACGTTTTTTGAGAGTAACTTAGTGCTTCAAATAATGATTGCATCGATTAACTCTTTACACCACCAGGTGGCGACAAAGCGACTGTTAAAAATGTATTTGTCATTGAATCATTCAAGAGATTCGTTTAAAATTGCTGATTCATCCAGTAATGAAACAAGTGAAGTATTTATAAGTCATTGAATCATTCATTCACAGTTTAATTATTTATTTATTTATTCAGATAAATTAAACGATTTTAATAGACTGCAGCAATTAACATTTTGTCGGAACCTCTAGTAAATTACGTTATTTTGTTTAGTTATCTGTTCAAAACCGTGGGAGAATCAAGATCTCTGCTTGAAACAAAAAAAATCATGATTCTCAATTTATCCAGAATCGTGCAGCTCTACTAGGCAGTTAGACTTGTTGCAGTAGCACTGTTGTTATTGTTAACTCAAACTATTAAATGTTTTCTGTAATTTAAATAAAGCTAACATAAAATAAAATATAAATATTAGATGAAAATGTAAATTTGAAATAACGTAGGGCCTGTTTACATCTGTTTTTACTGATCGGATAGCTATCTGATTTGTTAAAAATGTTCCATTTACACTTGGCCACATAAATGTGTCTGCAAAACGAATATAAATCCGATCTTCAATTCCCGCGCTATATGCAAATTTAACAAAGTTCATGTGAATGAAAGCAACATAGCTGCATTTTATTTATCATCAGCTAATCTCAAGATCAAAGACCGCAATAGGAGAAAGAGCAGCATCAGCACTGGTAAGATAATTTAGTCTCACTACTTTGAATGAAGATGATTGTTTAGCGTCTAAGACGCCTTTCAGTTTCATTTGCGGCAGTTTGAGCGTCGGCTTGCTGAGGAGATACTCAGATTCTCATATGAGGCGGATGCGTGTTGCAGTTGCGCCGTCATATCTGGATATAACACGCTCCCACACGGTTATTTTTTTACATTTTGGGAGGAGTAAGATTTACATATGTGGTTTCAACAACCAGATGCATTTACACTTGTCCAGTTTTTCTTCTGGAATGTGTCTCAGACCACCTCCTGAAGTGGTTTGAGTGATCAGATTTAAAACCGTCTCATGCGTTTCGGAGGGCATTTGCACCTGGTCTTTTCACGATCGGATAGCTATCCAATCAGAGAAAACGCATGAAGTGTGTTGTTGCCCTGGCAACTAACTGAAATAAGTGTTAAGTACTAAAACTTAAACTGAAATAAATATAAACTGAAGCTAAATATTTTATATATTTATTTACAAAATGACAAAAGATAAAACTAAATTACTAAAACTTAAACTAAGGTTAAAATGAAATCTGAAAATAAAAGCGAATTCAAAATATTAATAAATGCTATAAAACTTTATAACTTAACTTATACTGCTGACTTGATTAGACATGGCTTCAAAAGCACTTAATTTATACCAAATATTCAATTTATTTGGTCTCAAAAGAGTTATTTGTGAACACAAGGTACATTAGATGCAAACCGCACTGCATGTACAGCAATCGTTTGATGATCTAAGTTTATTTAAAGCCAAAAATGATTGTGAACTGCCCTAAAACTAATTATTTATCATCACCTAGAGACTTAATGAAAGTATTATGAGTGGCACACTACCGTTTCTTTGCACCGTTTATGACAACGCGAGCTTGACTATGGCAGTGGAGATGCATGCTTTCTTTTCTCTCCTGTCAATAACCTTTTAGGGGATCTTAAGCATGTATGTGTTTGTGCAGGTGGTCAGGTGGTAACCCACCCGTTCCAGGTGCAGCAAGTTCAGCAGCTGTTGCACAGACAAAAGCAGCAGGCCGCTGCACAAGCTGCCGTCCAGAAGGCAGCACAGCCACAGCAAACACAGGCTGCTGTGCAGCAAAAGGTACCAATCAGCCAATGTGATTTATTTTTGAATTAAGCTTTATCTATATAAATGTCTCTTCAACCCTTCTCCCTCTTTATTTCTCTGTTTAACTTGGCACTCAGCAGGCTGCTCAAAGCACAGCCCAACAGCAGCAGAAAGTGACGTACGCCGCCACCACTCAACTGCAGCCCGGCATTAAGACCCAGTTCTTCACCACCTCGATCGCACAGCCGCAGAAACCTGCGACAGCTCAGCAGATACAGGTAAGAAGTTCCGCTTTTACAGAGACCACCTACGCAAGAGCGAAGCCTGACACATGTGAGCAGAATGTAAATGTTGCAGTGCGATGTAGTGCATGTGGTATTAGTAGCTAGCTCAGCTTTGTAGTGATTTTCCCTTCTGCTTGTAGGTCGCTAAGCTTCCTCAAATAGTTCAGCAGCAGATAGTATCGTCACCTCAACAGGTAAGTGTTTCGGTGTTTTGTGCACTTTGAAAATTAAGTCGAAAGTGACCTTGTGTCTTTTCATAGCGTTTGTTCCTGATTTTATTCTAAACTGTTTCTCTGTGCATGTTATTCCATACAAAATAAATCTTGTCTTTGTATTAATCTTTAATAAAACCTCTGAAATTACTTTCCTTGTTGGCTGATTGATACTATTGTTTTGTATTGTATATACTTAATATATACTACTGTTCAAATTAATACTTTTATTCAGTAGTATTATTACAGTAAAGACGTTTCAGATACATTGAATTATGACACCTGAATTGATTTTTTGTGTGTGTATGAAGATTCAGCCTCAGACGGTGGCCCTTACACAGGCAGCACCCGCTGCAGGTTCGGGACAGGCCCAGGTGCAGGTCATCCCCGCGGGCACAGCCACGCAGGTGGTGCAACAGAAGCTCCTCCAGCAGCAGGTTGTTACGGCAGCAGCCGCCTCGCCTCAAATCCAGACCCCACCACCACACAGCCCCGCCCAGCAGCAGAGCGCCGCGACCCCCGCCTCCGAGACCCCAGCGCAGCAGGCTGCTGCCACCCCCCAGCCCCAGCAGGGCAAAGGAAACACCCGCACTGGGGCCGCCATGCGCTCCAAAACCCCCGCCAAACCCAGCGGTGGCAGCTAGAGGGTCGCAGGAGGAGAAAGTACCTGGGCACAACATAGGGCTCTGAATTTATTTTCCATTTGTTTTGGGAAAACTGACTCTTTGTTAAACAGGAACTCACCGTTGACTGTCTGGATGGAGCTTTTTCCAGTTTGAAGTAAAAGCTAACCACGTCTCATGCTAATCAAACATCACTCTGCCAACGGCCCTCAATCTACGGCCAATCTTCTTTTTTTCGCTGTTTCTTTTTTAATGGCTTATTAACTGAGACTCCTCCCTCAGAAGTAAAGCATGACTATACAACAGTACGGCGGCTTGTTTTCATACTGAAACTGATGGTCATACATTTGACCGAGCCGTCAAATGCTCCCTGTTCTTTTTCTACCATGCTACATGCTCTGTTTGTACAGTGTTTAACATGTCATCACATCATTAAGGTCATGGATCAAGTGCGTTTGGATCGACTTCACTTCATTTGGCACGCAAGAACTCAGATCGTCTCAACATTATTCATAATGTTCGATCAGTCAAATTATATGCGTGTCCCCTCCAATATTTCTTTCAATAGGTGTGGTGTTGTCCCTTTGTGTCGGTAAATATCACTTTGAAGCATTTAATGATGTTGATGATGATAATCAAGATTAGCGAAGCTCTGCAAACCAAACTCTTCCTTTTGGGATGTAGAAATGGCCAACTACCATTAGTTTGATGTATGTGACCCATTCGAATGAACCCTCCCAATAGAAGAAGTGAATATATTAGTTTGTATCATGAAAACTCCCCTAAAACAAATTCTTTTCACTGTAGTTCAGCTGCATGGATGGATACCACCTGCAAATTGTCTAGTGATGTGTACTTGATGTGTGTGAAATGTTTGTGTGAGAATGTAATTTAACAACAAATTGATAGAAAAACTATCCTGCAGTGTAGCCGTTTAATTGGTAGCGGCAGCTGTGGAAATTATCGCCCTCCCAACTTCGATTTGGAAGAAATGTCATTGTTGAAAACACATCTGTGAAGTATTTCCGTTTTTCTTATGCATAGTTTTGAACAATGTCACCATTTGTCAGTTGAGTCAGACCTCAGCTTGGCTGTTAGTGTGTTTACGTTGGCCTGCTATCAGTAATGAACAGACTTAAATCAAGACTTTCCCTCTATGTATCTAAATCATATAATGACAGGGCTTTCGGTCATAAATGCATCTTTTTGTATTGATGTTGGGTCTGGAACACATGTAAATAACTCACGAGAAGAGGGGGGAGGGGGATGACGGCATTTGTATTTGTAAAGTAGTTGTGTATTCATTGAATTTTTTTTCAGCCTACTTGTATAAAGTGTTATGTTTTTACACACGTCTGGCTTATGATGTCTTTATTTGTCCAGGTGCGTATTTGTTAGCTAGATTGAGTAAGCTGTCCTGGATGGGTTTCGGATTACATTAAGTCGACGTTTCTGCCTGGAATCCATAGATATGCATTCCTGTACGTCTGTGTGTAGACTTGCTGAGTGCAGTATATGTGTCAGCACACTGGCCAACAGGGATTTCAGAAAGATAATGCATTGCATTATTGCATCTCCCCTGCTCAATACAAAATCATGTTATTCCAGCAGCAATGGTTCTACAGGCGTTTAGCATCTTTAGCAGTATATATTGATCGTAGCCACAGTGGGCATTCAACAAAAAACAATAACTTTTCCTGTTCAAAAAGCTTACGCAAAGATTTTCTAGTGAGCTAATGAAGGAATGTTTTATACTGTCAGGTCAAGTTTACGCAAGCCTTGATTTGACCAGTGTTTATTTCTTAGATGACCAATGGGGGGCGCTCTGTCATTTTCAGTTTGTGAGATAAGGAAGCCATGGCTGGCCTATTGCAGGTTGGAGCCAAGTAATGGTGTTTATAAAGTCAAACGCATTATTACTTTTGCTCACGCTTATGAGATTTGGACATGCCCTTATTGTTAAAGACAACATGAAATCAAAACTAGCTATTCTTATTTTTTATGGAATATTGTATTTATGATTTGTCCGTGCACACACACACACACACATATTTTTTTAAATATATATATATATATACATATATACACTCTGACATGTATATATTGAACATTAAGAGGGCACGTGATTTAAAAAAAAAAATATATATATATATATATATATCAAAATAACTTCCCCTCCCTCAGCATTTGTTCCGGAAGTATTTTTTTCCCTTTCATTTCTTACATAGGTATTCAAAAAGACTTCGTTAAAGTGTTTTAAGCATGGTTTTAAGCCATGAACCAAGCCAAACAGCAACGAGGTAAATCATAACATTACAAACTTTGTTTTGAAGCAAAAAAGTATTTGAAAGTAGGACAAAAAGACAAAAGTATTTTAGAAACAGACTGTGTACTTAATGGATTTAGTGATAAAAATAACTACAATCCCATGCAGCATGGAGACATAGCCTATAAAAAATAGATTTTAGATACATTTACATTTTCACGCAATGTAGATGTCCCTACTCCCTACAATAACAGTCCGGTGTGTAAAACTCTTGAACGTATTTATTTTTATGTCACAAACTTAACGTGCTTTTGAAAACCCATGGTTTAGTTGATCCTGATAAGAGCTCATTGCCACAACACTACAGCATTCTTCTTCCATAAGGGAGTTTACCTTTGTTTCCTGGCTGACCGTTAAATTCTGTTGTTAAACATGATTATTTTAATAAGTTGAAATAATGCGGGTTAACAGAAGCAAACCAATTTTCAACGTAGTAGCTCAAAGTAAGGCTGGCTTTAAATGTTTATAATTTATAATTAAAAATATATATATTTCCCAATGGATGGAGTTTTTACTTCCGGAACCCGACTGCTACCCAACCATTTTTCTTGTTCGAAAAGCCATTTTTACTGATCTACGTCACAATAGGTAAGAAAACATTGCAAACACCGTTTCATGCTGACTTAAAGCTGCATAAATATGTGACTTTAAGCAGTTTTGTATAGCGCGGATACATTTATATAACTTACCTTTTATACAATATAGCAAATATATGGATTGACAGTTGACTCTTGACGCCAGGCGCGGGCGCCCCACAATTTGAAAACCAGGGGCCCTTAATGAAAGATGGCTTCAATTTTCAATTGGAAAAATTCAATTTCAGGTGAACTATCGCTTAAAACAAGTCCTCCGAGGTAATTTACCTGAGACTGAAGATGGTGCCAGTTTTTGGTGCAATTATATAACAAAAAAGCGCCAGTCTGCGGTGATAGACTGTAAAATTGTCGTGGATGAATACACGTAGACGTTAGCAGAGCCGTTGCTCTGGATGTTAGGAAACAGGCCTATCTGACCTCTGAATGACCTATTAGAATCACATATTCCAAGACATCTGATGTTCATTTGACAGGTACGTTTCCGCTAGGCAGACCAGACCACCAGTGCAGAGCTCGTTTGATGACACTTTAGAGCAGAGAAACATGGGGAACAACCTTGGCAGCTTTGTTTTACAGTGTTTCCTTGAGTATCCGCGTGCTCTACATGTGTTTATTTGCTCTGACATATTTTCCCTGGTGCGGATGGCATGTTGGTAACGAAGGGCCGGGCTTGTTCCCGTGATTTGTCAGATGCTGTATCTCTCCGGCTGACAGAAGCTTTTGAACACTGCAGTTCAGAGAGCGAGAGAACAGAAGTGTGTCAAACGTGAGCGTGAGCAGGAGTGCGCGCGCTTTTCTCTTTATTTCGCGCCATGTTAGGTTGATGATGTGGAAAAAGCCAGTGTTGTTGATGGGAAAGTTCACAGACAGATTAATGTCGGCAGAGGTTTGTTTGTTTGTTTTTTTATTTATGTAATTAGCACTGAATTTCTGTGCTTGAGTTTTGCAAGATAAAGTAAGGAAGGTTTTAAATGACCCAGTCATTTTGACCCACGTGAATTTTGAAGCTGCTTGCTTTGTTTTCATAGCAAGTTGCAAAATAAAGACTACAGAAGCTGTATGACGTCAGGCGTGTAAACTGGCATCCTTGTGGTTTGTCTTTATTTACAACTTGTTAGAATCTTATAAAACACTGCTTCAAAATCTACTTTTGAGGTATATGTCATACTGTAATTTATGGTGCAGGACAAAACATGATCAAGTAACTTAGCTAATGTTAGCGAAGTCCTAGCTTAAAAATGGTAATTCTCTGATGCTAATATTCGGATTTCAAACTAATGCTGTTTTTTTACCTTATTATATAATTAGCAAGAATACATTTTATCAAAAATGCTTGAAAAATACACACTATACACACACACAGATGTCACATAGCCTATATATATATATATATATATATATATATAAAGGACAAGGTACAATAGAACAAAAAGCCTTTATTCGTGGAAAAAAGGCTAAAATTGCACAGGTCTTCATGTGTTTTACAAGAGCTCATTATCCTTACAGGGCATGATAGATGCTTATTCCTGGAGGACAATTTCGAAGAAAACCACATTGAGATCTACAGGATCTAAAGCTTCAACAGTGAGTTGTCATGACAACATTAAGCTGCAAGAGTAGGATGTTGATTTGTACAGCATTGATGTGAACAAAGGCAGGCAGCAAGCAGTGGTTTATATATCAACCTTGATTATGCAGTACAGTATATGTGTGTTTGTGTGTATAATGGAATAGTCATAAGTGAGTAATGTGGTCATTTGTATGCCGAGTGTCACTAGAATGCATTTTAGAGTCCCTGAAGTAATGGTAAGTCCAAACATGAGACGAAAGCCTGTGAGATTCACCCAATCGCTTCATACTTATAAGTCAAGACACAGCCACAGTGAAAATGTGTTGATTTAATATATGAAGATATGGGATGAAAAATGATCTCTCTCAGGAATCCTCCTCCACACAGCTGCTTTACAGTCTGCAGGCCTTCAGAAAAGCATATAAAACATTCGTTAAGAAATATTTATGAAGTAATAGACAACGACGACAACTTCTTGATCAAAATCGGGAAAAACAGCTTGGCCTTCATACATTTGCATCATTACATTCACATTTCCCCTAATCCACTACTTCCTGATTTTGATGAAAGATTGTTTTAACTCTCACCACAGTGATGGGATTAGTCTGTTTTGCAATTTATACATTTTACATTTACTCAGTCTAAACTAGCTTGTGCAAACATTTACATTACATTTATTCATTTAGCAGACACTTTTATCCATAGCAACTTACAAAATGAGGACAAACCCAAGTTCTTTAAGCGCTCAAGACACTCTCTGGTCACACTGATAACTATTTTGACAGCTTTTATTAAGTTAATGTTATTTATACATGAACTATTGTTCAGTATTACCTAATGTTACGTTATGTTTATTCACAAATCATAATACATTCATGTTAACTCATAAAACTTGAATTGAATATTAACCAAGATTAATGCTGTAAAAGTATTTTTAGTTTTAACCTCCTTGTTATTCAATTTCCTTTTCTTTCGTTTTGTAGTTTAGGTGCATTTTGTGTCTTTGAGGATTGTGAATATTTACAGTGGGATTTTGTGGGAGTCATCCTCAACCTTTCTGACTCCAAGGCCCCCCTTTGTCCAAGACAATATTTAAAGGCCCTTCTATCAAGGCTGATTTGTATCTCATGTGCTAATGTAATAAAAAAACAAAAAAATTTTTTTTAAATATATAATAAAGCTAGTTTAAAGGTAGACCTTTGTTCATCTTCGGAACATAAATTAAGATATTTTTTATTAAATCCGAGCGCTTTCTGCAACGCAATTACCACTTTCAAAGCCCATGTGGCTACATTGGTTCAACCTTAATGTTATGAAGTGACGAGAATACTCTTTCATCAAAATTTTATCAACAATATCTTAATTTGTATCTTAAAGGACTTGCGGGTTTGGAACGACATGAGGGTGAGTAATCAATGACAGATTTTTCATTTTTGGGTGAACTATCCCTTATAGAAAGTGTGGATGAACTTTATTTTTAACGAAGTTCCAGTCAGATCGTGTCAGTAAGACACTTTTCAAAGAGACTGAAATACAAGATGATGCAGTGACGACTACATAATATTGCAACACACAAGTGTGAGTAACAGTTTTTGCCATGTGTCACTGTTGCTTTGTCTGATACAGATCATTTGATATGTGCTGAGCATTTATTCTGTAGCACTGCAGGACTTTAAACTGTGTGATTTGTGATTTGCTCTTCTTTTCTTTTCTTCTGCATTTATGGGGTTAATGCGTTGGCTTATCGGATATGGAAGAAAGCACGTAGAGAACGCTGCTTTTATTCATTTTTTTTATTTAAGCCATTTGCTGTAAGCCTGAATAAAAGCTTCAGTGAGAGACATCTGTTTTGTCATCAGTAATATATTACAACACGTTTCATTTTATAAAACACAACACTGCAAATGACAATGCACGTTATTCACTTTATCGAAAAGGATGAACTATGAATAGCCTATTAGACTTCACAGTGTGACAAACAATGTAGGCCTACATTCATTCATAATTCCTTTTCAACGAAAAGTCATCCTTTGTCAACTGTGGTAACTTAAACTTTATTTGCCACAATCAAGACTTATAAAGCATATGTAATGCGCTGCGTGCGCATAAATGTTTTACATTGTTCGCAAATGTTTCAACTATGTAACAAGGGCTGTGTTCAAAATCTCCCTCCATACCCTCATTCACTAGTCCACTTGAAGGAGTTGATGAAAACGAGTGAGTGAATTTGGACACTGAGTGCGCCGGAAGGGCTGCCGCTTTTGCATAGTTTGTGCTTGCTGTTTAATCATTTGAAACAAACTGACAGCTCCAGTAGCTTTGTCATGGAAACTAGCATTTATAAACCTTAATCAAACGATTTAATAATCAAGTAAAAAGTAAATGTATACCTGTATGATATTACGCTGTGCCCACATTGGACCAGCGGTTTGGAAAATGGATGGATGGATGATTCAGATGCAGGCGCCATCTTCTGGCTAGACGCTGGAATTCATTCAAAGCGACCATCACAATGCATTATGGGTATTTTGTAGCCGTTGTGGGATTGAATAAGTGCACTCGATAATGTCCACTATGGTTTCTGACACCAGTATAAATGGCTGTCCCCTCAAACTAATTATTTACGGGTATAAGGGGTGATTTCGGACACAGCCAAGACACTTTTACGACATCGGATGTTTTCAAAACTATTTCACACGTGTAATGGCGGAGATGAATTATTGTATAATGCAATACTGTTACCCAATCATAGCAGTGGGCGTTTACTTACAAGTCTTGAATGCAGCACAGCTATCAAAAAGTGTTTGAAAGAGAGGATAGAAAATTATAGCTTCTTTCTTCTAAATTAGGAGTTTTTTAATGTAAAAATGTTGACAACATTATAAGTGAACCTCAGAGAACATTATACAAAGTTTTTTATAACTTATTGTTATACCCCTTTAAGACTTATTGGAAGCACTCTGGAAAATATTCAGTAAGTTTGCTAAGACCCCCATAGTGGTTGAGAATCACTGTTTAATGGAGTGCATAAAACAGTTTACACCAGATTAAACCAACTAAGACCAGCAAACTTAAGGCTGTTTTAAGCTTCTTTTTTTATGAGGTTTTAGGTAATGTGAAAAGAACAAATAAATCGATATGATTCCATATTTGAGGTATTTTACATTTTGAGAGAGAGAGATACATGTCTCTTTAGCGTTATGAGTTGTGCCGTACAAGTATCTGCCTCATCAGAGCTTCGGGTTCTCCCATAATCCCTCAGCTCACATATAAAGCTGTCACTGTGCTCGTGTTGGCAAAATCATAGCGTTTGAGCTTGGGTTATTTTTAGAGCTCTTATTATTTATTTACCCAGGGAACGGCAGAGAGCCAGAGTCACTTGACCCGAATTACTCCTTGCAATGGCTTCCTTCCTTAAAACACATCAAATGAGGCTGACATTTGCTGATCATGTTTGTCAGGGGGGGTTTCTCTGAAATATTGCTGGGTTTTAAACAGATGTTTAATGGAAGAGTGCAGTTTGTAGAGTGGTGTTATGGGACATAGAGATAGAAGAATAGTATTCTGCCTGACAGATAAAAATAGCTAATGTTCAACAGCATCATAGTTAAAACACACACATAATGGTGTGTGTGAGATAGAGAGATGTGTTATCTGGTGCTAGTACTATCTGGAAGTAGACATCATTAAGCAGCATCCCCTCTGTCCACAAAACCCCCGTTACACTCGGACACACACACACATGCACAAACACAGACATTTGCCAAATGGAGGTGAAAGGTTAGGAGGCCCTCCTCTGTGTGGCATAATAGTGGGCTCTTTTCAAGCCATGTGTGTGTGTGTCACGGTAGGATGTTATTTATTGGACATGCTTCAAATCTCATGGAGCCTGCTTACACTCACAGTTACTCTCATTGATCTTATTTAGTTCTAGTGAGCATGCCTCAGTGTGTGTGTGTGTGTGTGTGTGCGCGTGAAGAGGCGAGTCTCATTTTGCCAGGCCATTTCACAATTTCATTACCAGAGAGGCCTGAGGCAAGCACACTTATTCAGCATGATTTGACAGACTGTAGTTGGGGAAAAAATGTGTTGTCAGAGTTGTTTTTAAAGAGCCAGTGATGTAAAGAGCAATTCCTGGTGGTGCATTTGATTGGATGTGGTGTTAAACTGTGTGTTTATTATTTTACTACTACATTAGATATATTAAGGGAACATTCTGGGTTCAATATCAGCTAAGCATGTCTCTAACATGCTGTCAATTACCATGGAAAATTATTTTAACCTACGCCTCAAGCAAAAATTGAGTTCACACTCAATCACTCACAATGGAAGTATATGGCGCAAACCTTTAGACTTGGATAAACTTTGAATAAGGCAGGACTTGTACTACAATGCAAAAGTTTGGGGTCAGTAATAAAAAAAAGAAGAAATTAATACTTTTATTCAGCAAGGATGCATTAAATTGATCAAAAGAGACAAAGACATCATGTATAATGCTACAAAACATTTCTATTTAAATGTAAAAAAATGTATCACAGTTTCCACAAAAATATTAAGTTAACTGTTTTTAACATTGATAATAAGAAATGTTTCTTGAGCACCAAATCAGCATATTGATTTTTAAAGGATCATGTGACACTGAAGTCTGGAGCTTTGCCATCACGGGAATAAATTACACTTTAAAATATATAAAAATTGACAACGTATTTTAAATTGTAATTTGCCCTTTAAACTTCCATTTGTAAGTGTATTTTGTTATTTCCAATTGTAAACTTGATTTTGAATGTTTACAAAGACATGAATTGCATGGAAGTGCAACAGCTTATTCTGTTTTGGCTTTGCATTAAACTATTTTCGTTGTTGGAAAAACACTGAGAAAATATCTGGAAACATTGTGTCTAAAATGTTGTTTCATTTGAAAATCTTTTTTTTTTTTTTTAACTGCTATATAGAAGCAATCTCACTCTGCTGGTCTGAGGACCACAGCTGAATATCTAAAAGCTTTGATAACTGAAAGCTTAAACAGAGCTCACTTACATGCATACAGACACACATGTATTTTAAAGGTGCAGTATGTAATATTGACCGCCAGCGGTTGAAATAGGTACTGTAGTCCAAATTCAAAATATTGGAGTGAGTTGTTTCCCTACCCCATCCTCCTCTTCTGACTCGACGCTCACGTGGTTTGGGTGAACTAAACCACCCATAGTTTGGGTGAACTATCCCCTTAAAGGGATACTCCACTTTTTTTGGAAATAGGCTCATTTTACAACCCCCCCAGAGTTAAACAGTTGAGTTTTACCGTTTTCGAATCCATTCAGCCGATCTCCGGGTCTGGGGGTCCCACTTTTAGCATAGCTTAGCATAATGAATTGAACCGGACAAGACCATTAGCATCTCTCTCAAAAAAATGAACAAAGAGTTTCGATATTTTTCCTATTTAAAACTTGACTCTGCTGTAGTTACATCGTGTACTAAGACCGACGGAAAATGAAAAGTTGCGATTTTCTAGGCTGATATGGCTAGGAACTATATTCTCATTCCTGCGTAATAATCAAGAAACTTTGCTGCCGTACCATGGGTGAAGCAGGCTTAATGATATGACGCAGCGCATGCCGCCTGATAATAGGCTACTGAGCTGGGGACTATTATCAGGTGCTGAGAGTATAGTTCCTAGCCATATCAGCCTAGAAAATCGCAACTTTTCATTTTCCGTCGGTCTTAGTACACGATGTAACTACAGAAGAGTCAAGTTTTAAATAGGAAAAATATCGAAACTCTTTGTTCATGCTAATGGTCTTGTCCGGTTCAATTCATTATGCTAAGCTATGCTAAAAGTGGGACCCCCAGACCCGGAGATCGGCTGAATGGATTCGAAAACGGTAAAACTCAACTGTTTAACTCTGGGGGAGTTGTAAAATGAGCCTATTTCCAAAAAAAGTGGAGTATCCCTTTAAAGGGCTTAAGTCACAACAACACTTGCGGCTTGCGTCACTTCAGAGTTCCTACTGGTGGTGCGAATGCAACCAGGAAAATGGCCCTGGGGAACATTCAGTTCTCTAGGAACCACCCGGGTGGCTAGTTCCTATAACTAAGTTCCTATAACTATCCGATGTGAAAGCTCCTTGTAATATCTCCATGCTTTGTTTCGGTGTTGCCGTAGTTTCCACCACAGACCCGTCATGGTTCCAGGATCCAAAATGGTCTTCAGAACCATGTGGGGGTATTCTGCTCCGCAGTTATGGCCGGCAACCCTTAAGCTTGGAAGAGCCAGGACATTTTTTTTATATAACTCTGATTGTATTCGCGTGAAAGACGAATGTCACATACACCGAGGATGGCTTCAGGGTGAGTAAATCATGGGCTAATTTTCATTTTTGGGTGAACTATCCCTTTAAGCCGCAGTCACACTAGACTTTGAGCACACAAAATTTCTACAGGCACTGCAACGGTCATGAAATGACGTCACACTTTGCAGTGTCTTTTTTATAAACATAAATTAAACATAAAACAAACAATAATAAATCCAAAAAGTAAACAATTTACAATTTACTCCACTTCACTGCAAATAAATTTCTTTTAATTCAGCCAAGAGGTCAATCTGTGGCTCATCGATCTTCTGTTGGTCACATGTCTTTACATGATACGAATTCGAAGATCAGAGTTCACCAAACTTGAACTTTGGAGCACGCCGAAATGTGAAATGCGTTAATAGTGTTGACTTAGAATCTAAGGGCGTGAACAACTCCTGGTAGGACGTCACGGGTTGCCATCTCGTAATTATGGTTAAGACATGGCGTGAACCAGGGGCTGAGCCAGACATTGTAAACATTCGAGGCTTAGCCCAAATGTGGTTCGTCCAGTACATTTTAATTTGCTTTAACGGCTTTACTTTAACGGCTTTACTGACTTAAAAACTTTGTTGTAATATGCTGGAGTAAAGTTCATAGAATGATCAGTGTTTCTCACAGTGTTTCTATTTTTTGGTCCTGAGACTTCTATTATTGATTGCAATCAGAATGTGAAGAGAGTTTCAACCAGTATAACAAAAAGTGTTTATAAAACAATTTGCCTACTTTACCTTTAATATGCCTCTGGTCATAGATTGTAGCCCCGCCCCTTTTCAGTGCTGCACACCTTGTGTTCTGTCTTCCGGTTTGTATTTCCACAGCATGAAGGTAAGATCTTACAGAATTATGAATGAAATGCTCGTTTGTGTAAATCTTCCTGGTCTACTGACGTTTGTTATGACATCCGCTTAAATGCTCATGATAACTTGCGTGAACTCTATAAGTGAATCCACTTTACCAGCTAATTACTGTTCCACAGAGATGCCATAGAAATATACAGAGCTACTGCAAAAAAGGAACTTCAAACACAAAATTCTAAATATTCTGTGCGCTTGTTTTTTTTTTTTTTTTTTTTGTGCTTAAGGTCTATAGAGAGTTTTAGGTGGATACCGAGGCTTTTTAGGTCGGGTAGAATCTGCGATCTCTGACCCAGTTCATTTGCTGGCTGCAATGCACTGTGTTTTCCACCAACTGGCAACATGGGTAAATTGTAAATTGGCAGTGGGCGAGATCATGCAGACCAAAACAAAAACAGACATTCTGACACGGACTGCACATTTCAAAGTAGAATAAGTGGATGTAGAATTGTTTTTTGGAGAAACAAGTATATGAACTTAGCATGCTTACTACATATCTGCAGACATATTATGGTAGTCAAAAAATGACACAGCATCTAAAATTGGTTGTAATTCCACTCACAGATCTGTTGCAATAATGTTCCTCTAAGTTCCTCAAGGCTGTGTGTCTCAATACTGTGTAATCAGTGGAAAGGTCACGTCAGCTGTATGTTGCCAGTATGGGAAATGTCAAGGGGTTTTCATAGTTCCGCTCTATTTTGAGAATTATGGATGAAATGCTCGTTTGTGTAAATCTTCCTGCTCTACTGACGTCTACTACTCTCTCTTCCTTGCTTCTCCTGCTTGATTTCTCACTACTTCCTCTTTTGAATTGTATTTTTTTTTTACTAGTTGAATGTGTCTACAGATGCGTTTCTGTTTGTGAAGTGAGAGAGAATACTCTGTACTCCTATCACAAAACACACACAGCCTTGTCAAATGTTCACATAAATTTGAGAACAGGCTGGAGCTACATGACACTCACATCTCTGTTCACAGAGAAACCAGGATTATTGCTTCCTCGTTATGAGTAGAAGAATTCATTAACAGCACCTACTAATCTCTGTGTGTGCTGAATTCATTTCCGATTTATGTTCTGAAATGAATTCTCTCTCTTTATGGCCAAGTACAGCAGAGCAAATGAATTCTGCTGTTTGTCAGAGTACTAGTTCTACTAGTGCTGAAGACACCATGAAATCTTATTTACTTTCTTAATATATCATGTTCCTGCCTGGTGTTACTGTGCTCTAGCCTCTATTATAATGAATTAAATTTAATTACAAATGTTTGGCAGTGGCAATTCTGAGATATTTTCAAAGTCTCACAGTTGCAAGTATTTTATTTCACTATAAATAACTATATAGTAGCTATAAAAAAAAAAGAGTAATTTTGGGGGGGAATCTAACTACACTGTGCTGTATTTATTTGATTCACTAAAAATATCATTATTAGTCATTTGCTCTGTAATTGAACTACGCTGGTTGTTCTTTGTAATTTTTTATTTACTAAAAAGAACCAACTCAAGTTCAAAACCCGTCGGTTAGAGACTATACTTTCTGCTCTTCTAGACAAATTGTAGAATAGATTGCATCTTATGTTCTTGTGAACTTAAGATATGTTTTGAGAGCATCACAACCCTTCCTGCTGTACTATCTGATCATAACCGATTGTTGACCAAGTTTACTTACTGCTCACATGAAAGATATCCCAGATGGAAATTTAATATATCTATAATATAATTACAAGATATCAGGGGGTCGTATTCTCAAAACATCTTAAAGCTATAAGTAGCTTCTAATTAAAAAAAAACTCTTTATAACAATTTAGATAATGCAAATTAGAGATGCACTGTTTGCAATTTTCTTGGCCATTCCGATTTTTCTGTCTCTTGCAAGAGACGTACAAAGAACTTCAATATGCTTTCCCTAGTCCCTTCATGTTATGTAGGAACAGCATATAAAATGTTTAGTTTCAGAAGATTTTTGCCAATTATGCCAAGAACTATAATTTACAGCATATACAAACAAAAATCTACTTCAAAGCAAAATTTTATTCTCATAAAAAAGAAAATATAAAATAAGAACAAATAAACAAATTTCAAACAACAGCACAAATAAATGCAATAGAATAAAGTTTTTCAGGTGGGTATACAGTATATTCAGGTAAGAAATACTACAGAAATGTGTAAAATAACACTGGATAGTCTTCATTGTAAAAATTAAATACAGATTAATGCTTACAATTAGTTACAAAAGTTATTCAGTCTTTTTTGTGTGTGTTTAACAGAGCTATGAGGAGGTGGGTGTGTGTCATTTCGCTAGAGAGAAGAGAGCGAGAACGCTCAGCTGACGTTATTGCCTGTGCCGCTGACAACAAAACGGATCGATCGGTGCATCTATTAAAAATAATGGGCGTGTCAGTACTAATTTTAAGACATTTTTGGAGTATTTCACAAAGCATTTTAGTGCTAAAACCAGCTCCTAAATTTGTGAAAAGTTAGGGGTAGTCAAGAGAGGAGTCCCAAGTCACTGAGACCAAATCACAAACCATCCTAAAATGGCTGTTGCTGGCAATCTGTCCAAATACACTGTACACCATTAAGACAATAGATGATAGAGCCTTGGGTGCTGAGCCTTTTCTTTATAAATGCAATAAATATTTAGATTTATACATTTTAATCTGCGATGACATAACATGGAGAATAAAACATTGCAGTCAAGTTGAAAATAATGTCCTGTCATCAGCACCAATAGCCTTGTGGGAAGCTCGGGTGACCAAAGTTTGCATTCCGGCTCGTGGAGCTATCCCAATCCCCTCCCCCCTTTCACTCTTCCATTTCGCTTCCTGTCTACTCACTTTCCTATCATTATAAAAAGGCAAAAACTCCAAAAATAAATCTTTGAAAATAAATAAATAAATAAAAAAGAAAAGTTCAGGTAACTAGGGCAGAGCTGACAGTTCAGGGAGCCAGGGCAGAGTTGGCAGTGACCAGGGAGGAGCTGGCAAAGCAGGAGATCTCCAAGGCGGAGATGAAGCTCCAGACTAACTTTTTTTACTAGGAGCGCTGTAGCCCCTGACTGAAAATTGTAGGAGCGCAAGCAGAAAATTTAGGGGCACACCTTAAATCAGCTTGCAATGCAATTATTCAAATTTCCCCCAAAATAACTGTAATACTGACAAATCGTTTAATAATAAATAGACTTAACGTACAGATATTACAATGTGCAGTTTTATTTTAAGTTCACAGGCACCAGACTAACATCTGAGGGCAGCGGCACCGGAGCCACTGAGTTCTACAGAAAAAATATCTGGTAGCACTGGTAACACACTTTAGGGTGTAGATGAAATTAACTTGAATTATTATCATTCATAATGTCTTAATATTAATTAAAAAGCAAACCGAGTGAAAAAAAATGATATTAGGGAGTGAAAATAGCCAATAAGCTATTTTACAATGGTAATTTATTTATTTTATTATTTTTAAATAAGCCGCACGTCTTGTTGTGACTTATTTGATGGCGCTGAGGACGCCAGAGCACATATTGCTTCCATTCTCTGTCTTCATTAGTTTATGATCTGTTTAACAGTCCTGTCTAATACTTTTTAGATAGAACACTTGTACAAAGAAAGTAGACAATATGAAAAAATATTAGCGTTTGCTGTGTGGTTGATTCTCAATGTCACTATAGCTGAGCAGAAATACATAATCAACTTTCGCTTGGTCCCCTCAAAGTTGCGTTGGATTTTCTCCTTAGCATAACAGTTGAGAGGTCCATCCATCACTGTTTTCCATGTTCGTAGAGTTAGCTTGTGGAGTAAATATATAGGCTATAATCTGTATGTACATGGCTTTTTTTATTTTATGGCGGGTGCTAGTGTTTCTTGTGCATTCGGCCAATCAGCGTACACTTGTACACATGGGTAGTTCCTATTGTGCTGGGTTTGACCCTGCCTACTCTGAAGAAGGAACTAATTTAGTTCTCAGAACTAAAATTGTTCCTGCAGTGCAAACACGCCAAAAAGCAGGCACTTCCGCCATTAGTTCTAGTAACTATGAAAAGGTTCCTCCGGTGCGAAAGCCCCTATTGACAACCTCAACCTTCTTGGCCGTGACTGGGCAGACAGAGATAACAGACCACAGGTTAAAAATATAGGCCTATATATATTTATTTTTTTAAAGTTCACAAACAAACGCTTGTAAAAACTCTGGGACCACCTTACTCGGATGCGCTGAGGCCACCGGATTTGGGGGCGCTGGACTCGACCTGATCGCCACCCGTACCGACCTCAGAAGTGGATCAATCACAAGGAAATCCATGGTGACGTACTGAGTACTGAGCCAGGGTCCAATTTGAATTTCCCTCTGGCATCAGCTGTCTAAGATCATAGCCCAAACCACACCAAAAACAATACATAAGAGTTACGTCATCCCAAGAAACCATATGGCTACTTTAAGAACTCTGTAAAATCAGATCCAAAGCACGCACATCCAAAGCAAAATGTTGCTCAAATTGGGTGCTCAACAAGACAATTAATCAAAAAGGCAAAAAAGTCGGCACACCATGGCTCCAAAAATGTGATAAATTTAATGGTAGACTCACACACAGGTGGTAATGTTTCAAGCATGTTGGCTCTTCGTCAGACAATTAAAAGTTAAACACACCACGCCTTTATACTCACAGGTGACCCCCCGCATGACAATATATGACAATACCAGTTTGGTCAATTCTAATAAGCATCCAGTGCTGGGAGTTCTATCAGAACGTTGATCAAGAAAAAGTTCAAGGGCATCAAGCCAACCTTGGAATGGAACGTTAGTGTAGAGCGATTCAACATCCATAGTCACTAAAAGAACAGGAGAGTTAGGTAATGTCACAGAATTTATGAGTTCAATAAAATCCATAGTGTCTCTGATATAAGAGGGCAATGACGAGACCTCGAGGTTGAAGAAAGAAATCGACGAAAGCCGAAATCTTCTCAGTGAGTGAGCCGATTGCTGCCACTATAGGTCTCCCAGGGGGAATGTCTTTATATATTTTGTGGATTTTTGGAAGCGTATATAGAACAGGTGTAATAGGATGTTCAACACGCATTAAAATCAACTTCAGCTTTCGTCAGTAGACCCAACTCTAAAAGATAGTTTAATGAGTCATGAACCGATGCTTTGAATCAGGAGACAGGATTACCTTTCAACTTCTCGTAGAACTTAGTATTAGAGAGTTGTCTCCGAATCTCAGATTCATAATCCCGTCGATCTAATATTACTAATGCTCCGCCCTTATCAGCACTTTGAATCACTATAGTCCGATCTGTTTTAAGTGACTCTAATTCAGCACGTTGTGACTCCGTCAGGTTATGTGCCAATTTGTATTGTCTTTTACGTTTCAACAAAGATGTAACATCACGTTCAACAATTCTGCAGTAAGTGTCCAATGAAGGATTTCTATTTTTCGGAAGAACGAAAGTAGATTTACCTCTAAAAGTTTCAAAAGACGTTCCGCCATCGGTGGAAACGGACCTCTCGATGTCGGAGACTGAAACATCAGAAGCAAGGGCACCAGTCCGTGACAGAGTGTTATCGCGTCCACTGAAAAACTCTTGAAGTCTTAAATAACGAAAGAATTTTTGATTTTCCAAATCAATATGAGTGTCAAATTCATTACAGTGTGCAGTGGGAGAAAATTAAAGTCCTTTGTTCAGGGCGCTTAAGCCATCATCAGAGATAAATCTACTGGATAAGTTAAGGACATGTACCTCCTCTGCACCGTCCTACACACATATTGCGTTCTTGTTGGATACGGGTTTTTTTACTTTAAGAAATCTTCCACAAAAAAATCCATTGGGCTAGTGATGGGCGCTTTCGAAACACTGCTTTATGCAGCTTTGAAACCCTTACAAATCTTTTGTTTCAGAACAGTGATTTGAAGTGCGTATCAAACTGCCACATGATTTCAGTAAACAAGGCTTTGTTATGTCGTAATAGTTAAAAAATATTTCGATTGGTTCACCAGTGGGGTGTGATAATCTCTGTGAACCCATGAATCAAACTGATTCCCTGAAATCACCCCCCAGCGACGACCCAAGTGTCTATGGTTTTTACCTGGGCCCGTATGTATAAAACTTCTAAGAAATGCTCCTAAGATTAGTCTTAAGCTTTGACTTAGGTGTCAAAACATTCTTAGTAAAAAGTAGATCTTCTCTAATAGTAGGAGACTTTTATAAAGAAGTAAAAGCAACTTTCAGTAAAGTCTAAGACCGACTCTTAAGTGCTAACTGAAGTGGCACTTAAGTGTTGTGAACTAAGGACTACAATGATGTCAACCCAGAATGGCCACCCTCAACCACTGAATAAGCCAATGGTGAATAGGCCTCACCTGCAAGGGTGAGGTCACTGCAGCATGACACCAATCATTTAATGTAATTATAATAAAATCATTTAAGTAAGACACTGAAACTTTAATTTTAAAATTTTTTATTGCTTTGTGCAAAATTATCACAAAGTAGTTTAGATGGTAAATTATTAAATTTTCAATTTGTGGAATCCTTTTCTATTGACGGATGTCTCCTCATTTACAGTTGAGCAATGATGCGAACATGAGTTCCATCAATGGATCCAACAACTCAGGGAAGCTTGTAATCCTTGATTTTGCTGCCAGATTTGAAGATCAGTTGAAAAGTTAATGACCTCTTATACAGTAGTGGCCAAAATTGAAATTTGACAGATTCACCCTTTATTCAAATAGTATTTAAAATGTGTTAAAGATTTTGTAAGATTTGTGATAACACAATGAAACATGGCAAATTGTACAGACACAATTTTTAGCCAGGCTGTCATACAAAGGAATTATGAACACATGAAAAAACAAGAGGACCGTAAAATAATAATAACTGACTGTTGCAGTCAATGTATGATTTTTTTTTTTTTTCTGTGAACTTTTGACCTTTTTAGTTCTTCTAAAACCTGTAGCTGTAGTTTGCCTTTTTTCCCACTTAATATTCAACAATATTATTGATCTGCCTGCATTGACACCTTTGTCTGAGAACTGAACTGAGCTGGACGATGACATCACTGTTTTCTCCAGAGCGGCTGTATTGATAAATTAACTAAATTGATAACTAATGGTTTTAACCAGGGAAATTATCAACACTGAACTAACTTAAGCTGGACTATTTTCTTCTAGATCTGCTGTACAGCCAAAACTAACTTTGTTGCATTCTTTTCCTGTAATCAATGTAAAGCTGCTTTGAAACAATCTGCATAGTAAAAAGCGCTATAGAAATAAAGGTGACTTGACTTGAAATAGTTTTGTCAGATAAATACCCTCACTAAGTTTAGTGTTTTGTTCATCCCTCATATTTTAAAATATTTAATAAATATACAAATATTTCTCTCCTAAATTGATGGTTTAAGCAAACTTGTTGGGTCATTTAAAAAAAGAAAACTCTGCACATTACTTTTTGGCCACTACTGTATGTTTGGTGTGGTTAGTGTCACAATAGTGATATTTCAGACCCTACTTACTGTGGACTGATGAGCTCAAGTCATCACCGGTGCACTGCTGCATTTTTCCAGTCGCCAAAAATGTAATTATTACTTTCATTTCTGAAGTTAGAGCATTGATTTGTAGAGTGAGAGAAGCTATTAAATTCACCTTGATGATCAAACTTTAATCGTTTTATCAACTCAGTCATCATTTACCTCCAATACATTATATTTTTGTTGAAAAGTGGGCGGCCTCCTCCTCTCTGCTGCCATCTTGTAAGTCCTAACTAGGTTAGGATATCTCTCCAGCAGGAGCTGAGACCATGTCTTAACACTTAGGAACCTTTATGAATCACACTTATTCTTAAATTTAGGAATAAGAGTGAAATTATGTCATTCTTAGAATTTTGACAGACTTAAGACTAAAGTTTTACTCTTGAGTGGCTTTATACATACGGCCCCTGATATATGGTCAGTTTAGTTAATTTGTAGACATTTTAATGATACATTTTATAATTAAAAGGGGTACAAGTAGTTAAAAGTCTCTTTTAACTCATTTAACCCAACCTGGGCTGCGTTCAGCCCCGACAAAACGTTGCACAACGTTTCTTAAACAGAAACGGTGATGCGTTGAACACACTGTTCTGATGACGCAAGAGTTGCAACTATGGCAGCTGAGAAGGCCATTCTTTGTGTTCTTTGTAAATAATTTTCTGAGCCTGATGAAGTCGGTATAAATATGTGTTTAATACTACAAAATATGCCCGATGTTACAGTTACTGCACTTGCCGCCCAGAACAAAAGAGAACATCCCAATCGAGTGAAGGGATTGCTGAAACTGAAATGGAAGCACACATCTTACCTAATTCAGACTAAAACACATCTATTTAGCCTCACATACTGACTTTATTTGTAGTTCATACTGTTTTAATACCCTGTATTTTCTTTCTCATTTTTAGGAAAAGCACTTAATTACCATTGTTTATTTCTATACCAAATGTCATACACTTGCAATGAAGCTAAAAATATAAACAACTACATCATTATGTTGATATCCTATATTTTTACAATAAAACTTACGACAAACATGTCTTCTAATATCCTCAGTTGTTGCGTATACCGAGCTGCATCGAACACATTTGTAAATTACTTTCCTTGAACCCATTGTGCGAGTTCACTTTAATACCGCGTGCTTTATATACATGTTGCTGCTGATTGGACTGCAGTTCTGACACAACCACCAAACAAGAGAAAACGTATCTCAAACCCTGTTGCACACCGGTGCACGCCGTTTCCAGGAAACATGACGTTCATCCCGGACACCGTAGCAAAACGTTGCGCACCGTTTTGAACTTGAACATGCCCCTGTTTATAGCTGAGCCATCCATTGAACAAATAAAACAAGACCTGGAAATTGATTTAAAAACATTATACATACACTTGATATTTAATGGTATTAGATGATAAGTTAATTGCATTTAGAAGATTATACTTTCAGTAAAACATTTGCAATGGGTTTGTAAAAGCTTGTTCTTCTCCTTTTTGTGGTTCTTTTCCATGATTATATCCATACCTTAAGGTTTTTTAAGGTATTTTGTTCTGTCACGCACTGACTTGACTTTCTACGACAATGAGGCTTAACACAGATGAAAAATGAAATAACATTTAATAAACACTAGGAACCAAACAGATATACATACCAGCATGAAAGTTAACACAAGACAGAATGAAACAGATGAAGATGACAAGGGGCTAAATGAATGACAGGTGTAGGTGATTAGTTGACATGGTAACAAATAAAAGTTACTATGGAAACAAACAAGATGACAATAGAAACAGGAACCAAAGTCACAGGAACTGAAACCAGAAACATCAACACAAAAGAATGTCAAAATAAAAGTCCTTGAACACAGAGACACAGGAATCATAACACTTACATTATATGTTCTAAAAGTATGTACTTTTTTTATGAAGAAAAGATAGATACGTTTGAGTGTGTAGCAGAAGAGTATGTATGCTACCATGTCTTAAATATTTAGCTCTTTCGAATAGTTGTGCATCCTGTCTTCAGATGAGACGTTAAACCGAGGTCCTGACTCTCTGTGGTCATTAAAAATCCCAAGATGTCCTTTGAAAAAGAGTAGGGGTTTAACCCCAGAATTCTGGCCAAGTTTTGCCCATTGGCCCCTGTCCATCATGGCCTCCTAATCATCCCCATATACTGATTGGCTTCATCACTGTCTCCTCTCCACCAGTAATCTGGTGTGTGGTGGGCGTTCTGACGCAATATGGCTGCCGTCACATCATCCAGGTGGATGCAGCACATAGGTGGTGGTTGAGGAGATTCCCCCTTCCATGTAAAAAAGCACTTTGAGTACCTAGAAAAGCGCTATATAAATGTAACGAATTATTATATTTATTATTTTTGTGACACACTTATTAATCTCACATACTATTTAGGATGGATAACATGCACATTGGGATGCAGGGTTGGTGTTTGATTCACTTCATTGATCGCACTATAATAATTATTAAATTAATAATTAAAATATAGCAAACAGATACAATGCAGAGAAACAAAGGCACAAAAGAAGTCTTCTGAAACTAAACATTTTATGCTGTTCCTACATAACAGGAAGGGACTAGGGAAAGCATATTGAAGTTCTTTGTACTTCTCTTGCAACCATTTAATGATGCACTCAAGACAAAATTTAGCCTAGCCGGTCTTATTAGGTCACCATGGCCCTTGTAAGGCACACATAATAACTTAATAAGCAATTGTGAAACAGACATATTTTGATACCAAGGTACAACACATAATACATTTTGATGGAAAATAGCCTCTCTCTGTGCATGTGTGTTTTGCAGGAAGATTGATCTAAAAAAATATCCCGGCCCTAAACCAGTAACTGATTAACCATGGAGCCCCAGCGGAGCTGAAGTGTCAATCCGCCACACACACACACACTCAATGTACTCATTTAAATACACGTGCACACACACACACACAAATATGAAGCCAATAAACCCCACCAACTCCCCAGAGAGGTCAGTGTTTACTATCTCAGAGCAGAGATCTTTCAGGGCCAATCCCCTCGATGCTCAAGCAGGGCCCCTGGTCTTTACACAGGGTTATGTAAAGAGACTGAGGCCATTGAACCCCAATGAACTTGATCTAATCTTCTATCAGCGCAAACATTCTTGAGCTGAAACATCTCACAGTTTCCCGAATGTTCCCTGCTGTACAATTATAGGTTATTGAGTTTTACGGCTGTAATCTGTGACAAGGATTTCTGGTTGCAAGACCTACAGGGGTTACTGTAGGATAACAGTTGTCAATGAAACAATAGGTTGCTAAGGACTTCAAGGCTTTTCAATTTTGATGGATACGTCAATACATAATGTATTTCATTATGAAGTAAAACATATTCAGAATAAGAGGCTTTGGGGGGATTTTGTCATTGAGCAGATATTTATTCTCCTCTGTTATTAGTCTAAAAGGATCTCTGATGTGAGGTTAGACAAAGCTTTTACCTCTCGGCTGCTGACAGCAATCTCAACAACAGTACATTTGTCCATAATACATTGTCTGTTTTGACCAAAGCCCATACATGCAGAAAGCTAAAAATGATTAAATATGTGGTCAGGATCACTTAGTAGGCTTTTAATGTTTCCTGGTTGAAGCCTTTTTCTTTTTGCTGCAGCAGTGTGATGCAGAGCTCTATGAAGACTGCACATGCTAATTTCCCATATTTTTACACTGCCATTTAAAAGTGTGGGGTTGTTAAGATTTTTTTATGTTTTTGAAAGTAGAGACTTAAGTGTCAGTTATTTAAAGGGGTCATATAATGCCATTTTTGTACAAGCTAATATGATTCTTTAGGGTCTAAATTAAAAGTTTGTAATATAGCCTACTTTTGCAGCAGGAACATGAATAGTTGGTACCGATCCTTTTTTCAGGAGCAGCTTCTTAGCAAAACCAGGTTTTACTGACCCTCGTTTGTAAAGCAGTCTGATGTGTGAAATGATTCGCGCAAACATGAAAGCATTGACGTTGATCGAGGGGAATATTCCCTTCGAAAACAAAACTCAGCCACTGCGTCTTCAGCGGTTCCGATTTAGGAACATCTAAATGACTGCTGTGTTCATTATTGCACCCAAGAACAGAACAACACAATCGCTTAGACGCCATTCTGCTCATAGACAGTGCTCCAGTATCAACAATGACCGCGCCGGTCCGCGCGGAATATGATTGACAGCTCGCTCACGAGCGAGGGCGGGCCTGTGTTGAAACGCTGCTGTCAATCAACAATCGTGGGAGGGGCGTCCGACCGTGTGACGTCACACGGTCGAACGGCTTGATTTGAGACGGGGGAAAACATATAAGAAGATTTTTTTTAAAACCACTGGATGGATTTTTATCATTTTATGATGGTTGTGTACAGGCACTGCCAACACACATTTCAGTACAATCATCTTGTAAAAGTGCATGTACCATTATATGACCCCTTTAAAATAACTGTTTTCTGTTTTAATATATTTTAATTGTAATTTATTCCTGTGATGGCAAAGCCTAATTTTCAGCATCATTACTCAGGGTCACATGATCCTTTAGAAATCATTATAATACTGATTTGCTGATAATGCTAGAACAGTTATTATTATTAATTGATTGACTGCTTAAAAATGAATATCTCAATTGGTTGTTCAAATCCCTAACTGTAATAATAGTGATGCTTACATTGAAAATGCAGTTTTAAGTATATTACAGTTCACTGAATTCAATTACTGGATAAAAAAGGTCTGATAACAAACAGAGAAGCAGAATCGGGTTAAAGGGCTAGAATGGAAATTTCCTCCTACCAGGGTTACTGGTGCGTGTGTGACAACCTCAGTGTGATAACCTCCTGACTTCAACTGCGTGACGTAAATTACGTTAATGACGCAGCCTCACATACTTTTGTAATTTATTTGCTTTAATTGCGTTAACTTAATATAATGCGTTAAGGATTTTGAAATTAACCACATGCGTTAACGCTGACAGCACTAGTTTATTATTTACTTATAATGATTACCATCATAAATAATAAACTAATTGAATTTAATTTCATATTTTTTTCAAATAGTTAAATAAAATAGTCCAACAGATCTTGCTGTGGTACCGAAATTGGTCGGGAGGATATGTTGCAGCGCAGTCCCTAATGAAACGTCCCCATCTGACTAACAGGGAACCGTATGGGAACGTTCTGTTAACTTCCCAAATGTCTTTGTAACGTTGCTGTATGTGTGACCATTGAATAACCAATATGGATCGTCCCACTAAAGGACGTTGAACTGCAGCACCTTCATAACCAAAAAAAAAGAGGATGTTTTAGGAACATCTCTAATGTTCTGTAAAGGTTGGGATTTTCGTCACCTTTAGAGAACTTTTAGGGAACGTTGCGCAAGGTCGCGAGAATGTCCCCTCCTATGTGGGATCCAAGCCACTGACATCCTCATCATTATGTTTTACTGTCCTGGAAAGTATGTGTGCTGAATGCATAGGGTAGGGGCCACATGAATCTGTGTGTGTGTGTGTGTGTGTGTGTGAGCAGACACGTGGGTGATAATCCGCTTGAGTAATGGTTGCTCCTGACAGCGTCTGATGACACGTATAGAAAGAGAGCAGAGATGGGGGAGGTGAGAGGATGGGTGGGGTCTTCAATCTTGTACACATTGATCTTCAACAATCTTCGTTTCAACAATGTACTACAGAAAAATACTATTTTAAACGTGTGACTTTTATGTGCTGAAGTGTGAAGTTTTATGTACTTCATATGGTGGTCAAATAAGCTCATTTTGATCAGAATAAAATGAAAACACTCGCCTTCAAGTTGTTCCAAACCTGTATGAGTTTCTTTCATCTGTGAAACACACACACACACACACACACACACACACACAATATATGCATCACTGGAGAGTGCTGGCAGAGGTGTCCTTCATTCATATAAATTAGGAATATCCTTGAAATTATTTGCAATATAATAAAAGTAAATGTGGGCTGGGAATGTCAAGCTCCAAAATGCCAAAAAGACACTATAAAAGTGGTCCATACAATTTGTGGACTGTATTCCAAGTATTTAAGTCAAATGAGAACTTTGCATGAGATAGACCAAATTTTAAGTTGTAATTCACTTTTAAAAAAATGACATTTGCCCTAGTTATTCTTAGCGTGTTCAAGCAATGTAAGAGTAGTAGCGATGACTGATAAATCTGTGAATTATTCGTTCAAATCAGTTTTAATGATTAACAAATTGATCTGAATGATTTGTTCATAAATCAGCCTGATCTGGTTGTTGAGTTCAAGTCACTCACTCACTGATCCAGTTACAGCGGTTAATAGCTCACTGAATTTCAGTCGGTTCCTCTCACAAAGCTTCCATATAACTTCAGAAGACTTGTGTCATTCTGAAGCTTTACAGCACCAGTCTTCATTTAATTGAATTATATTTTTAAGATTAGTCAGAATATTCCTCACCTTTTCTTTTACATTGAAGGAATAAATTCACACAGGAACTCATCTGAAACAACATGAGGGTGAATAAATGAGAGAATTTTCATTTTTGGATGAACTATCCCTATAACTTGTGTGCTGCATATGGTGGTCATATGAGCACATCTTAAACAACAGACTTAAGCAAAAGAACACATGCTCATATGTCAAACATAAACCCTGTCTCCTCGATTGTGTGTGTGTGTGTGTGTGTGTGTGTGTGTGTGTGTGTGTGTGCTGTCTGAGAGACACTCATTAATCTATTCTGCCATTATTAAGGTTGAATAGGGTCTGACTATGATTGATACTGAGAGAGCTGTTTCTAAGGGAAAGGTCCCTTTCACTGTGTTAATCACTGCTGACCTCTACCCCCGTGTGTGTTGGTGTGTGTCTCTCTATGTGTGTGTCTATGTGTTTTGCTGCTGACCTATAACCCCTCTGAGGAAACACAGGAGAATAGCCATCTTATGTACACTAGACTGGCCAGCAATTATTAAAGGGAAAGAGATAGAATAAATGAAGGGAAAAAACAGAGAAGTGTGTGTGCGCATTTGCTAAGGCACATTATGCAGGAAGAGCAGTCGTGGACAGGGATGAGAAGAGTCGCTTCGTATTCTTCTTTTCCTTATTCACATGCTCCTAAGTCTCTTAGGGCTGGAAACCTTTACTGGAGGAACTTCACAGTCTTATAGACTATCTGCACCAGAAAAACAAGTGCGCAGCCATCTTTAGATTTTTGTGTTTGAACTTCCGTTTTTGTGGTAGCTCTGTGGCATCGCTGTTGAGGAGTAATTAGATGGTGAAGTGGATTTACTTATTGTAGAGTTAACTAAAGTTATCATGAGCATTGTAATGTTTGAAGCAAATGTCATAATGTCAGCAGACCTCGAAGATTTTAAAACAAGCAGTTCATTCATAAGTCCATAAGATCTTACCTTCATGCTGTTGAAATACAAACCAGAAGACAAACAAAAAAGTGTGAGGGGAAAGCCCAACTTGCTGCCGCACAAATGTCCTGAACCAAAATGGCCTTAAACAGTGCCCATGAGGTAGCCATACCTCTGGTAGAATGAGCCCTTAGCCCTTCTGGAGCACAGAGACCCATGTTATTATAACCTAATATAATAGCTTTGCCTACCCAGTAGGACAAGTGCTTATGTGAAATAGCTTTACACTTATGAGAATCAGCCCATGAAACAAATAACTGATTACTCTTCCTTAGTGCTTTTGTTCTGTCCACATAGTGACGCAATGCATGGACAGGGCATAAACAGTAAATCCACCTGTTTACAGACGAGAGCTGACTCGCTCACTTTAGGCACAAACGCTGGATTAGTTTTGAGAGTCACCCTCGGGTAATCCATGGTGAACTGCATACAGGAGTTGAACCGATAAAGCATGACGTTCACTAACCCGCTTGGTGGTCGAAAGAGCTAATAATAAAGCAACCTTTAGCAAAAGGAGCTTTTTAATCAGGACTCTCTATAAACTCAAAAGGGGACTGAGATGCATTAAGGACCACAGACAGATCCCACGGTGCAATCAGCGGCTTTGAAACCTAGTTCAGATGCCGTGCACCTCTAATAAACCTGCATACGGATCTGCCCTTGTCTAAAACTCCTACAAAAAGCATAACATTCACAGCCAGACAGAAAAGGAATAATGTGTCTGTGCACACACCATTGCTCAAATCAAGCGTATGCTTCCCTGGCGATTTATGAATGCTGAACGTTGTTGTGTTGTCTGGTCTGATCTGATGAAAATGTGGTGGTTCCTTAGGAACTGCACAAAAGTTTCAATGCCAGAAACATTGTTAACAGTTCCAGGAAGTTTAAGTGTGCGATCTGTAGCAAGACGTGCCATTTCCCTTTTGCTATCCTACCCTCACACACTGCCCCCAGCAGAGTCCCTGACTCGAGAAAAGAGCGATCCCTTCAATGACAGAGAGCGCGCATGCAGAGTTATGTTTGCGGTTAAGGTAGCGTTTGCGGTTAAGGTAGCGCAAACCACTTTGCGGTTGAGGTAGCGTTTTGGACACAAGCGCTGCGCCACCGCCCAGTGCAGAAACTCTCATTCGCAACAGTCCCAGTGGAATGACAGAAACTGTCAAGGCCATTAGCCCCAGAAGACGTAAACACAGTCCGATTGGGACTCTGTTTCATTTCTGAAAAAGGGATAGGCAGCCGCAAAATGACCTGATGCGCTCCTCCTCCTTCGATGCTTGATACAGGTCTGAGTTCAGTCTGAGACCCAGGTAGATTATCTCCTGTGCAGGTACCAAGCAGCTTTTTGTCTCGTTTGTGTTGAAGCCTAAACTCTCCAAATTAAATGAGCAATTTTGTATCTATCTCTACCTGCTGCTGTGACGGAGCACAAAGGAGCAGATCATCCAAATAAGCTGACCCTGAGACCCGCTATTCTCAGCAGTGTCAGAGCTGCTTCGACACATTTGCTGAACACTCTGGGCAAATGAAAGCCTGATAGGAACTGTCAAAAACACGTAGGCTTCGCCCTGATAGGCAAACCTGAGATATTTTCTGTGTTTCAGGTAGAAATGAAAATGTAAAATTGTGCATCTTTAAGGTACACCGGTCTTTAGGACAAACAAAATGACCGAGAACCTTGAATGAGAGCATTTTGAATTTGTACTTTCTGAGGTGTTTGTTGAGGTTCCACAAATCCAGAATGGGACAGAATTCCCTCCTTGAGGGTATGCTGTCCGGTGTCTAGCTGCAGCCGCTGCAAAGTAAAGTTTTCCTCTCGGCTGAGTTAGCTTAGACTGTGGCTCAGCCTGCTGAGGCTGAAAAGATCTGGGGCTCGCTCGCCCACCACCGCCAGGCCCATGCCGCGACCACAGCTCTAGGCCGCGTCCCTGGAAGTTCTTAGGTTGAGATCTGCATAACGTTTGGTGTCCCAGCATCAATTTGCTGAGGAGAGAGGTGGCACCCTCAATGCCAGGGTAGAAGAACAATAGATCTTCTGAAATACCGAGGCTGCTAAGCGCTCAGTGCGTCCTGGCAGTGAGGCTGAGGCAGAGGAAAAGGCTGCCCTGCGGTTAGGGTTGAGATGACTAACCGCTCAACAGGAGGGGGATTTGAGATCCCTAACTCCTCCATGTTATTAACATCCAGCCTAGAAAACCCTTTTACAGGAATCCTTTGTGAAAAGGGCTTGACCCAGAAGCGTTTAATTTTTCTAAAATGCTTGTGGGGACCGCTGGAATGAGCTGTTTAATGGGAGTGGCATGTGACAGAAGTCTCTTACTGTCATAGAGATCTCTCTCCGTTCCCAGGCCTGCCAGGCCAGCCAGTCAATGGAGTGTTTTGCCGCTGCCCTCCGGCACATTTCAAGTAGGTCAAGCGCCGCCTGAGCTGGGGAGAGGGACCCTTCGCTTAACGATCTGCTTGACCAGGAGGGATTCGGTGGGAGGATCGCGTCGTCATCATCCTCCTCTCCTTCCTCCTCCAACAGACGAGCAATAGCTTTGTCATCTTCCTCCTCTCTTTCATCTGTTAAGGATCCAAAGAGGGGAGGCAGTTCGGGGAAGACTTCATCCATAAATTCGCCCCAACTGCATGACGCAGGGGGTTGTTTAGTCTCCTCGCGAGCGGCAGAGAAAGGCAGGGATCTCCTTATCTCCTTTGTTAGCGGCTGCGGCGTGAATTGTTATCTTCTTTCTAGCACCCTTGATGGGAAAATAGAACAGTGAGGACAGCACTTGGGGTTCACAAGGGCTGCCTGAGCGAGTCTCAACCCCAAGCATGCATTGCACAAAGGATGAGGATCCTTGCTAAAGATCATTGTTCCGCATGTGCATGGACTCAAAGTTTCTGCTTTTGGTCCAGATAAATCACAGTGACAGTGAATATACCCTTGTCTTAGAACAGTTAAACAACTATTTGAAAAACGAGTCCTGCTGAAGGATAGCATTCAATGTGATCTTCACAGGGAAGAGATTGAGATTGAAGTAGGGACCACTGGCAGCGGTATATATTGGGGACTCCCACATCAATGTCGTGATTGGTCTGTTAACTGACAGACGTGGGGCCCTATTTTAACGATCTGAAACGCAAGTATCAAACGCGAAATGCAAGTAACTTTGTGGGCGGATCTCTGTTGCTATTATACCGGCGGGATAAATTACTCTTGCGCCCGACGCAAATCTAAAATAGGTTGGTCTGAAGTAGCTACATTACTCATACTCATAGGTGTGGTTTGGGCGTAACGTGAAATAAACCAATCAGAGCATCATCTCACATTCCCTTTAAGAGCAGGCGCGCTTGTTCCATGGCGGTTTGCTATTATAACTAGGGATGGGCATTTTTCAAAAATATTGCATTCGAATATTCGGGCTCATAAAATTCGAATATTCGAATAGTCATTTATTTAAATGACGTTTAACGAAAAATATGTTTTTTTATTTATTTTTTATTACCATTTCTGAAGAAGCTTACGATTAGGCAATATACACAACAAGCTTACAACATGTTAAAGTTTTCTTTTAGTTGAAAACATTAAACGGTAGGCTAGGCCTATGTGTAAAAAAATATATAAAAACAAAAGGATATAAGCTCAAGCAGCGCGAACGGAAAAAAACGCCTAATAAAGCAGAGTAGCAGATTGCGCCAGTTATCGTACAGAACGTACACATACACTCGAGTCAGCATATGATTATCGTGTTTATATTATTTCACGTTTATGTTGAGAAAAACAATAATATCCACATGGAGGGACGCCGCGAGCAATTTATGCTCGAGTGAGAAAACGCGCTGCGCTGACAGACGTTTCAGAGAAACAAAGATAACGCTGTTCTAGTTCTAAGTTTCTAACAGCACCTTGCGTTTTCTGTTCTTAAACCTCTCTCTCAAAGAAAACTTAAAGGAAGAATATACCTCAAAATCATTTTACTATTAGATAAGTTATCATCTCGGATCACTCGCACTACAGCTGCGCTTACCTGCAGTCGTGATGCAGTGATGGACAGCTGTCTTTCCTCAGTCGACTGCTGTTTGGATTTCATGTGATTTCTCATTGTGGTGATGATATTATAACTCCAGATTAATTAATTAATTTGATCAAAAGTAATTCCATTTTGTAAAATCATTTAGTAACCTCATTTTCGACTAGTAATTCCAAACTTCGCGAGGCAGGCGACGACATTATGATAAAATACAAACAACTTGTTAAACATGCGCCACAGTGCCACCCAATGCATTTAATTATAACTGCGAGTTAGTGCTTGGGATTTATCAGGGATTCACTGCATTTACGACCCGCAAAGTATTTACGGCTTCATAAATTCGATAAAATTCGAATAGTATTTTATTTTTCGAATAATAATTACAGATCGAATATTCGAAAATTCGAATATTCGTGCACATCCCTAATTATAACGTCGGATTTGCCAGGCGCACGCTACGAGCGGTTCACAGCCGAGACCGATGTTCTCGTCAGGGCCGTAAAAGACAGAAAAGTGACCTTGTATGGGGATGGGAGAAATCCACCCAAATTAGCTTCGGTTAAACAGGCGTATAATAATTTTGGTAAATGTGTAAGCTAGATTTATGCCTATTTTTTTACATCTTCATGGACACCACAATGATTTCCCTCATGTGGAATATTTTTCCTTGTAATTATGTATGGTTTGCAAAAATGGCAACTGCTGTGTCTGTGTGTAGATGAGAGAAGCAAAGTGTATGCGCGTTGTGCACACGCTACATTATGGCCAAGCATGCGCCCTTAAAATAGCATCTGAACGCGCCACTGAACAATTGTTTTCTGGAACTGCAAAATAGCACCAGGGAACGTTTGCACCGGAACACGCCTCCTCTTTTCGCTGCACCGCCCCCGGGAGCGCAAGTTCATTCCCTAATTTACCAACGTGCGTCTGTCGAGGGAAAAGTCCGCTGTGCGTCGGGTGCAAAATAGGAATGATACATGCGTCGGTGTACAAAGTCAATTGCGCTGGGTGCAAGATAGGGCCCGTGGTGTTTTTGTGCTTCCAGGATCTGTCACACCAGAGGCGTTCCCATAGTAAGATACAGAGTGAATGTTTGAAATAGAACAACCACTTTGACGCTTCAATAAAGATCATAAAACTAATCCATATGAATTGAGTGGTTTAGTCGAAATTTTCTGAAGAGATACGATCGCTTTTCACTGAACAGATACAATTTAGGCTTTTATTCACATATAAACAGGGCTTGACATGAACTTTTTTTGCTAACCATCCACTGTGGCTGGTGGTTTTCCAAAGTTACTAGCCACTCAGTATTTTCACTGGCCACAATTTTGACATCAATACCATGGGGACATTTTTTTATTTTACTTTGTAACATGTTAAATATGAATATTTTTCTTACACAAACTCATCGCTTTGCTTCAGAAGGCGTTTATTAACCCCCCGGAGCCGTGTGGAGCACTTTTATGATGGATAGATGCACGTTTATGGACTTCAAAACAGAAACGGCCATTCACTGCCATTATAAAGCTTGGAAGAGCCAGGACATTTTTAAGTAAATCATGGGCTAATTTTCATTTTTGGGTGAACTATCCCTTTAAGACCTGACACACGGATTCATTATACTATTACACATGCGTTTTCTTTTTTTAACTGTTTACTTTCACTTAAAACATAACTGACTGTGTTTATGTGAATACTCGCCAAGACCAGCGTTTTGACATTATTTTGTGTGTATTTGACTTTTTAAGCACAATAAGCAGTGAAAAATATTTTAATTTAATACTGAGAGATCGCTTTATGTGTGTACACTCTGGGTGTGAGCACAAAATCTGTGGGAATAGACAAATTATTAATACGAGCAATCCCACGGCGAAATTTAAGACCTGTAACACCAACAATATTCATCCGGAGCAAATTAAATGAGTGAGTGAGGGGAGGCGGGTTTGTGTGTCAATTTGTTGTTTGTTGAGAGAGAGTGAGAAAGCGCAGCTGGTATCGTGCATCTATTCTGCGGAAAATGAGTATTGGAAGCGTTTTAGATATTTCAGGATCGATATGTATCAAATAATCTATATTTTTGACAACACTATGTTGCAGTTAGTTTATTATTTCAGAAACCTTTTTAAAAGGTTTTTAAAAACCTTTAAATATTATATATAAAATTCAACCCACCAAAGTGGCAAGTAGGTGTGACTGTGTTACACGCCACTGCTAAAATCCACCCGCATTTGGCGGGTTGGCCCGGTTCTCATTCCTCAGGAGAGAATAAAGCAAGAACAGAGCTTACCACAAATGCAGCGCAATGAGTGTCTCCAACGTTTTATGTTTATCTTACACGCGCATACAAACAAACGGCTTGTGAGGACAAAAAAGTTGATGACGTGCATTACAGGTGCCATCTAATACTCATGGCCGCTCTGCTAGTGACGTCATGGACTGTCGTTGGTCAATAAAATGGGTGTGTTTGTCACAAGTCAAGTGCTTCAGACACTAGTCACGCTAACGGTGTTCCCAGTAGCATCAATCCAAGATGCAGTGTTGAAGTTCCACTTCGAAAGGGACCTGAGCTACCCTTACGAAAAAGTTTATTCAAGTGTTCTATTAGTATACTTCTTTTAAACTAAAAATGAGGAAGTATACTTTCAGTCTACATTTTATTTACTTCTCAGAAATATTCTTTATGTACTTCTCAGAAATATACTTAAAATTACACTTAAGTGTACTTGACTTATACTGAGAGAAAAGTCCAAGTATATTTGGCCTGTACTTGTACTTAATCTTTTGATCGAGATATACTTAATAGTATAATTAAGTATTCAAAGTATACTTGGCTTGTAGTTGTGTTAACTCTTTTGATCAAGTAGCCAATTAAATATACTTTTTTACATAGTTTTTCATATGCAGTCTTATGAGACTTGAAATATTGATTAGAATATTGATATAAAACAGATATGTTTCTAATTCTGAACATGTACATAGGAATTTACTTTAATTCTACTTTACTCTTTACTCAGCAAAAACGCCCTTCTTGCAAAGGAAGGATTCGAGCGCCGTCTTCTGTTCCTCTTTTAGATAAAAAGCCAAGTCTAACTCGTTCATTGTAGCGGCCAAAGATGTTTCAAACAACTGATGTTCATCCATAGCCATCTTGCAATGTTTATTAATGACTTCGACGTCACAGCACTGTCGTCATCTGTTTAGCTCGCCTCTGGCACGCCTATATCAGATAACCCGATGTGATTGGTGCAGCTCGGATACAAGGGCATATTTAATGAGCATCATTACTCGTCGCTGAGCAAATTCAACTTGTCCAGAACTCTGAATTTCCAGGGTACCATTGACTGAATTTTCCAGCTATCCATGTTTTCACTGTTATACGGTAGGGGGCGCTATGACACATCTTCTGAATCTCTGGATCAAAACACAGGAGAAGATCTGACGGCGCGGGCGGGTATAGATATATAAATAGATGTCGCCTTGGCTACTGCAGTTCATTGGAACGAAACCGTAGCCAAGGCGACAAGGCGATGGGGAATTGTTTTAATTTGGACTTTGTGCTTGTGTTTTGAGACAGTGACCATCGACCTGCATTATATGACTGACAGACAAGAACGGTTTGACCTAAAAATATCAAAATTGAAACTACTGCGGAAACAAAGACACCTACATCTTGGATGCCCTTGAGGTAAGCTAAAACATATCAAAAATTAATTTCAAAGTGAACTATCCCTTTAATGTTACCAAATGAAATGTCGAACCCATGAAGAGAAAACGACTGTGAGTGAAGCTTTGGGGGTGTTGATAGACTCGATCTACTCCATCTGTGTTTTGATCATCATTCTGAATCTGATCAAGGCATAGTCTTTGACAAAAATGTGATTTTCTCAACTTTTTGGTTTAAAATGTTGCCTTTCTTTATGAAACTTACCGACATTCAAGTGTTGATAAAAAAAGGATGCAATAAAATGTTTTTAAAATTAAAGTACACTTAAAGGTATTTTCCAAGTATAAAATAATATCTACATTTGAACATGGTAGTATGCTGCAAGTGCAAAAATAATACATAAATAGTAAACTATAAGTATAATGTTATGTTCACTTAAAGAAAACGTACAAGTATACTTGCAGTATAAACGACTAAACTAGTAGTTTACTGAGAGGACACTTCAATGTGTACTTTCATAAACTAAAAAATTGACTACTTGTATTAAAATAGTAAACTACTAGTATACTTATAAGTTCACTTGTAGTACAGATGCATTGCAAATGAGAAACCTAGTTGTGTACTTAAAATGTACTACTGTTACACTTATAGTACACTTAAACGTATACTTTTATATACTAAAGTTGGCCAATTTAGTCCCAAGCAGTATTGAAATAGTACACTTACAAGTTTACTACAAGTACACATTGATATTAGTATACTTACAACATAAAGTATACTTAAAAATATACTTGAACATTACTTAAGTATACTTCATAAAATTAACTTGAAGTATACTTCTTTTTCGTAAGGGTAGTGGCTCTGGTCCAACAGCACTCCTGCTTCCCATGCTGGTGCGCAAACCAGCAACCAGCATCCCATGCTGGTCCTAGCATGCAAAACTTACCTTATGCTGGTGACCAGCAATGCTAGTTTTTTCAGCAGTGTTGGGAAGCACAAGAGACTTCTTTCAAAAAGTCTTACTAACCCCAAGCTTTTGAATGGTAGTGTTAGTGTAGTTTAGTTCAAGTTACCAAATAAGAACACATCTGGTTTAATGAGACAGACATGTGAGAGTTACCTCCATACCCTTTGAGTACTGTTACATTAAATATGTTCATCAGGGTGTTTGCATACTTGCGGAATATATGTTGCAATATATTACACAGGTTTACATAGTGCATGTGGAATATAGGCAAAAGGTAAACAGGTGTGGCCTTCGTACTGAACGCAATGGCATGAAAACCCCTGTGGCAAAGTATTTAGTTGGGGCAGATGAGAGAATCTGCCAAGATTTATGGTGGTGAAGTATTCAATATGCATTCATCAAAGACAAACATGTCTTTCTCCATTTCCTTCTCTCTCTCACCCTCCTCCCCAGTGAGATCAAGATGACTCAGTGTATCTGTAGAGGACAAAAGTGTATTCTATCAGCCTGAGACTGTACAATACTTGGCTCTGCCTTGAGCGCAGGAATTCCTGTGATCGCATTACAGCCTTCTAACAGTGACCTATCAGTTCTAGCTCTTCTACACTCTCCATTACTGATTTTCTATCACAAAAAAGCACCGTGGCGGCTATTGAAAGTTTTTATCATGTGTCAGAGATTACAGCACATGCACTCATTAGGTTTCACACTCTGAGAGGACTTGGCTCAGGATACACACAGCCTCCCCCACACATATGCACACACACTCACTCTCATCCATATTTATGAATCACTCACACTGTCACACATTATGGCATAGGTCTATGAGCTAATTGAGCCTGTCTTGGTCTCAGTTTCTCTCTCTTTCTTTTCCTTCTCTGCATCTGGGGCTCAATGAATGCAACTTATATATTGATATTTCAGCCCTTTTCGGAGCAGCTTTGCTTATTCCGCCGTTAACGGCATGCCTGTCGAGGGGGGAGGGGAGTATTTCTGCTGAGACACACCAGCCGCTCTATCGGCTGTATCATCTATCACCACAGATACCAGCGTACAGAGAGCACTGACAGAAAGAAAAATACACAGTTAACTGCAGATAACCTTGAGACTCTATATCTAGACTAGAGCGGATGCCTTCACACACTCAACGGAAGAAAAGACGGCTGTAAAATAAGCTCTAATGAAAGACATTTTTCCATAATTGCTCTGTTTCGAAACCTTGAGCTGCCCACCTAGACCATTGATACACTCAGACAAAATTATGTAATTAGTACATTCCGTTATTTGCATTGAAAGTAGTGTACTTTAAAGGTATGTATATATTTTAAAAACTCTACTTGCAGATATTGTGATTTGGTCTGTCCTTTGTTTTAAAATAATTTAATATAATGCATATTCAGATATTCATACAACAAAATATTCTGAGGGCCATGAAAGTTTTGTGAAAATGATCAAAAAAGCTAGTGGTGACTGCATGGCAAAAAAAAAAAAATTCAACGCTGATGGGGAAAGGGTTAAGTGTTCTTAAAGAGAGTATGCTTTCATTTCCCCCGGTTTCACAGACAAGGCTTAAGTCTAGTCCCAGACTAAAATGCATGTTTAAACTGTTTTAGCTGAAAGCAACTTGCACTGGCATATCTTAAAATATGACAGTGGCATTGTTTTGTCTCAAGATGCACACCAGTAATGTTTTTTTCTAAGGCACATTTATAAAACCTACTTAAATGTCCTAATTGAAATAAGGCCTAATCCTGGCAAATCAGATCTTAGGGGGCAATGCCCCGTTTTGTTCAGGATACTTGGTTGCAACATTTCTACAAAATTATATTACGCTGCTTCTTGTGCACTTCTCTGCGCTTTCAAAGTGAAATGTCCAGTGAATGCCATCAAAAGAGCATTCGATTTTCATCTGGCAATGTTTTATTATGTTGGTTGTTGAATGCACCATGGCAGTTCAGAAATCAAATGTCCGGTGAACGGCTCTAAAAGCTTAGTGCTCTATCGATTTGAAAATAACGTACCACCTACCCTAAACTGATAGTGTTAATATAAGATAAAAACACATTTACTAAAGAAACCATGCCAGTTCAACTTGCTTCTTCAAATCTGACTAATGCTGACCATTATTGGAAATGCTAAAGACTAATTTGGGTAGGATGTTAAAATATGACGTTGAATTCTTTTTTTGATCTTTCCACTAATGTTTTCTAGGTCTGGGTAGATGAAATGGTAAGCAAACAATCAGTTCTCCTACTCAACCTGTTGGATGCAGGAGAAATGGGCAGGAATAAAGATCCGAGCAACTACAAGTCTTTGAGTTCTTTTATCATGACTTGTGTTTCACAGGACTTGTAACCGAGCGCTCCACATCACAAGTGGAATGCTTTACCAAGTGAGCTACCAAGCAAGTTTACTACATCACAAAAAGCCATACATATGGAGCTGGTTATGACGCAAACGTCCAACTGTAATATTTTACAAATCATGCACTATGGTACAAGCCTTTTGAGGTCATAACATAGTATTGTGCAAAGAATCGCATGAAAATAAGTCTTTATTAATCAATAATCTGCATTTAAATGTATGTATAGTTATGTTTTTGTTATCAGTTTTGCAAAAATGTAGGTGGAGGCATGTTTTTCCAATGAGCCCACACTCCTAAAAGGTTCCAAAAGGTTTTTGCAGCGATGCCATAGAACCATTTTGGGTTCTCCAAAGAACCTTTTAGTGAAAAAAAAAAGAAGTTTTAGTGTGAAGAACATTTTAGTAATCTAAAGAACCCTTTTCAACTAAAACCCTTTTGTGCAATGGAAAGATTACATGGCTCTTCTTTAAGGAACCATAAATGGCAATTAAGAGGCTATTTTAAGAGTGCATGTGAGGTAGGCTAATCTACTAAGGTTTATAATATGTCCCTGCACTTTTCAGTTTCAACATCCCTAGTATAACCATCTGATACCTTCATATGTACCATGGCACCACCACAGTAGGGGTGTACACGTCACACGGTGTCATGGTGCTCATGGTGCTCATGGGAGTGTAGAGGGATTAAATGTTACTGGTGCTGGTTCAGAGTTTGTTCAAGGTATATCTGTCTAGCAACAGTAGAGCATATAAACCGCTTGAGCCTGCTCTTCTTTCTTTTCTTGTCCTTTGTCCTGCATGAGGGAAATGCGTGGGCCCACTGCACTGACTCATACAACACTCACATTGAGAGAAAAACAGCCCACCCTCAGAGAAAGAAGGATGACGCTCTGTGGTGGAGAAGAAGAAGAAGAAGAAGAAGAAGGAGAAGAAAGGCGTAAAAATGAACAGTTACCCATCCAAGAGATATCTCTTTATTTTTCTGATCTCTTTCTCTCTCCGTCCCACTTTTCTCTCCAGACCTCCCACGCACGAGTCCCTGCCATTCGCTTCTTTTACAGATGGAGATCCTTTGAAAGCAGTTTGAGGTGTTCTATTTTTCTCCTCTTCTCGCCCTCTACCTCTTTCATCTGTCTGCCAGATCACAGCTCTTTGAATAACCTGAACGCCACTTCATACACTTAATTTTCTGCTGTATAATTACCCACAGCATGAGCTAAGTCAAATGGAGCTGGCTTCAACCAACGCTGACCATTATTGGAAATGCTGAAGATTAATTTGGGTAAAGAGGTTGTCAAGTACCTAAGTGAGAGGCCAAGGAAAGCAGTTAGCCAAACTTTTTGAAATATTGTCATCTGTGATAATCACTTAAAAGCTGACAGAAGAAAACGTCTCAGAAGAGATGTTTTAGGTCTGGGTAGATTAGATGGTAAGCAAACAATCAGCTCTCCTAATCAATGTGTTGGATGCAAGAGAAATGGGCAGGAATAAAGATCTGAGTGACTTTGACAGGGTTCCCACGGGTCCTTGAAATCCTTGAAAGTTTTTGAATCTGAAAAAAATAATTCAAGGCCCTGGAAAGTTTTTGAAAATAAACATACATAGATACAGGTCCTTGAAAGTGCTTGAATTTATTTTGTGCGAGAAGTTTTCTGGAAAAAAATCCATATTATTCCCTCAAGTCTGCTAATGTGTTATTTCGCCAACACTTCGTGGTCTATGCATACTAGCTTGGTTGATTTACGTTAGTTACGCGCATTTTCGCGTTACGTTAAGTGTTTCCCGTTAAGTGTTTTCGCACCAAACTACAACGATGGTACCTCAACATTTCATGCAAAAGTTAATATCAGATCATTTTAGTATACAGTATAGGATGTACCGAATATTCTTCAGTTTTATGCAAATCAGGAATACGACAAATAGAATATCTGATCTCTGTCATATGGCCAAAAAAAGTTTTTCTGCATGGTTGTGTTTGACACAAAAAAAACTGTAACAATGTATCTTACAAGGTAACACGATGTAACCTTGCTCTCACTTGAAATGTGTCCCCACATTAAGTCCTTGAATTTGAGGATATTGGACCTGGAAAGCTCTTGAAAGGTCCTTGGATTTGAAGTTAACCAAGGTGTGGGAACCCTGCTTTGACAAGGGCCAAATTGTTACTGGCAAGTTGACTGGATCAGAGTATCTAAAACCGCAAAGGCTTGTGGGTTGCTGCTGATCAGCAGTGGTGAGAATTTACCAACAGTGGTCTGAGAGGGACAAAACACAAACCGGCAACCGGGTGTTGTGTGCCCAAGACTCATCGATGCAACGAAGGCTACCTGTCTGGTCCCAGCCAACAGAAGGTCTACTGTGGCACAAGTCACACAACATTTTAATGATGTTATGGGAGGATTGTGTCACCACACACAGTGTATCACACTCTGACAGACAGATGAAAAGAGGTAGAGGGCGAGAAGAGGAGAAAAATAGAACACCTCAAACTGCTTTCAAAGGATCTCCATCTGTAAAAGAAGCGAATGGCAGGGACTCATGATGACCCCTGTCCACCGTTGAAAGCACCTACAATGGACATGCAAGCGTCAGAACTGGACCTTGGAGCAGTGGAAGAAGGTTGCCTGGTCCGATGAGTCCCATTTTCTTTAACATTACATGGACAGCACTGTACTTGTGCGTCATTTACCTGGGAAAGTGATGGCACCAGCACTGTGGGACGACAACAAGCGGGTGAAGGGAGTGTGATGCTTTGGTCAATGTTCTGCTGGGAAACCCTGTGTTCAGCCATTGTTCAGGATGTAAATTTGACACGTGCTGGGTACCAAAACATTGTTGCAGATCAGGTACACCCCTTCATGACAATGGTGTTCCCTGGTGGAAATGGCCTCTTTCAGCAGGATAATATACCCTGCCACACTGCACTCATTGCTCAATCCAATTGAGCATTTGTGGGATGTGCTGGAACAACAAGTTCAATCCACAACAGCTCCACCTCGTGACCTACAAGACTTTATGGATCTGCTGCTAACCACAGATAGATCTGTGCCAGATACCACAGGATACCTTCAGGTCCATGACTCGACGGGTCGGCGCTGCTTTGGCAGCACGCGGAAGACCAACAGCATATTAGCATATTATTTAAATTCATTAATTGCAATTGTAATTGAATTAGCCAGAATCAACGGGATGTCACAAGCAACACAACATAAATAATTACACCATTAATTTTGACTAATCATGCGTGTTTATCCACTGATATAATCAAAACAATCATCATCAAACCCAGTTTTTACACCTCAAAATAAATATTTGTATAAAAATTTAATCTGTTGATTTGACATTGATGTTTGTGAAAAGACAGACTTTGGTGATGCATGCAAGACTTCTCCGATCATTTGCTGTGTCTCATTTCGAAGGCTGTATCCTCCAGAGTTCACATTTGTCGGCCACTTGCGTGATTGAGGCTGCCTTATTTCAGAAAATTAACCATTACATTCCAAAGAAAGAAACTACAATAATTTACGATCACATATGATGAGCTGAATAAATCACTTTTATAATGGTTATTTTTCTGAAATGAGACATCCTCAAAGATATGTGTTGAGGTGACAAGTACGGCTGAGAGCGCAGTCTCTGAATTGAGACACAGTCATTTAGTCCACTTAAACTCCACCCCTTTCTTTTAATTAACTGCAAGTTTGCATTCTGATGTGCCTCCATCCAATCAATAACAAGAACCAATTCCTTGCCATACTTTTTCATTTCACTCAGATATACGTCAAAATAAATCCTTACAATTTATATTTGAATTTACTTTCAAATATCCTATTTGTTTCCACAATTTACATTCAGGAATTCAAAGGCTATATTATTTGACTTCTGAATGGCTTAAAACCTTGTTATCAAATAATCACATCATTAGCTAATACCAAACTCTGGAAAGAGTTTTGCATGTTGATGAGCCATGGTCATAATCCCATTCTCACTTTCTCGCTTTGTACCTGTGTTTCTGCCCAAAATACAAAATTGAAATAAATGTCATACACTGTTCCAAATCCCCAAAATAAAATAAAAAACATAATGCATCACTGATTTGCAAGAACCCACTAAGCAGAGGTTTAATAAAAGTGGAGAGGAACAACTGGTGTGAGTTTGAACTGATTCTCCTGTTACATCCCTCGATAAGACTGGTAATTATAACTCATGTGAGTCTTTGTCAAGCAGCCCGAGGGCCTGTTATTAATATCTCCTGACAACACACTCACACATAGAGCACAGAGGAGCAGAGCCGATAAAGACATAACAATTGAAATAGAAGCTCTATATCTCAAAGTGATGTTAAGACATCCATCTTAGCTCTGGATATGTGTTTATGAGAAAACGAGAGAGAGGCAGAAAGATTCTTACAAATGGATGAAACACAAGCCCTGTGATGAATAATGTCACTGCACTGACACTCACACACATCCAATCCAAAGAGCTCCAAATGTGCCAGTATTACACATAAATCCAGTGTGTGTCGTCGCTTTAGAGAAATCCTCCTGGGTTTCTGCAGCCCGACTGAGATTTTAAGCTGGCACGTATTAGACAGAGAAGATGAAAAACCTTCCCATGAACAGGAGACACAGGAAATAATTAGGAATAATACGTAGAGCCAAACCCCCGGTTTCACAGACAAGGCTTAAGCTAGTTTTAGGCTAGTCTTAGGCTAAAATGCATGTTTGAGCGGTTTTAACTGAAAGCAACTTGCCATTGTTTTGTCTCAAGATGCACACCAGTAATGTTTTTTTTATTTTTGGGCACGTACGTATATGAAAGCAAAGCTACTTAAATACCCTAATTGAACTCAGGCCTAGTATAAGCCCTGTCTGTGAAACCGGGCCAAAGTGTCTAGCCAAAATTGTAACTGTGATAGGTAATACGATTCCACATTTAATTCCACAGCAAACGTTAAACTGAAACCTGTTAACTGAAATCGTTAAACATTAAATTCACCCGCAGCTGATATTATAATTGATACTTCAATATAGTTGTTATAGACTGTTCACACTCAGTCAAGTTCATCTTCACTGATGGTTTTGATAAAAATTAAAATGCATTACTTTAGGTAAAAGCAAAAACATGTTCTATGTGAATGGCCCCTAATTCTGTCATTCTGTGGCATTTTTGGCGGTTTGCTGGCCACAAATAGATCCTTTTCACAGACTGCGATGACGCATTTACGTCTTATCTTAAATCTAGCTAACTTTATATATATATATATATATATATATATATATATATATATATATATATATATATATATATAATTTAATTATGCTGTTGGTAGAGCTGCTTTTTCTTTTCTGTCTGCTGTAATCCATCTTTCAATATATATACCCTGTTATATAGTTAACCTGCAAGTGCTGGAAATGTTAAAAGAGTATATTATAAGGAGTAAAAAGTATAATTTTTACCTTAGAAATGTAATTGAGTAAAAGTACAAATGTGAAGTTTCAATAGTGCTTAAGTAAAGTACAAATTGCCCAAAATAAAGCTTAATTATAGTAATGAAGCACAATTATTGAACTAATTTACACCCCTGGCTCTTACGCCCTCTTCTCATGGTTGTGGGTGCTAGATATATGCGAGCAACATGATATTAGTACCCTGGAATAGGATGTGTGTCTGGGGTGGGGGTGGGTGAAAGAAAAAGAGGAGGAAAGAGAGAGAGGTGGATAGATGGGTCTGCTGCGTGCTGGGACACAATCAGAGTAAATCAGGCTAAAGGCCTGGGCCTCAGCCATCTAAAGCACGTCATTTCATTAGCCTTATTTATGGTCCTCCAACCCCCTAGATGACCCTCTCTCTCTCTCTCCTGCTCCCTCTTTCATCCTCCCACAGAATCCTGGCAAGCTCTCCTATCTTTTTTCCTCCATCCTTGAACTTGAATCTATATCTTTTCCCATTGTGGATCTCCACCTAATTCATCGCAAGTCAACTGACAGAGCGGTGTAAAAAAATCGCACGGGATGAGTTATTTTATTCAGCTAGGGGAGAATGTGCAGATGTATGAGATCCGTGAATGATGCCCTCTTGTTTTAATGCAGCGAGATAATATGTCTGTAACCGCATAAATATTTATGATACATTCAGCGGATCGTAGCTTGATAATCTCGGAAGATTTACTTCCCTGCCTTCTGCATTTTTATACGCGGCAGATCATCCGTTTCCCAAATGTTAACGCGGTGTCCTTATTTTTCCCTTCTGTACTCCCAGATATCTCCTGATCCCTGCAGAGTTATAGGGTGCAGTAGAGCATTTTAATGTGCGCTCTTTGATGAATATGGGATTTTCCTATCTAAAGGCTGTCAATCTTCTCTCCTTCGTGTTTTGTGCCAAGTTCCTGCTAGGAAGACAAGCCGTCTCAAACCTCTTTTTTCCTTGACTGTGAACTCAAAAATAGCCTGTGGAAATATCAAACAACTGTACTCTCGTGTGGCACAGTGGTTGGAAATGAAAAGAAAAGGCATCTTGATGCTATAGGTTGCTGTGAATATTCTAAGTGGCTGCTGGGTGTTTTGGGTGGTTGCTTACTGGCCTAAGTGAAAAGAACCAACACGCCAGTACTTTACGATATTCCTCATCCCTATGTGGATTTTTTTTCACAAATCTGATTGTAAAAGCACACATATCCTCATCAAGCTGTGCTATTTGAGGTATCATTCATGTCCATGATTGTTTCCATCCATGTTGCAAATTTAATTTATACGATAAATCGAAATTAAAGGGGTCATTGGATGCCCATTTTCCACAAGTTGGTATGATTCTTTAGGGTCTTCATGTAAAGTTTGTAACATTTGAAATTCCTCAATGGTTGTGTAAAACAACACCCTTTTTAGCTCTGTTCACAGCGACCCGTTTCAGTGCATGTCTCTTTAAATGATAATGAGCAACTGCTCACCCCACCCCTCTCTTCCAGTGATGCCTTGGTGGACAGTATACAAATGGCTGAGGGCGGAACTATGCTAATGTGGGACAGTCCATCAGCGGTCGTGGGTGGAGCATGAGCAATATGACATCACATTGCTCAGAAAATCCAAACGGCTAGATTATTGAGAGTGTTTAGACTTTTTGAGGATTAAAAAAAAGGAGTGAATGGATTTTTTTCATTGTATGGTGGTTGTGTCCACACACACTGCAAAGACACATTTATATGCAAACACCATATAAATGTGAATTTTGCATCTGATGACCCCTTTAAACTATTTGAAAATAAAGGAGCGTTTCCATCTCAGCCCAAAGTTGTGGCTTTTTTATTTGAAGTGCACAGACTAAATGCGTTTACACACACACACAGGAGAACTTATCACTAAAAATGTTTACAACACATGTACATGAATTTATTCTTTACCTTACTGAATTTCGAGTATTCTAAATGAGCAACCGCAAGGTTACTGATTTGCATAAAACATGCACAACTCATTTCCATATAAGGGGTTACATACAACACTCTCTTCTAAGAAAATGCGCAACAAAATTCTCGAACAAGTGCCAAGTGTGCTGTCCTCAAAGCAAGTTTAAGGCCACCAAGAGTGTGATTTTAATTTTTTTTGTACTTGTGGGTTTAGTTGTTCCTAGTCTCAGCCTCAGACAATGGACTATTGGCTGAACGTCTGATGCATATGGCACAATTAACTGGAAACACTTCAGGATTTTTGAAGTCGTCATCTGTTTGGTTGAATTCTACAGGATTTCCTGGAGACGTGCATGTCGTGTTCTTTAATTGTCCGCCTGGAAACAAATGCTGTGACACCAAACACCCTTGTGGAAGAAGAATGCTGTCGTGTTTACAACTGTCAATGAGCGCTTACCAGGATCAACTAAACGCTGGATTTTCAAAAGTATATATGTGAAGTTTGCGGCTCCATTGTTGCAGTAAACATGCACAACGTTCTTGAATTAATCATTTATTTAGATGCACGCCAGTCTGCTATTGTAGGGACATGGACTTTACATTTTCACGCCCCTAAACATGATGCGGAACAAAACACTGTGATTGGTTGCCTTACATGATGTCAGTCAAACGTCCTCTTGCGCGGCCCTTGGTCAATAAAAGCTGCGATAGAGTCCAGACCTTCTGCCATCAGTCTTGTTAGTTGTTCCTAAAAAAAATTATTTAGAATAATTTTTAGTAGGCCTACAAACATTATTAATAAACCATTATTTGTACATGAAAATGTAGATACTGCGCTCAAACTTGTGCGTATAGTGAATGAGACCCATTAGCTGTGTTCCATACACCGATGGGTATATGACGTCAAAGTACAGTGAGAGCGATTCGAAAGCATATGGAGCCGTCTGTTTGTCTTTTCATCCTGAAATGTTGGATCACAATAATTAGGAACCACAGTTTCTACAAATCCCTAATTATTGTGATCCAACATTTCAGGATGAAAAGACAAACAGACGGCTCCATATGCTTTCGAATCGCTCTCACTGTACTTTGACGTCATATACTCGATTGAGATGTTCCCTTTTATTCTGGACGGCAAGGGCAGTAACTGTAACGTTGAGCGTATTTTGCAGTATATTAAACACGTATTTATACCGATTTCATCAGGCTCTGAAAATTCTTCAAAAATAATACAAAGAATGGCTTTCTCAGTTGCCATAGTTGCAACTCTTGCGTCATCAGAACAGTGTGTACAACTCACCACCGCAACTTTTTGTCGGGGCTGAACACCATAGACAGTAGCTGAACACAGCCCTGTTGTCTTCTCTGAGTGAATTATTCAATCACATGACTTGAGAGTTGAGACAGTCACATGACTTTGTCTTTGCATATTATAGGCATTTTTTTTGGAAACTGTTTTCATCATCATTTGTGTGAATTAAAATTATAATAATAATTATTATTATACACTTCAAGTAAGCACATGTGTTTTTGTTGTTGTTGTTGAATTCTGGACATTTTGATCTGCATCTTTGTGTTTCTCTTCAGCATTTTTAAATTATGGAAGTCCGCCAATAATATTCAGGGTAAGATCAGGTAGATTTAGGGTAATAGATTTAGGTTCAAATCAGTAACCCAGAAGTAATAATCATTCACTTGTTTTCCTCATCTCTCAGTTTCCAGCTAACAGGGAACATTCTCAAAACTTTGGCACAAGGTTCTCTCAAAGTTTATTTGAATAATGTTATTATAATGTTCATTCAAATTTATCTTGTCTTTATTAATGTGCACAAAAGCATTATCTATACATCGTTCATGGAACGTTTTCCCCGGGTGTTCATAAACGTTCCTTTTAACATTAACATAACCAAGAAAAAAGGTTTTTAAAACATTTTAAAAAACTGGACATTTGAACTTTCAGTGAACATTCAGAAATAAGGTTTTCATATTTTATTTGGAACGTTAGCAAAACGTTCTTAGGAGCTACTTTTCCATTATTTTTCTATGTAAACACATGCTAGACGAAAGTGTTTGACCGTTGCGCGCATGACATGGTGTTCTACAAACGTGCTGTTAAAGTTAAAATAAGTTAAACATTTAAACATTCCACATTCCACTGCCCACGTCTCTCCCGTTTTCAAAGCAAAAACGCGTTCTGTGTGAATATGCATATTATCCTTCTTAAAGACAAAAATATAGCAGCTGCCTGGATGCTTGCCATGATGGGTTCTCACGCACGATCTATGGGAGAGCCGGGCACAACCTAACACATTTTGGTTTTGGCTCAGTTATTAAAAAAACAATTAAGTTAGATTAATCTTTTTTTTTTACACAAGCAAAATACACATCTCTGCTACAAATGAACACAAAGTTTTTTTCTAGGACCTACCATTTTCGTACAGTTGCACTGAAAGTGGCGGAAGTGCAAATGTTACAACTTACCCCATATGCGGGGTTAATTGTACAGACAGAGGGGTTAGTTGTAACACTTGTGTGTAACACACATAATTCAGTAATATTTTATCTGTATAGTTTGATATTGTTTGTACATCTGTGTAGATAGATATCCATACATCCATCCCTCATCCAATCATCCTTCTATTATGGATCAATATCATGGATAGATATAGGAAAGGGCTGCGAAGGTTTGCAATAAATAAATAAATTAAATTAAATCATTAATTGTAATTGCAATTTAATTATATTTGTGTGTGGCAGCTGCATGCAAAATTATTATTATTAATAATAATAATAACAGTAATAATAATAAAAACGAGCTTAAAATCACATTTTAATGGGTTTATTGCATGACAAACTGGCTATATTCTTAATAAATAAACAAGTGATCAATGCACAGTAAACAAAAATCATACTTTGACATTTAAATTCCAACATTGTTTGTGAAAGTCCAACACAGTTAAATATATAAATAAATACTGAAACCTGAAAAGTTGTGTGGCTCCCTGTTTTCATTTCATTATCGTTGTACACTTGGCGGCTTGGTTGTAACACCGTGCTACAACTAACCCTGCTGTGTAAAAATATTTTAAGCCTAGCTAACAGTTGCTAGGAGTTGTTTCAAAATGTTTTAGCCAACAAGACAGTGATTAAGGTAATATAAAGTTAGATTTGGTGACGTACACACCCAACTCAGAAACCGAAAAAAAACCTATGATGAAAAAAATTACTTGCATGGTGTCAAAACATTCTTTGTCCAGAATCTTCATGAAATCTTATCAAAACTTTCCACAAATCAGCGGGAGACCGTCTTCTGGCAGCGAGAGGAAATAAGCGGAAACACAACCTGCTTGACCCTGACTAACTATGTAAAAGGTCCGTGTTATTTAACCCTGCGTTAGGTTGTGTCCCGCGCTCCCCTATAGGCTACTTTAAATATATGTAAACTTGTTTTTACAGTCATACAAACACTCCAGCTGACATGGTCTGTAATGGAAAGACATGACCAGTATCTTTGTCCAATTCTGTTATAGTGTTTAGAGGAAGCGAAAGTGTGGGTGGTTTCTTTTTCTGGCTCTCTCTCTCTCTGTGTGTGTGTGTGTGTGTGTGTGTGTGTGTGTGTGTGTGTGTGTGTGTGTGTGTGTGACAGACTGCTGTACTGAGAGTGTGCTGTGATTGCAGTCTACCAGGCTGTGCTTTGTACCAAAAGACACTTTTCTAAGAGTGCTGAACATAACAACTTGAGACAGAAAAAAAGAAATGGGGAAAAGAGTGCTGGCTGCAGGCCCGAGGAAGGCAGACACTGGAATACAGGCTGGAATGTCAAGTATGCAAGCGGTCAATAGGGCCATCTGTGTATGCCTGCTAAAGAACCAAAGAAAGAGAGAGAGAGAAAAGAAGGAAGAATGATTACACTAAAGGCCCTGGACACCAGTGTGCAAAAACTTTCCTTTTAGGGTTTAGGTTAGGGTTAGTCTATACTGATTATAATTATCTTTAAATAAAAACATTTAGATATCTATGCTATACCCTCATTCAGATGGCTAAATAAACATGAACATGTCCTCACAAATATAATGCAATGTTTAAAAAAATGACTTGTGAGTATGTTTTACTTTAAATATTCTGATCAGCCGGTTTATGTCAGGGTAAGGTTTAGCTGTAGCGTCTTAGTATGAAAACCACTGCATTGTAAAATGTTTTAATCATAAACCTTCCCCCACATTATCAGGGGAACTGATTCTCCAGTCGTTATACGGTAATTTCCATCATCTGATGAGAATTTATCAGTAATATTTTACTGAGGTTTTTTTGTGTGTGTGTCATAACAAAAAGGGTCTAGTGATGCCACGACCATAGATATGATGATAGCTAACTATATTAGGGTTCTCACCAATAGACGATAACGCTCTGTTTATTATAAGCGCATTATTAATTATTAGTTGTGTCGTCTGCCAATTTAAAAGCACAAACTCTTTAAAGTCAGGTTAATTCGGATTGGCTGTCAATGGTTGTTTTTTTTCACCACTCATCAGCCATAATCATTCTGAAAGATTGATTACTCTCCCTATTTTGCTGTAGATCATTAAACCGTTATGCTGCCTCAGAAGTGTGTCTGAAATCAGTTTCGTGAGGTACCTTTGTGCGCAAACTCTGCCTGCAAAGTCAATGCCTGATAAGGCAGCGAGGCAATAAGTCAGCTACCTTAAAGTTGGCATGAAACAGAAGTTGCGATAGTCTTTTCTATTGTGACATATATCTGAGTGAAAACGGTTTCTTGAACAAGAAAAAAAGTAGGACAGGACCATTGGGAATTGGTTGGCTTGTTGGAGTTTTGTGGTTTGCTCTTGCTGTGGATCTCGTGTCGTGTGACGTGAGTCACAGGTTATCCCGCCTTCGCGTCAGTAAACACGTCATCAGGGAAGAAAAGAGATGTTGTTGTTTTTTTTATTAAAGATTGCATGGGCACATGAATTAATGTGGAAGCAGGTCTCTCTCATTAGCATTTGCTCCAGCGGCCTCGTTCCGCTCACACGGCTCTCGGCCCGCCCTGCTTAATAAAACTTTAATACATTAGCTCATCCATGAACATGATTTCTGCCGGAGTCCGTCGGATTCCTATCCGTCGTCTGTGGAGGTGAAGACGACAGCTCCCATGATTCCACACTCATTCACGGCGTCATCAAGCTACACCTTTGTTTTGAATAAGCGACCTCTAGCGGAGAAAATTACATACTGTGCCTTTAAAGCAGCAATTGAACTAAACTTAAGTGGGTTGAAATGTTTACAGTGTGTGTCTATGAGACATTCTCACTTAAATAGCTTATAAGATCTGTGTATGTAAAACGTATTGAATCTAGACCCTAAAGCCAAGCTCTTCCTCTAGACAGAGGGAGAAACGTTGAGGAGCTGATGATTTATCTCTACCATTACTCAACACACCCTACAGCCATTCTGCCAGAGCTCTTCTGTGTGTGTGTGTGTGTGTGTGTGTGTGGAGGGCTGGAGGATGTGAGATTAATTTAAAGGCCACCCAACATCCTCACTTTTATTGATGTTGTATTTCATACAGATATATTTTCTGTCCATTCTCTTCCTTTCTTTGAGCAAATGTCACCTGCTCCTCATATCCTCTATTCTTTTATTCTCCCTCTCTTTCTTTCTCGGCTGGGGAGGGATAATTCTCTGGAATGTTCCCCCTGTTCTCTGGTTGGTTGCGGTAATGAAAGCCAGCTCTGGTACGTAAAATTTTGTCTAGACCTGAAGAGTGCACACACACCTCTCTCTCTCTCTCTCTCTCTCTCTCTCTCTCTCTCTCTCTCTCTTGTCCCTCTTTTGCTGATTGAGAATTTGTGATATAATTATAATGATGCTATATATAACTCACACGCTGTTCCAAATATGTCTCCTCATTTTTATTATCGCCGCTCAAATCTTTTCCTATTACTTCTCCTTGTAGACTAATTATGTAATGCCTAAAATGGGTCCATCTTTCAAAGTTTTGACGGGTGGCTTCATTTCCGCAGATGGGAAGTAACAAAAAGCGTAACGGAGAGTGTGTGTGCGTGCTGGAAGACTTTGAGTAAACTGTGTGGCGAGAGTCTGGAATGTAGATGATCTGTCCGAGGAATCCAGCATGTGGAATTGTTATCACAGATGTGGCTGTGTGAAGTAACCATCCGCCTGAGCGTATCTAAATAAAAGCGGCGTTTTCTTTTTCTCTTTCTTGTCAGCCAAATTCATTTGTCACTTTTGTGCCATGGTAATGTCTTCAGCTGTATCAACAGGGTGAGCTACTTTGAGCGCCCTCCATCATTTCCAACCCCCTCTCTCCACCCGCTGCCTCTGTTGATGTTGCTCATCATTAATTTGAGCTAGCCTAATGGCTCTCTCCTAGATAACCACCAATTTAGAGGCTTTGAAATCAATAGCTTGTAGCTAAAACTTTGCTTGCAGAAGAACCAGCAGGGATAAGACTTTGATGCCGGCTTAGATATAAATGTGTGTGCGCAGCTGAGCAGATTTTTTTTTCCCGAAGCCTGACAGAACAAAAGAGCAGAAGAGGGAAGGTATTGTGGTGAGAAGGGACTTCCACTGCTTTGCTTCCAATGAATCTGAATGTTTTTTTAGTTTAATATGCAGAGACAACTGAAAGTGCAATTCTCCCAAAGAAGTGTTAAAGACAGAAATAAAAAAATGGACTGTATTTAAATTCTAAATACATGTTCTTGGTCTTATTGGATGAGTGTTACACAGTAAAAAAATCTGTTAAATTTACGGTAAAATACCGGCAGCTGTGGTTGCCAGAAATTTACCGTAAAAAATACGGTAGCAACATTTTAGATTTTACAGACTTTACTTAAATTTATAGTAATAAACTGTATTTAATTATCTGATATAATGTTAATTTACTGACCTATTGAAGTATTTATATCTGTTTTGTACCATAGCTATACACTGACAATCACCAATCACAGTGGAGATGAAAATCACATGATGATTTAAAGATCATCACAAGCAGCTCTTTCACAAGAAAGTTATGCTAATATATAGAAGCTACACAGTGTCATTCACACAAACACTACACACCATCATAGTAACACAAGTGAAATTAAAAAAATGCAATAAACATTAATTTAACAACATTAAATGTAAATGTAATGTCATAACTGATTAGAAAAAACTAAGAAACATATTATTTCAACAAAAATACATCAAATGTGAAGTGTCACGCAGGGAATTGTGGGAATGTCAATTTCCGTTTTTTCACTGTAAATTATACAATGACTTGTTCTTTTTCACTTCCAAAAACTGTAAATTTAACGGTATTTTACAGTAAAATGACAAAATTACATCTATCACAGTTGTTTACCATACATAGTAAGGAAACTTTCTCTTAACCAATTAACAGTTTTTCACTGTAGCATTTTTACAGTCTTTGACCGTTATTCATTTTTCATCAGACCGATTTTTTTTTTTACAGTGTATTCTTAGGAAACAAGCTTTTTTTGGGGGCCATGATTAAGATTTTTTTTTTTTTTATATGGTTTAAAAATGTATTCTTTGTATTCATGTTGGTTTTTTAAAAAAGAAGAAGAATCTTTTATCACATTTTCAAGAAATGTTTTAAGTTAAAGTCACATGAAATGGAAATTCACAATTTTTTTTCTAAATGCATGATAATCTTATCTTAATGTGAATGTTTCATTTATGTATATTACTTTTTGAAAAAATGTTTTGAGATCAAATAATTTATATTAATCAAATAAAAATGACGTATGCATTTCTTTCTTCTGCGGAACACAAAAGAAGATATTTTGAAGTTTGTTGGTAACCAAACAGTTTCGGTTCCCATTGACTTCCATTGTAAATTTTGTCCATATTTAATGTTTCATGTTTTTTTTTCTGCAAAAATACCATTAATCCTAATGTTAACCAGAGCCAATTGGCAATTCAGTTTGAATTCATTCTGTAATGCCCATATTTCACCATTCATTTGTTTCCTGCCCTGCCTTTGTGTGTGTGCTGAACATTCTGTTTTACTGTTACACAGTTCATCTTTCACTTCTCATCCAAATCCCTGAACTTGTTTTCCATGAGCAGTTTATTATAAGGAAACCACATAGCAATCTATTGCAAAACAATAAAAAGACAAAGTTATAATGGTCGGTGGAATATGATTGCAATATTTGATATACCCCCTTGGGTTTGCTTCTCTGTTAATCCACACACACAGGCAACTTTAACTGCTTTAACTTTATCGCAGTACTGAGTAATTGGCATTGTAGAGATTTGGGTGAGATAACACCGTGACACTTTAGGCTCTGGGGAACTTTGATAAAATAAACAACCCTCTTTCCTCTTCAGTGGCGGGTGACCCAGGAGAGAGAGAAAGACAGAGGAATGGTGGTGCAGCCGCATGGATGGGTGGAAAACTGGATGGATAAAGAGAATGAAAAGACTGCGGAGCAGAAAGAAAAACAGAGCAAAAGAAAAACAAACCCTTCTGACATCATGGAGTAATTTGGAAACTGAATGTAGGTCAACCCAACCTGGCCTTGATGTTACTGTATTACACATAAGACACTTTTCCATGTAAATAATCAGATCAGATTGGCATAAATATATATTTCATCTGATCAAATCTGACTAGAAATCATTCTTTCAACATTATACCTGAGTTAATTTCAGTCTCCCTCGAGGCGAAAGAGCACTGGAACATCAAGCGTTTGAGGCGATGTGAAAAAACGACTGACTCATGATTATGAATGCCAATTCAGAGATTTCTTTTTTCTTTTTCCGCTGGCTCTCTGAAGGTTGTCCTGACACACATCCATTGTAAATGTCAACATGCAAATCCGTAGACTCACACACAAGAGATTAGCACCACAGGGCAAAGATATGAGGTGGCTGTGTGTCAGAGAATCATCCTGTGAGATCACCGCCATATTGTTATACTTTAGAAAAGCGGAATCACGTGTAATGAGCAGGCAAAGCTACGGATGCTTACAGTAAAAACCGCCGATTACACAAGGGCTTGAATAAAGGAGCTGCCCACACAAACAATATGCCCCTAGCGGGTCAACATCATTTACACAGAGGTATGGAAATGATACTCTGTTGACATATAAGACTCCTCGGGAAGATTGTGTGTGAAAGGTTGATTAATTCTGGAGCGTCACGGATGCGTAACTGTCGGTGCCTGATGGCCGTGGGTGGCTGAGCTGCAGAGAAAAGGATTCAGATCATTAGAGAAACCACAGGTCATTTACTGAGCCAACAGTGTGATCTCTCTGACACTATTCTTCAATGTTAAAACACTGTATCCACAGCTTGTCTCTCCACGGGCTTCAAATAGCCCAGATGTGGAGGGCCTGGAGAGACCGCTCAGGGGGTACAACACATTAGTGTCTGCAAGAGCCATTTGCGAAAGTGTGCATGTGTTTTCTGGAAGTGCAGTGATATTTCAGTTGGATGACAGAACCTCTGATATTTTGTTTGGCCATCTATCATTATGCAGACCAAGGTTTGTGGTCTAAATAAGTTAGTCACAAATAAACGTATTTGGGAATTTTAGACAGTTTTGGTTCCCATTGTAGTTTTTGTCCATTCAATGAAAATCAATGGGAAACGAAACTGTTTGGTTACCAACATTATTTAGAACATCTTCCTTTATGTTCTACAGAAGAAACATAGGGTGAGTAAATGATGACATCATTTTCATTTTTTTGGGTGGATTATACCATTAAATCATACAGTGGGGGGAATAATCATTTGATCCCTTGCTGATTTTGTAAGTTTGCCCACTTACAAAGAAATGAAGGGTCTATAATTTTTATGGTAGGCTTATTTTAACGGATAGAGACAGAATATCAACCAAAAACCCAATATATAAAGGTTATAAATTGATTTGCATTTCAGTGAGTGAAATAAGTATTTGATCCCCAAGCAAAACGGGCCTTAGTACTTGTGGAGACACCTTTGTTGGCAAGCACAGAGGTAAGACATTTCTTGTAGTTGGTCACCAGGTTTGCACACATCTCAGGAGGGATTTTGTTCTACTCCTCTTTACAGATACTCTCTAAATCCTTAAGGTTTCTTGGCTGTCATTTGGCAACTCAAAGTTTCGGCTCCCTCCACTTCACCTCCCTCCACCAGATTTTCAGTAGGATTAAGGCCTGGAGACTGGCTAGGCCACTCCATGACCTTAATGTTCTTCTTCTTGAGTCAGTCCTTTGTTGCCTTGGAGGTATGTTTTGGGTCATTGTCATGCTGGAAGACCCATCCAGGACCCATCTTCAGTGTTCTGGCTGAAGGAAGGATGTTCTCGTCCAAGATTTGACAGTGCATTGCCCTGTCCATTGGCCCCTAAATACAGTGAAGTGGTCTTGTACCCGTAGCAGAGAAACATTCCAGAAGCATAATGTTTCCACCTCCGTGCTTGACTGTAGAGATGGTGTTCTTGGGGTCACAGTCAGCATTTCTCTCTCTCCAAACACAGCGAGTTGAGTTGATGCCAAAGAGCTCGATTTTGGTCTCATCTGACCATAGCACTTTCTCCCAAGCCTTCTCTGAATCATTAGATGTTCATTGGCAAACCTCAGATGGGCTTCTACATGTGCCTTCTTGAGCAGGGGGACCTTGCGGGCGCTGCAGGATTTCAATCCATTGCAGTGTAGTGTGTTACCAATGGTTTGCTTGGTGACTGTGGTCCCAACTGCCATGAGATCATTTACATTTACATTTACATTTACATTTATTCATTTAGCTGACGCTTTTATCCAAAGCGACTTACAATTGCTATATATGTCAGAGGTTGCATGCCTCTGGAGCAACTAGGGGTTAAGTGTCTTGCTCAGGGACACATTGGTGTCTCACAGTGGATTCGAACCCGGGTCTCTCACACCAAAGGCATGTGTCTTATCCATTGCGCCACACCACCCCTATTTACAAGCTCCTCCCGTGTAGTTCTGGGCTGATCCCTCACCTTTCTCATGATCATCCGTACCCCATGAGGCGAGATCTTGCATGGAGCTACAGACCGAGGGCGATTGATTTTTCATTTTGTATTTCTTCAATTTCAGAATAATCACATCAACAAGTATCCTTCTCTCCAAGCTTCTTGCTGATGATCTTGTAGCCCATTCCAGGCCTTGTGCAGGTCTACAATCTGGTCCCTGACGTTTGACAGCTCTTTGGTATAGCCTATGGTGGTGGAGAGGATGGAATAGAAGATACAGTCTCTGTGGACAGGTGTCCACTGACATTAGGACGTTAGGAGTACCTTCTTAAAGTGACAGGACTAATCTGTGTTCCACATGGGCACATAACCAATCTGTGGGAGGCAGAATTCTTGCTGTCAAATGCTAATCAATTTACAACCTTTATATAATTAGTTTTTCTGGATTTTTTGGTTGATATTCTGTCTCTATCCATTTAAATAAACCTACCATGAAAATTATAGACCCTTCATTTCTTTGTAAGTGGGCGGACTTACAAAATCAGCAGGGGATCAAATAATTATTTCCCCCACTGTATCGGCAAAAAGTTCAATTGCAGAACCTTCTCAGAGTAATTAGTATTATTTTGATTTTAGACATTAGATGATGGAAGTTTTTTCCTAACAAAATTAAAGGGTTAGTTCACCCAAAAATGAAAATTATGTCATTAATGACTCACCCTCATGTCGTTCCAAGCCCGTAAGACCTCCGTTCATCTTCGGAACACAGTTTAAGATATTTTAGGAGCTTTCTGTCCCTCCATTGAAAATGTATGTACGGTATACTGTCCATGTCCAGAAAGGTAATAAAGACATCATCAAAGTAGTCCATGTGACTACAGTGGCTCAATCTTAAGTTTATCAAGCGACGAGAATACTCTTTGTGCGCAAAAAGTAAACAAAAATAACGACTTTATTCCACGTACAACACAGAAGCGCTACGCAGTTATACTACGTGAACTCACTCGAGGCCCAGAGAGAAGTCGTTATTTTTGTTTGTTTTTGCGCACAAAAAGTATTCTCGGCGTTTTATAAACTTAAGATTGAGCCACTGTAGTCACTTGGACTACTTTGATGATGTCTTTATTACCTTTTCTGGACATGGACAGTATACCGTACATACATTTTCAATGGAGGGACAGAAAGCTCTCGGACTAAATCTAAAATATCTTAAACTGTGTTCCGAAGATGAATGGAGGTCTTACGGGCTTGGAATGACATGAGGGTGAGTCATTAATGACATAATTTTCATTTTTGGGTGAACTAACCCTTTAAGTAAAAAAAAAAAAGTAGAGTTTATGCTACCTGAAACTGAGTTTAAGCATTTGATTTATCATTTGAGGAGCCATTTTGAGCAATTATCATGTTAATTTTCTTACAACATTCTTAAAACATTACATAGGCTATTAATTTAATAATATCTATCTATCTATCTATCTATCTATCTATCTATCTATCTATCTATCTATCTATCTATCTATCTATCTATCTATCTATCTATCTATCTATCTATCTATCTATCTATCTATCTATCTATCTATATATCGTTCGTAATGTACATAGCAGTGGGACCTATTTTAAACGCACTGGCCCTTTAAGAGCTGAGAAGCTGCACTTGACGTCCAGCAGACTATCGCTTTGCAAGCAGCACAGCAGTCAGTCAGTCAGTCACACACACACACGGAGTCAAGTCATCTTTGATCCGCAGAGATTCTCGTTCGGTCACTTCGTGTATTTACAGCCACTGCTGCGATAAACAACTAGACAAAATGGGCAGGAACTGCTCTTCTCGAATAACTGCCGTTTGGAGATAAGAGGGCGCAAACGCGAGTAAAACAGACGGCGGAGAAAGAAAAACAGACGAGGAGCGCGAGAAGGCCGAACCATTGAGGGAGCGCGAGAGCAGCTTAGTTTCTCACACGACAGAAGCGCGGCGCTCAAGTGGATTTGGGGCTCAAAGCAACGAGGACGAAAACAAGCCCGTAGCAAGCCGTACATGTGGATTATTCGTGGACATTTCTTCATTTCTTTTCCCTCAGAAACTACATAAACCTCCAGTAGCGACAGACCTTCACCTTCCGCGGAGAGGTAAGTTACTACAAGACGTTTTGCCCACGAGTCTGTCAGCAGTTTATCGGGTTTAAGGGCGCCGAGAGTTCTCCGATCCGTTTGACGGAGAAACAGGGTCTGTCGGGGGCTAACGGTCGTTATTCCTTCACTGACCCTCGGCTAGATTGAATGAGCGTCGCTGCGCAAGGCGGAAATCAACCCCTCCATGAAGACTATTCGGCTAACGTTAGTTAGCATAGCTAGCCGTGTTTATGCTTTAACGTTAGACGGAATGTCGCTAAATTTCACCCGGTGCGTTACGTTATGTTTTCAGCTAGCTCTCTACAATTATATACAATGTTTTTGGCCAAGCACACTGTCACCGGTTAGCGTTTTTTTTTTTTTTTTTTTGGTTTGAGCTAACGTTAGTTGAGTTAGCTCCTATGTGGTATTGAATGCTTAGCTAACGTTAGTTCTGTAGTAACGCTGCCGGGTGCAAGCAGAGGATGAGGCGTGTATTTTCAGTCTGTTTTGAATGTGTCTTCGGTGTTAATCAGATTAGATCAGTGTTATTTAGGATTTCTTGTCGACTTCTCATTATTGAACGTGTCTAGGTGCTGCAACATGGTCCTGGTTTAGAAAGAATAGCGCTACATAATGTTGTTTCTTAGAGAGCTTCGAACAAAATCGTTTTGTTAATTGACTGCTCTATATAATGTGTGTGTGTAACGTTATGTGTGTATATATATATATGTGTGTGTGTGTGTGTGTATGTGTATGTATATATAGCGCCTATCAGATGTTTATCCCCCACTATACAGATAACATTAAGGGATAAAGAGCATTAGTGCATGGGAATAGCCTTCACAGACTTCAACAATATGTGGTTTGTGAGCCCATATTTAGAGCTGGAGCTCGTGCAGTGACGTACCGACCTGCGATTATTTGTGTAGCACTTCACAAGTCTCTCTACACTGCCTCACTGTTCCATTGTTTTCGTGTGAAGCAGAGACTTTGGTTTCCTTCATTGTACTGTATATATCGCTCAGAAAGTGTTGAAGTCTCGCATAAACACGATGGTATAACATCTTTTGTGCACCTCCCCGCCCCCTTCACAAAGCTCTCGACGAGGCTGCGACTATACTCGCTCGCTTTCCATTTCTCGGATGTTGTTATTAAGGCTCAATAAATCATAGTGGATACCAAATGCTTGTCAACAGCTGTTGATTTGCACATGAAAGGCAGTGGAATGTGAAAAATGGAGGCCACACAGCTTAAGTGTATTAGTGTAATTGGACATGGGCCAGCGGAGGTTTTTTTTTTCTCTTTTTTTTCTTCTTCTCTTGAGCAGCATTCTTTCCCACTGTACATCAGAAGAGAACAAAGCACAGTGTCATAAGTGGACCAGCGAGATGCCTGAACCCAAAACATAACTGGCCTCAGACAACCTCTTTGCTCCGCAGGGCCGCCAGGACTCATGGCCAGAAAACAACAGATTTGTTTTGGACTCGCATCAACTCCAGTTCCACCCTCTGTGTTGAGTTTTGAGTTATGATATTCTTTCTCCCTCTCCTCTCTGCTCCATTCAGATTAGTGATAAGCATTGCAAATAAATGAGTTTGTCTTTAAGCATTGTCTGGTGAAATGTGGAGCTAGTTTACCACTTTATCTCTGTCCGTTTTCAAAATGCTTTGCATAAACTCTAATACACGGTGCACAGCAGTTTTGCAGCTGCAAGCTTTATTACAGCAGGCCTTTTCGTTAATTTATGTCAGATGCCTTGTTTCTCCTTGTATGAACTGCGGCACATGCTCAAGTAGTATTCAGGGACAAGATAAGGAGTTGATAGCATACAAAGTGTTTATCCTTGACCATTCTTCATTTTGATAAATGAGCAGCTAGAGTGGTGCATCGAAGGAAATTAACTATATGCGAAATGCTTTCTTTGTAAGCAGACTTCTTGGCTTCCCATCATGCTGTCACTCTTTGTATTGACTTTGCTGAGTTGGCTGTGTTGTAATGGGTGGGTTTTGCCCCATTGCAGTGCTGCCGCTAAGGCTCCAGAAGATCTGCTCCTGCAATCACTGTGCAAATGTTATTGTTTCATTGTGGATGAGAGCTTTGTTTTGTGTTATTCATTAAAGGTGTTCATCATCATCAGCCATGTCCATGTAGACTATATTTACACATTATTAATGTTTATATATTAAACTAATGTTCAAATGTTTCAGCTCGTTATTGTTTTTTTTTTTTATGTTGAAAAATCTCTTATGCTCGCTAAAGCCCAAATTATATTTCCGGCGTCATGTAGCATAAGTTTGTTGCTTTAAAGAGCACTTTACTATAATTATCTTTTAAATACTGAAGCATTTTCACAGGTGTTTCTGGTCAGCGAATAGCCCTGTTAGAAGACAGGCTAAAAGCATTCTCCTTTCACCCACCTTTGTGTTGAGCTCTGTTGCCTGCTATCAGCATCAGTTGTGTCATATCAGGCACAGTTAGATAAGACAGAATTGCTGGAGTTCCCCCAGTGGTGGAGTGCTATCAGCATGACGTAACCACTAGTGTGCTGTGTGTGTAATGTTGACACTGCTGTGTTTGTTAGCTCAGTGAGGCAATAGTACCCCGTATCTGCTGTTGATGGCACCATATCTTGAGAGACGTTTATGCAGATTAGTCATGTCTAGGTCCAAAATATTTTTCTATTCCCTTTTAACATGCATTGAGTGAGATAGTCATTGTTCTGCTATTTGGAGTCATAAAAGTAAAAAAAGGCTTGTTTTTGTTATAGTTTTAGTGTGAGTGTTGAAGGGTGGCATGGGCAATCTCTATATATTGGAGCAAAACTACATGGCAATAAAGCTGTAAAGTCAAGTTTGTTTGCTTTTAGACAAAATGCACTATTGCAGAATGTTACTTAATCTTAATGTATGACTTGATTCGATCAGAATTGAGCCTGACTGATCCCATTAGCTAAGGCAGAGTCTTGGACTAACTCCCATGGCATCTGCCCTGCACTAGTGGTGGTCAGCGTGTGCTGTGAGTGTTGTAAACATGTGCCCATGGCCAAGTGTTTGATTGCTAAAAAAAGGCCAGAGTAAATAGGCTGCAAATACCATTAAGACTATTTGACTAATGGCTACATGCCAAAGGTCGTGGAGCCTTTGTTTTTACTGCAAGGGATGTGCGTATTGGCGTTGTTGGTAGTGGGTGGGTGGTGTTTTGAACCATTTGAATGCATTATAAGAAGGCAATTTGATCTTAAGTGTCTGGTGGAGTGTGGAGTGGATAGCACAGAGGCATTCTGGGTGTTTTAGAAGAAGTCCTTGATCTGACATCAATTTTGTATGTGGTCAGAATGGAGTACCAGTGCTGAGTGCCCCATTAAAGTTCAGCAAATGCACTGTCTGGAGGTCCTGACTGTCAGTGTCCACCACTCCCCGCAGCCCTTCACAGGGATTGGGCAAACAGACACTACTCACCTCTCCTCTATTCTCAGACGCCTCCCGTTTTATCTCTACAATCAGTTCCTCTTTCTTTGTTACACAATGGTGACTTGCTACACAGCTTAAAATAACAGCAAAGTCTTTCAGATTTTTACTGCTGATTTTGACCTGCATATACTTGAATATAAGCAAATGTATGCATGCCCGTTCTGTCGATATGAGAATTTCATCCAAGCACTGCTGACAGGTTTACCCTGTTTGATTTGACTGTAGAAGCTGATTATCACATGAACCCATCATATTCACAGCAGCATTTTGTGAGTAGTTCCTGCTAAGCAAAAGAGAGCTATTACAACTTCCTTTTTACCTACAGCTTTATTTGTTTGTTCTGTGTTTATGAATAGTGAGCAATCTTAGAATACATTCTGATCACTTCTCACCTCAAATGTTTAATCAGTCTGTTTAAAAACAGATTCTCGAAGAAAGTGAATGTCCGTAGTGCGGCTGCAGTGTACTGATGTATCGAACTAGCCGTGTTTGGGTGCGCACTCAGCGTTTGTGCTCTTTGTAAGAGTTCTGTAGTTGTCAGCAGTGGTGTCAAGTGCAAGTGGTCTTGCAGTGGTGGCGGTCTGTGGAGAAAGTCAGTATTTGTCTGCACAACCACATCAATAGCAGCTGCTACTTCTCTGACATTTTTAGTAATCTGGAGAGAAGCCAGCTAGAGGGACTAAAAATGTAGGTGTACGGCGTGTCTGTATGCGTTCATGTGACACTGGGTGTCAAGTACAGCATGTATTCAGATTGTGATTGTGGTGTCGAGTGCTGGGGATAGACTGTATTGAGTGATAGAATGTATTTGTGTGTTCTACTGAGCCACATGAGCCCTGTGCGTTCCTGACATTGAGTTGACTGCAGGCACAGTATGAATGCAGGCTCTTGTTTTTGTAGAGCAACCGAATTGTTTATTAAACCGAATGAGCAGTTGAAGGTTCTGCTGTCGTTTGATGTTGAAACTGAAAATCACTATGAAAAGGCACTTGTTTTTGAATATTGCAGTGTTATAAATTGTGTATCTGTGCATATCATTATTTAAACAAAAAAATGAATACACTCTCATAATCTTTAATCAAAATAACTTCCTCTTGAAGTGACTTCTCTTCTCTGATGACGTGTTCACTGTCGTCAGGGAGGGCGGGACAACCTGTCAAGCATCAATCCAATCAATTCCCAGTGGATAAAATCAAGCCCGGCCATAAATATTTTTTCTTGTTCGAGAAGCTGTTTCACTCAGATATACCCTAGCTCACAATAGGGAAAAGTATATATCAACTTCAATTTCATGCCGATTTGAAACAAGAGATGCTTCTTCAGTTTAGTTATTCAGCCAAGGGGACACAGATTATGCAAATAAACTCAAAATTATCAAATTTGGGCATATATATATGTATATTAGAGGTGTAATGGTACACAAAACTGACAGCTCGGTACGTACCTCGGTTTTGATATCACTGTTCGGTACGGTTCGGTACAGCAGGGGGAGAAAACTAAACATAAAATTGCCTTTTTTTTTTATTAAACGGTGGTTTACTGAACAAATTGTGTCTCTTGTCTTTAAATGAATTCAGTTATAATTAAAAGTTTCTTAAGGATAAATAATTATCTCTGCTAATGCTGTGAACTATATAGGTAGCCCTACTTGCACATTACTATAATATTAAAGGGAGCCCAAACTATCAGCCTAAATTCAGTTGCTATTTATTTTTAGATGTATCAAATTGCATGCAAACATGTAAACTGCACATGTTTAAAATATCTGTCATGAAAATGACAGCCAGTGTGTAAATCATTATATTTCAACAAATTGGAGTAAAAACATAAAATTAAATTTAGAAGTTAATGCAAAACTGTATGTGCAGTTTACATGTTTCAACATTGATAATAATAATAATGAATGTTTTTTTTGAGCATCAAATCAGTATATTAGAATGATTTCTGAAGGATCATGTGATACTGAAGACTAGAGTAATTATGCTGAAAATTGAGCTTTGCATCACAGGAATAAAGTATGTTTTAAAATATATTAAAATAGAAAACGGTTATCATAATACGGCTGTCATAATATTTAACAATATAATATATATTTTTTTATCAAATAAATGCTGCCTTGGTGAGTATAAGAGACTTTTAAAAACATAACTCTTATCGATCACAAACTTTTGAATGGCAGTGTGTGTGTGTATTGGCCCATCACTAATTAGTTACGCTTTTGGTAAAAGTAATCAGCAAATGCCTTGATGGCTGTGATAGGAAGTTATCATTGCAGACGCAAAAATTCAGTCAATAAAATCCGTGGAATGCTTTCTGAAGTGTGCAAGCAATATTTTATATTTGATAACAATAGTACACCAGTTACAAGTATCTTGTTGTTTCTAAGTGTATTAGTTTGGTGATGTACCTCTCAGGTTTCAGACTGTGCCTTTTGAGCAACTCAGTTATTTTATAGCTTGCATGTGATTTTTAACTCTTTAAAGGTGAACTAAGTAACTTTTTTTACCTAAACTAAACAGCTTCAAAGTCATTGGAATGGTTATAATACTTATTTCGGGTTGAATGGTGGTCGTTTCGCACCCCCCTGGTGCCCGTGAGCGGAAAATCCGCACTTGCAACTTTGAGCCGGCGGGTCGCCGGCCGCCACGTCAGGAAGTATCGCGTGATATCAGGTCTCGCGATGTAAACAATTGCTTTACGGCCAAAAGAAATCTGCTAAAATGCTGTCATTATTGCGCTCCCTCACGCTGTTCGAACCCGAATGAAGAAGACGTTTTAAAGAATGTCCCATCTGCTTTGATGTCGTTGATCTACTAGCCTCTGGTGTCTGAGAATCGCCAACGAGTTTTTACAACAGTGTTGTCAAATATCTATTCCGAAGCTGTGGGGGGAGCTCTAGAGAGAAACCTGCGAGCAAAAAGCGAGAATACAGCGAAGAAATCCCGAAACTACTGAGCCCCGCTTTAACTGACTAATTCACACAGTGTTTATATTCCCTGTTTCATCATCTCTTTGAGTGGATCTTTTTTCCAGTCTCTATATCTAATGTCTGTGTTTTGAGTTAAGCTCAGCTGTTCTCTGGATTCTCAGAATGCTCGCGACACCCTTTTGCACTTCGACCTGAATATCAGAGCAGAGTTAAGGCTGTGTGTGGGCCGACTGTCATCTGTCTGATGTGTTTTCTTCATTACCTTACATTATCCTCAGCAGCAGTTGTACGGGTGTAGTGTATTGGTGGTGACTCTCTCTGCCTCTGGGTTTTGTACTCACTGGCCCATTATGAAACAAGCAACTGTTCATGAAACAGGATGTGAAGGGTGGACAGATTTTGCGTAGCAGAGCATATAGCAGCTGTGTGTGTGAAAGAGCTGGCGAAATTGACAGATGCGTGTGAAGATGAATAGAAAAAGGCTGCACCTTCCTGCTATCAGCCACTTACTGCTGACCTCAAAGGATCTTCTTTCTCCACACAAGTCACTCTCAAATATAAATGCCAGCTTTGGGATTTCTATTGCATAATACGAGATAGGAAATATTGAGTGTGTTGAATTAGCCCAGTGATGTAACATTGTAGCCATGTACTAAAAGCTTGTTTTCCGCAAGTACAATAATTGAGGAAAACATAAAAAAAACCCAATATTTATGAGTAATATTAATTGTTTTTATTTATGAGTAATATTAACTTTTAATTTCCTGTAAACCTTTGTAAAATACTCCACACAACCACAGGTAACGTTAGACATGTCATCGGCCTCTATTGTTGATGCGTACAGGAATACAGCATATTTTATATTGTTTTAACATCTATACACCATTGCCTACATTTAAACTCATATAGGCTAACAAAAATATTAGAAGTTAAAAACATTTTTTTTTTTTTTAAAGTAGGCCTAATTGAAGTGTAATCAACCGGTCTGTTATCCAATTTCCAACGGATCAGCGCTGGTTCTCGTGCCTGAGATGGACTCGCGTTCTGCGGGTGAACTTCGAACTTCAGACCGTCGTCCTGCGTTTCACTCATATCCGAAAGATGTGTGCACAGTTCTGAGGACATTTTATCATCCAAATTAATTATGTTCATTATCTTTAGGAATAAAGTCATGAAGGCATCAGGCATTTCAATCAGCGAAAAGACATACGTGACACTCGTTTAGGTGACTCACATTGCGTCCCAGTATGTCGTTTTGCATTAAATAAAATGATTTAAAGCACAGTAATGATTTTATAGATAAAATAAAACATGCACACGCCTGAATTTCACATAGGAAATGCACCAATTCTGCGACGCAGCAATTCTGCAACCGTCGAGTTGTCGTCACTTCAGAGGGTGGGGGAGGGGTGCATTATTTTAATTGAGTAAACTTACTCAATTTCTTAAGAATGTGTTAAATATATTAATAATATTGATTTGAATGGTTTTGGGGTTCTTGAAACAGATCATTTTTATTCTCCATTCTCAAATATTTTGATAGAAATTTCATAAATATATTAAGTGTATTATAAATAAATAATTGGTTAGTCAAATAATAAATTCCTTTTGTGAAAAAAAAACTTAAATATAACTGTAAATTTGAGACAAAATTAACTGTTGGATTTTGTGTCAATTATTTTGGTACGTTTAACTCAAACAATCAAGTAAATTATATTCAGAGATTTTATTAAGTTAATAAAGTTAATTATTACTGTGATATTTACTAAGCCACTGAATTATTTTTTAGAGTGTAGCTTATGCTATTCAAATGAACAAAATCATGGGGGTCAGTTAAAAATCAAGAGAGGTAGGAAAAGTAATCAGTTTGAGATGAAGGATGGCCATGGGCAAGACAGTGGAAATTGCCTGTTGGAAAAATCCCTCTGTCACATCCTATGTCCCATTGTTTTCTTCTCAAGCCTGTAGGATGTCCAGAGTGGCCCATTTAGAGATATGAGCTGGCCGCAGCTCTGCGTTTGGGATTTAAATATGTCTTTACCATCATTCATTTAAATCTCCAAGTGCTTGTTCTTAAGCTGTAATACATTCTTTAGTCCTCATGTCATTTAGCTTGAATACTCCAGGTCTCTGTTCTTTACCTGGTGTCTTGTACGAGGGCTGTAGCTTGTGGATTTTGTATGGTAGTTGGTTCCAGTATGAGTTTGCAATGTGTGTGAGTGAGTTTCTGGCAGCATAATAAAGTATTGACTCATGTGGAAGAGTGCCCAAGTTTTACTGGAAGAGAAGCTGTGCTTTCTATCAGTGTCTGTTGATCTAATATGAGCAGCAGTCTACAGTGAGCAGAGGTTGACTGATTTATCTATGTTAATCAGCACCGACAACAGCTTTCAGATATCTGCCAATATGAACTGATAATGGATGTTATTTTCCCCTCAATATAACACGTGACTGCATTCTGCACAGAGCCATTCACTCAAAATGAATGCTTTTGGAAGTGATCAACACAGAAAATCTAAGGTATGTACACATGTTGTTGTTAAATTAGTCATTAGCTGCTCAAAAGGTACTCTCCATCTACAGTACATTGTTAGACAAAATCTGACTCGAATTTTTAGGTCATGCTTGTCAGTCGATGTGATTGTGATTTCTATCCATCTGGTCAGATTGATGCATTTAGCAAGATATGTTTAATTTACCTGTTTGTCAAGAGCAGACTTTTCAAAAAGAAGTGTTTGGTGTATTTCAAGCTAAATAGTGTAACATTTTTCTTTTTGGGTTGCACAAAAAGCTGCACATTTCACATTGACTCCTTCAGCTTCTAGATATAGCCTAGTGTTAATTTCGTTAACGAAACCTATGACGAACGATTTTCGTTGACAAGCTTTTTTCCCATGACTAAGACGAGACGACAATAAGGTCATTTATACGATAACTGTGACTATATCAACATGCAATATCGTTGATGAAAAAGACAAAACTAAAATGTAGGCATAGTTAAATTTTTTTTTAACTTTACCTCTATTTTTGTCTGGGAAAACATTACAAATTACAAACATTACAAATAGTGATGTTTTATCATCAGCCACTCGTGCTGTTCACTGCGACTAAATCTGCGATCAAATCAGAATTTTTTTTTTTTTTGGTTTTCATAATGTAGACAGTGTTAAAGGGCTGGTATAATGCCCTTTTCACAAGATGTAAAATAAGTATCTGATGTCCCCAGAGTGTGTATGTGAAGTTTTAGCTCAAAATACCCCACAGATATTTTTATATAGCATGTTAAAGTTGTCACTTTTTGAGGGTGAGAAAAAACGCACTGTTTTGTGTCTGTTCCTTTAAATGCAAATGAGCTGCTGCTCCCAGCACGGGGAGCATAGCTTGTCATTTTACCTCACACAGACATGCACTGAAAATTTCAAAAACTTTAATGTTCAAACCGGAGTCAGTGATGGAGAGACTTAAGAAGAAGTGACAACATGTAGAATGCAACAGGACATTTCTGAATGTTTAGTTAATGAATTTATGTAGCTGATGTGTAGTTATCTTCTAGTCATTGATTAGCATATTCTGTCTTGATAATCTATAAATCATGTTCAGGGGGTGGGGTTTATGTCAATTTTAGGGTTGGTGATGTCACTAACCCGGGAGGAATGTCGTGTAGTCCCTACCAGCCGTTTGTATAGTCCTTAAAGCTATTTCTTTAAAAGCATCTCCCTTTGCTTTGAACTTTGAGCGTTGTATCTTTGCAGATGTTGTTTATGCTCAAACAGCAACATTACACATTAACTAAAGTTAGAAAAGTGAAATCATAATCAACCACCCCTTTAATTTATGAAATAACATTCTCTTGATTTGTGTTTGTTGAAAGTGCAATAATTCTGATGAAATGTAAAAATACATTTCTCAAATGACAACAATCATTGTGATTCATTATCAGTTTAACCATTATGCAGCATGACCAGTTTTCATTGACTAAAACATGACTAAACAAAAACAGGGCAAGGTTGTCTAAATAGGATGAAAACTAAGTAGTACATTTGACTAAATTAAAAAAAATTGCTGAGAAAATGAACATTGCCTCTAGGCCTGGGCTGCCTCATCAGAGGCAGACCGTGCCAAGAGACTAAGACATTTAGCACACGTATACACTACACGTCAAATGTTTAGGGGTGGGGCGGTATGATTATAAATGGGTTTTGAATACTCCAATCAAAACACCCACCACGCTCTCCCAGCAGGTACAAAAATGCAAAAAAGGTCTGCACTCTAAGAATACTCTGTTACAAACAGGAGAGAAAGATTGTATAAACGTTTCGGCTCTTTGCCTTCGTCAGTGTCACTTTTTGGTTTTCATCTGAAAGGGCTTCATGGAGTTTCATATGGAGTGTGTTAGATTGTAGACCAATGTTATCGGTCTTCAGATCATTAAAGGGATAGTTCGGCCAAAAATGATATTAAACCCATGATTTACTCACCCTCAAGCCGTTCGAGATGCATATGTCAATCATTTTTCAGACGAACACATTTTCAGTTATTTTAGAAAATGTCTTAGATCTTTTAGTGATAATGTCAAGTTATGGGGTCCACTCCTTCAAGTCCCAAAAATGTGCATGCATCCTTCACAAAAGTAATCCATCCGGCTCAAGGGGGATAATGAAGGCCTTCTGAGGGTAATCCGTGCGGTTTTGTCATAAAAATATACATATTTAACGGTCGACGCGCGTTCACGGGAGATGGATGCCGGCGTAGGACGTAGCGTTTGATTTAGCTATACTTCATTCTACGTCACGACGCTTACTACGCTACGTCCTACGTCATACGCCGGCATCCATCTCCTGTGAACGCGCGTCGACCGCTGCCGGAAGCCAGTTATTTTCATTTATAAAGTTTTAAATATGTATATTTTTACGTTTTGAGAAAATAACGTTTATGCGTCACGTGGTTTAAAAAAAAAAACTAAAAATTTAAGTCACTGAAATAAGGCCATATAACACATAGTAAACATTTGTTCACAAGGCTTTTCAAAACTGGATCTTGTTGCCTAGAGTTTTTTTCTTCAAAACAATGTGAAAATCATCCTGATCATTTCCTACAAAACAATATAGGCTAGTCATTTAACTTTTGTAAGACACTAATTGTCAGAATGGCTGATATGCAGGGAGTCATGAACATCATGAATAATGCTGTGATTCACACCTGAAGAGACAAATACCCTCCCCTGGGAATATCAATGAATGTGAGGAGACTTAATGATTGAATGTATTGTTTTGGCTTATTCACAAAATCAAGTTTAAGTTGAAGTAAGCTGACTATACATTTTGTTTACACAAAGACTTTACTTAAAAACTTTAGACCTACACTATCGTTCAAAAGGTTTAGATCTGTACGTTTAAAAAATGTTTTTTTAAGAAGTCTCTTCTGCTCACCAAGGCTGCATTTATTTGATTCAAAATAAAGTAAAAACTGTTTATTTTTATAATATAAAATAAATGTTTTCTATTTAAATATATTTTAAAATGCAATTTATTCCTGTGATAAAAAATGTCAGCATCATTACTCCAGTCTACAGTGTCACATGATCCTTCAGAAATCATTCTAATATGATTTGCTGCTCAAGAAACATTTTTTATTATTATCGATGTTGAAAACAGTTGTGTAAAAAAACATTTCAGGATTCTTTGATGAACTGAATATTTATCTGAAATAGAAAGATTTTTTAACATTAAACAAATTCTTATTTACTGTTACTTTTGATCAATATAAGGCATCCTCGTTGAATAAAAGTATTAATTTCGTTAAAAAACAACAACTGCAACAAAAAACTAAACTCTTACTGAGCCCAAACTTTTTAACGGTAGTGAATAATGTTACAATAGATTTCTTTTGAACTTTCTATTCATCAAAGAATCCTGAAAAAAAAAAATCATACACAAGTTACACAACGGTTTTCAATAGAGGTCGACCGATGTCACCAGCTTTAAAAATGAAACTTTGCCAGCTAATGAATGCATAAAAGTGGCCAGCTGGATATAAACTAATGCAAACAGATGGTAACAATTGCAACATAAAACATTTGGGTCAGGTTTGCGTGTGTTTTTGTCACATTGTTTTAACCGCTTGAGGTACTGAGTCCTCACAGCCTCGACGGCAAACATACTTCTGTTCTTTCTCTGCTAATGCAGCATCTAGTCAACAAATGAATTACTTTATAATGATATGGCAACATGGACTGGAGTGTTCTGTATTCATACCATTTCGCTGTCAGTGTTTTAGATGCGCATCTGAAGTGTCAGCGCTCTCCGTGCAGTGTGTTCTCTCCGTGCTGCGTTCAGCCTCACGTGTTACAATAAACAACACCAGTCGCCAGTGATAGTTTTTATTTGTCCTCTAGAGGCCGCTCTCATTCTGTATAATGCCAGCAGTCTCTTCTCAGTGCTCTGATACTGTGTAATGACAGCACACTCTTCTCAGCCGCTCCAGCAACGGATGCAACCCGGAAAAACTATCGGTGTGGATTTTTACCGATAACGATAGTTCCACCAATCAACTATCGGTACTGATATATATCGGCAAAACCGATGAATCGGTCGACCTCTAGTAAATAAAACTGTACTCATCTGAAATCCACGGCTAGATCAAGTCGCTATTTAGAATGCAAATGTTCATTGTCGGAGTCCCGCTCTTCTTCTGAGGAAAATGCGATCTCTTCGTCACTATCCAGGACGGGCTGAAGAGCTTCCTCAGCTGTGTAGCGTGCCATCTCCTAAACGTGCAGGAAAGTGAATGAAACTTGATTTTTAAGGCATTGTTGGGGGCATTTACCATTTCGCATAAATCACCTCAACACATTATCTTATGAATAGCGCGCACTGCGCGTGGTGTGACCACATTAGCGATAATTAGCTGAGCCAGGAGAAACTGTAGATCTCTTTAGTTTTATACAGAATACATTGCAGGAGAATTTTCGTTTTAAATGTGAATTGTTTTATTTAAAAGCAGACATTTCAAGCTTTCTTTAGACGTTAGTTTTATCTTTGTGTGATTATTCGCTGAGTTTCAGTTCATTATTCAGACGTCTTTCAGAAAGTTTCTTGCGGAGACCGCGACAGCTGAAAGCGCACCCTGTTTATTTTCTTTATTTTACAAAAACACAAGGATTTGTTGTTATTGTGAGTGTACACAGATAAAAGAAGACCCTTTAAAGTGTATAAAGACTTATACGTATGGCCAAAAATGAGGGAGTATTTTAAGTTGTTTAAGCTGTCATGAGGAAAAAATCCAGCAGAACGCGCCGGCGCGTTCTTCAGGCTCAGCGGGTTAAGCACTGATGTCATGCTAACAGAATGCCACAGGGTTGTTTGGGTGCACGTGGATAAACAGCACAAAAGCAACAATCACTGTAAGTTACGGATCTTCCTCTCAACCTTCATCTCTTCTCAAATCTCTGCACCATGTTAGTTCAGAGTGCATTAACTTTGTAATATACAACTTTTTCAACATTTTTAAGAGCAAAGGTTTTATTAGTAAATGTTGAAATTAGCTTTTAGTATTAGTAAATCCTATAGAAGTTGTATTAATTGTTCATGTTCACTAGGGCTGTAATCTCCCAGTCGATTATTGGTCGATACGTTCGTTTTTGTTTTGTTTTTTTTTGCCGCGTTCATTTCATCAGTTTTGCCGCGTTCATTTCATCAGGTGGAAAGCACTAATTGCTAATGGGGGTGTTTTCAGAGCACCCCTGTTTCACAGGTAACAGTCTGTCTTCAGAACACCCCCCTTGTTTTCACTTCTTTTGGATTAGCCCAACCCACTGGAGAAGAGATTGAAGAAAGTAGACTACTAGAAGGTTTGCTGAATATTATTATTTTATTAAAGTGGGCGTGCCTTTTCTGTTTAAGAGTAAAAGCTTTAAGTTAATTGTATATTCGTGTCTCAGCCGCGAAGCTGAGCTCCTATGTTCAGCCTCGCTCTGTGCGAGCTGCACAGAGCTGAAATGATAGTGTCTGTCAGTTATTATAATACATATGACAAAAACAATGGTCTAAATGATGTTGCATATTCCTCAAAAGTTCTTGTGATGATATCACTAGTTGACAACATAGTACTATTTTCGGAAATCATAGGCTATGATATTGCGCAGGTGCACGTGATGCAACGCTGTCAGAGCCGACAGACTCGTGTGTCAGACTCATTTCAGTGCAAATTAATTAGGTCAAAAATGATTTAATATACTGCAAATAGCCTACTAGTTTTTTATGTTTATTTATAATTCATTTAGGCGGACAACAAGGCTAACCAAGTACTGCGCACAGTGCTCAGCTCGAACAGTCGAAAATTTCAGGACTTCACTCGACCAAGATTTTCTTTGGTTGAATACAGCCCTAATGTTAACAAATGAAACCTTAATGTGAAGCATTAACAAAAACTGTTTTTGGTTTATGCCTAAAAGTGGAAATCTTTGCAGAAAATGTGATCAGATAAGCATTAATTTAGCTGACTGCAACAAACATGCATTTGAGCACACATTTCTGATAGCCTAGGATGCGATAAACTGCAAAGAGAGAAGAAGAAATCGGGGTCACCGTGTTTAGAAACACGCATGCACTCAGCAAGCATCAAGCAGAGGAGGTTTAAGAAAAGAAGAGGGGGAGTGGAGAGATTGTGAGTTACCTTCAGCAGCCCTGACCCTTGGTTTCATTTCTGCACAAAAGACGACAGACAAAATCACTTCCAAAGGCCCCTCTCCCCAGCCTCTCTCTAATGTCCATTCATAGCTTTACTGTAAAGTCTTCATCGGTGACGTCTCTCTCTCCAGACTGTGGAGGATGTGAGCGCTTGGCTCAGGGGGAAATTCCAGACTGCTAAGAAGAGGCTTGCAGGTTATTGATGGTGGAATCTCATTTTCTGCTCGGCCGCTGCTGAAAAATGATTGTTTGAAGCAGCTTTGGCAGACAAAGGGTATCTCTGCCGACAGCCAGCGGGAGTGTGTTTGGAGTGCTAGGAGAGAGACTGCTGGTGTTCCCCTGCTAACTGTGTGCCTTTTATTTTGGTGAGAGGAAGCGGGTGGAGATGTTTATCAATCGCACACACACACACACACACACACACACACACACACACACACACACACACACACACACACACACACACACACAGAAGCACACCTGATGCAACTCTCATTCATCTTGTGGGAGGGATTGAGATGTGTGCATGGCTGTGTTTGTTTGTGGTGTTCAGTGGCTTTTAATCTGCACCAAAGACCATTTATGTACGTATTAGGCCTAGTGGTGGAACGGATCACAAAATTCACTGTTCAGATCATTTACGGCTTTTGAGCCAGGGATCAGATAATTTTATCAGCATGTATATATATATATATTAGGGATGTTAACGATTAATCGACGAGCGATTAATTGTCGATAATACATTTAATCGATAACTTATCGATCGTCGCTTAAGCAGGTTCATGCGCAACCGCGAAACATGTAAAGCGAGCACGCCGGAGTTATGTTTCGGACCATTTTATACCTTCATCGTGACTAAGTTTGCGTGTGCATTCGCAGCCTTTTGTTTTGTGCAAATGTAAGTTTTAATATTGTGTTTATTTTGTGTAGGCCTATCTATATCTGATTTATCTCATACAGGATGAATTTGGTTAAGAATTAACACTGTAGTAAAGCGTGCCGGTGATCAGCTTTCAGCCCGCGCAGTTCAAACGGTAATGCATGACTAATAATGACTATGATTGGGACTGTCATATTACATAACATTGTAAGGAGAACAATATTGTGAATTAAACATTGTGAATTATTTGGGTTTAGTTGCCGTGTTTCATCGCGTTGCTCCAGGAAGAGCGCAAGTCCACAACATGAGTCATTTTGAATGGCACCTAACTTAGTTCAAGTTAGTTTAACTTGTGCATTCGCGTCATTTTGTGCAGATATCATTTGTAATATGTTTATTTTGTATATGTATATCTGATTAATCTCATATATCTCATAACTTTGCTTTTCATTTATTACTTAAAGCTCACTTGAAGTTCTTCGATACTACATCAAAAACTACTAGCCTAACTGATAAAGTTCAAACATTATTTAAAACAAGTGAACAGTCAGTAATAAAATAAGAACAAATTCACCAATTACAAGCAGAGATGAATACTAAATAACAAAGTTACAAAGTCTAACAGTAGTATTCAGGTACAGAAATTAATAATTTTAAAGGGACACTTCACCCATGGGAACATTGATCTTTATTGAAAGTGGGTCATATATGTAGTCGAAATGTAAAATTAATTTTGAATTTGGTGCCTTCTTGGCCGAGGAAAGAAAGAAAGTTACTTCAGGACGCATTTGTATGAAAGACACCAACTCCCACAATGCACCACATTGCACAGCTGCGCAAGCCACTCCCACTAATCCAGAAAGCGCATATCTGCCTAAGAGAAATAACTCTTCCGTCTACAAGGCTAGCTACCACCAGAGCTCGAAATTAATTTCACACAAAATGTCTAGTTAGTTGGCGAACTCATTAGTGAATTACTCTTCATTTGTATTTCTTTCGAAGTGGTGAATTATTGCATTGTAACGTTACCTGGATGTTCAGTCAGATGCGGTGCGAAACTAGGATAGTTCACAACACAAACGTCCGTGTCCTCGTCTGATTCACAACACAAACGTCCGTGTCCTCGTCTGATTCAGAGATTTCATCCAGGAGAAGTTGTCATTGTTGAAATTCTTTGCCACAGTCGGACTCTATCTCTGTGTTCGTAGCGGTTCGTAGTTGCATAGTGAGATCACCGGCGCCACCAGTCCGCCCTAACCCGAGCCAGTCCGGGCTCCTCGTCCGCGGCAGGCAGGTCTTCTGCCTCGGCTGCTCTTCGCTTTAATGCGGCTTATAAAGGTAGCCACAAACACCTGATTCAAGCATCAGACTTCTGAAATCCTCTTCCTCTATATCATATTGAGCACTCTCCTCCGCTATTGTCATAACTTTACATCTGTCTCCACAGCGCCTGTTAGCTTAGCTTCCAAACAAGATGGAGGATATTGCTTTTAGTTTTCAGAAAGTCAAGTCCCACCCACTGACCTGTAATAGGCCTGTAGCGTGAGCGGTTCCCGCCCCCTGGGAAAGATGAGGAACGAGTGTCTGTAGTCTCTACACTTTTCAATGAAATGTGACTTCCTGCTTATTATGACGCAAAATGATGATTTTTACGTCATAATAAGCAGGAAGTAAAACACTTAAATCCTTATTTCTCCCATCTCAGGGAAAAATGGATGAAAAATCCACATTTATTATAATATATGACTGGGTTTCTAACAATACAAAGCTTAATGCAAATGGGTGAAGTGTCCCTTTAACGTAAAGGGTAACGTAACATTCTCATTTTCCTCTAGATATTTTCCTCTACATCTCATCAACAATTTCAATTTTGGCACGCTTTGCAGCAGCTGACCACTAAGAAGCGAATGTACAGTGACGTGACGTGACTGCCAGATTCAAACTCTGCTTTCGCGCTATGGCTGGCGCTGAGCCAAAGACGGACGCGCTCAGCGTTTGTGAACTAAAGTCGACTGTTATAAGGCCTATATCATTTTAGTGATATTATTATTATTATTATTATTATTATTATTAATATTAATATTTTGTAATTGTATGGTTTTTAGTGTTATTAGTGTCATTAAATGTTTTGTTGCGGTGCTATGGAAACAAAATGCTGACGAACAACGATGCCGTTTTCATCTTGGCTCAAACAACAACTGTATGAGAATGATGCGTCTGTTATAACAAGCGCTCTTCACAATTTGTGAATGGATCACCTTGCAATTCAATTTTGATGTGGGATGTAGTTTTGTAGTCTGGTTTAAAAACATGTTCTTTGAGGAGTCATCATATGCGCGTGTCGTGATGTCGCAAGTGTGGTTATGTGGTGATGTTATGAATTTAGGCAAGGCAAATTAATTGTAGATCCTAATATTAATTTAATAACACTAGACTTCTGCCATCAGCGATATCTCTGACTATCATCGATACACCATACTATCATCTAGCGGCACAACCCTAGTTAAAACCTGGTTTTTGCATAGTTTATCTACCGTCTTCATCTCTTTGTCCAAGTGACAATGTATAATCAAATATTTGATTGATTTAAATATGTTATATAACAAATAGTTTGTGTCAATTGATTATGATTGGCTGAGCTGCATTCAAAGCCATTGTACTTTGTACCAACTACTGTTGTCACGGTACCAAAATTTCAGGAGTCTGTACCAATACCAGTCAAATTTCACAGCTCTAATTTTGACACTATAGCAAAAACTATTGGAACTAGGGGTGGGCATCTTCTGGAATCTCACGATTCGATTAAAATGACGATTCTTGGGGTCAATAAATTACTTTTCCGGCTTTGAATTTTTTAGGATATTAGTAATATTAGTAATTTTATTAGTAATTTTAGGATAGTAGCTCACACAGTAGAGTGTTAGCGCTTGCAACGCCAAGGTCATGGCTTTGATTCTCAGGGAAAGCAAGAACTGATAAGAATGTAAACGTTTAACATTCTGATAAGAATGTTTCATATTCACCTCTCACAGGATGCGCAGGCGCAGTCAAATGTGTGATTATCAGCTGGTTCGGATCATTGGCCGATCTTTTACATTACATTATTTAAGGCTATTTTCTATTCATAACAATATTGATATGGAAATGTTAAGTAAGCTTCATTTGTCCCCCATTGCAAGCCTGTGCGCTCTGTCCGGGTGCTGCACTGTTCTTTGTTCATCATCGACGCTTAGTTCGACGCATCGATTCGAATTGTTATAAGATAGAATCACGATTCATATGTGATTCATAATTGGAACCATTTTATTTTAATCACTTTTTTTATTTAACTGTTTGACAATAAAAATATAAAATTAATAAATTTTAATGGTATTAAAAATGACAAGTAAATACATAAAAAAATGCACGTAGCCTTTAAATATTGTTTAATTAAACATTGCATGAAAAAGGTCAAATTAAAAATAAAATGAAAAACAAAGGGAAACATTACTGTGTTTCTTTGATTGTCGATTATTTATTTATAAATTATTACTTTTTTGTTGCTTTGTGTTTATTTTATAAAACCTTGCCAGATTTATCTAGTAATTATTTACAAGGGCTGTCATATTCCAATAAATTGAATTGAAATAAATTGCTGGAAAAAGCCAAGCTACCATCACATCTAGGTCAACTTCAGAAAATGGATTAAAACAGTTAAATAAATCATTTTTGTTTTAGTTCGACAGCTCTCAATTTTTAAAGTGCATGCAAACATAACATAAGCTACATGGCTATTAAATGCATGATGTCTTGCTGTCTTTGTTTTTCAGTGTCTTAAAGTTGAAAGCAATTTGGTTTCTTGACACCCTCTCTGTAATAGCGTGTTGGATGAGCAAATGATAAGCTGTTTAATGTTTCGTTTGTGGTGAGAATGAAGTGTTCTCAGCTGCCATTTGTACACCATCCCTAGTTATGTTTCACACTGTGACACGAGTTGCACTGTGTGTGCATTTAAGACTCTAGCATCACTGTTTTCAGGCTGTCTGCATCCTGTGTTACCTCTATAGCTGCTTGTGTACGCTCTACCCTGCCTTCACAGACACTTGGAAGCACCTTGTGGTTCATTATGTGACCTTGATCAAAACAGTCGTGGTATTGCTCTCTCACACGGAAAGACGCTGATCGTGAATGATGCAGGGCAGGCAGGGAGGATTAATGTAGTAGATTATCCTGCAAATTATTGGTAAGTCATTCACTCTGCCGTTATGCAACAGAAATTCTTCTCTCATTGTGTGTGCTTGTTAAAGGGACCAGGCTGTATGCGTGCTTCTATATGTATTTGGCTTATGAGTGTATAGTAACTGTAGTTGTTCCTTGTTGGCCTGTTATAGATTATTTGTTTACACTCAGATTGAGTTCTTACGTGCTGTTTGGGGATCTTCTGTTTGGTTCTTCATGTTGCTTTTTGTCAAAACACGAGTGCTGAAAATGGTCTAGGCGTTGATGTACAGGTGGCTGGGTGTTGTGTCCGTACTCGGGTGTTTTGAGAGGCGGGGGATGGGTAAGATGTCTATGTATTTGAGAGCCGAGTGGAAATACTCTGTCAGGATGTCGGGTTGTAAACCAGTGTGCCGTAAATGTGTGGTTAGTGTTACTGGACACCGAACCATTAGGAAATTGGTGGTATTTCCCGTGGTTTGGACTGTGTAGCTTCAAAAATCAGGATGCGATGTTAGTGTGCCACTGTTCATTATGGTATTTATATCTCTCTTTTTTAAATCTTTCATTTATTTATTTTTGGTCAAACTTGAAAACCTCTGTATATAGTTTAATGGCCTTTTCCCATTTGGCATCCATTCAGAAACTCCTATGAATTATGGTAGTGTGGTTTATCAGCAGTGTTGGAAGGCAGATGGCTGATGATGAGATTTGAAGGTGAATATGATGAGCATTCATCGCTCTGAATGTAATTTTGCACAGAGCTGTAAGCATTTGACCCGGGTCCAAATATGGATTAAAGTGGCGGCGAGAATGCGGACAGTATAGAGAGTTTTTAACTGTGTTAGGAGGGGGTAGGTGTTTTTATTCACAGCCCGTCGCAGAGGTCAGACAGCTGCCCTGCACCGTGACCCCAAATAACCTACAGGGGCCACTGTCTGAAAGAACAATGGAAAGGTCAGATGAGAGGGGAAAGAGGGAGGAAAGGAGAGAAAGGGGGTGGTATAGAGGAGAAAACAGAAAGAGGTACTGAAAAGGGGAAATACAGTCTGACACACACACACACACATATATATATATATATATATATATATATATATATATATATATATATACACTTACACTTTACCAGCAAGCCCACTGTAGACACAATAACTTCATCTGCTGGCAGTCACTGAGTTGCTTGTGAGCAATAGTGATATTAAAAGCTTTGCTGGATGCAGGTGAAGGTGCATCCTAACAGCTGTCATATGCCATTCATCCTGCTCGACGAGTGTGTCTGTTTGTGTGTGTTTGAGCACCATATATACCGCTCCTGCTTGAAGGCTTATTCCACGAAATTCGCACATGGCTTGTTGATACAAAAGCTTGCATTTACTGATGTGTAATGTAAATAAAATATCAACCTGCATGAGGAATAAAAATGCTTTGTCATTTGCGTTTTAGATTTTAACATTTTGTGAATGGGTCTTCAGAACAGGAAGGAGATCTTTTTAAAACCTTTAAAGTGGTTGCTTGGGTCAACAGTGGTCTTTGGTGGTGGTGGACGAACACGGTCATCCACACAGACAGTACAAAATCAATCAATCTATCTATCAATCAAAAATGAATGCAAAGAAACAGTTTGTAATATATTTACTTATCCTATTTATTCATGAAATAAAAAACAACTGTCTTGACAGATCATAAAACAAAGTGCTTATAACATTTTTTAAATATAAAATATTTCTGTGTAAAAAAGTTACTTTGTGACTGATTTGAAAAGTTAGTCAAAGAATATTAAGCTAATAAATAAAGATAGTTGATATACCATTATCAGCATTTATGTAGATTCAGCTTTCAATGTTCTGCAGGAACACACACATTCACTCTGGACACAGTAATCTGTCAATTACTGTCATTTCTTTATCCTGTAAATGTAAGAAACGTCTTAGGCCTATTCAATTACACGCTGTTATCCCTTTACAGTTACCACTCTCATAAAAAAACTTGAATTAGGCTACATGTTGACTTTTGCGCTGAATATTAATTGTCTCCCCCTCTAATGCCCCCTCTAATGCGTTTTGCGTGGAGGAAAATTTTCACATATTAAACAGCATACGCATGTCAAAGCGTCTGACATCCTTGTTAAACATTACGCTAATGCATTATTGACGATTAAATTAAAGAATTCTCATATTTTTAGCAGCTTGGATCACATACCTTTCCAGCACCAGCTCACTCTGTTTCGTCCACTATTCAGATGCATTTTGTCCATAGAAATGCGTTATTCAGTGCTGTAATTTGACGTGACTGCAATAAATAATACACATACTTAAACTGTTTAAGTGAATACTCTCCAAGCCGGTCATTTTGACATATTTTGTTTGTATTTGATTGTTTAGATGCGCACACAAAGCCTAAAGTATAATTTGCTTATTATAAGTATCTGCCCTTTTCGGACACAGAGAAAGCCGCCTTGAAGTTGGATTCCAACTGTTGGAAACAGTGTCTCGTGCACAGATTATTGTGCTTAATAGCTCTTTTTATTATCAAACACGTACCGCAATTTAGCAACAGTAGAGACTGCATTTTACAACAATCCCGATTGTGCTGATTCTGACGTTAAGTTTGGGTTTTAGGGATGTGAAGGGAAGGAAGTTGCGCTAGATGGAAAACGGCTTGATTTTACTAGTTTTACCTCCAATATCTTCTTTTTATGATCCTTGGAAGCCCAAAAAAAAAAAAAAACTGTCTATTAATATCACAGGCCTAATGTGTAACGAGCCGACTGAATGTCTAGTTCTCTCGACCATCGTCACTAATTAAGCAGGGGCTTTCGTGTTGTGGGTGCTGTTGTAGCTCCTATCTCAAACACATCTGATTGGCCATTGCGTTCACGCTACACAGAGCTTTGGCTACAAAGCTCAACGCTGCAAAAACATGTTGTAATAAATAGGAACCTTTGACACTTCATTGAGTGCTCACACAGACACTAACAAGAGCATTTTAACTGCAGAAAGGCACCTCATAGAGGTGTAAAAAAGTATTGATACACTTAAATATCACGATATTATGTTTGCAGAGACTGTATCAATTAAGGGTTTCACATGAATCATGTACCTTTTTCTGCAGAAGCTTACTTTGTACAGCATAGCCTGCATACATTCACTATATTTGTTTTTATATCACACATTGCGTAGGATGCGGAATAACATTGTTTAAAATAATGGATTAAAATTCAAATACATTTTTAATGTATAAGAATTTCTAGATTTTTTAATGTGATCATTCTGAAAAAAAGAATCGACAGATTAATCGATTACTCATAATCATTAGCTGCAGCCCTAGTGTGGACATTATTCCATCAAACAACCACTGATGTTAGTCGTTCTTGATTCAAAACTAGCAGGTTTTAGCAGCCAATTTTTCCATGCCAGAACTGGAAAGGCCCATTCGGCAGAAAGGCTGAATGAGAAAAATCCATATAATCTGTGAAGAGTTGCTTTATTTGGAAGAAGATTGATCCCTACTGACAGAATGAGAAGGAAGAGCTGTGTCTCAGTATATAGTCCTGCCTTTTCCACCAGAGGATGATATACAACCTGTCTTCAGAGGATAGAAGATTGACAACATTTCTACTGTCTAAATGTGGTGCACTAATTAATACACAACATGCTTCACAGAGAGTGTCAGATTCAAACCAAAACCCAGACTGAACATTCGAGCTTAAACACTGAAGGTGGGAAATTAGAGGTGATAATGACAGTGCTGATTAAAGTGGCATTTTGTGCCGTGGGATTATGGGAGATGTTGTGGTGATGCAGATGGATGGGAAGGAACGAGCACACGGCCACTCCATCTCACGCTGTCTCTGACATTACTGGGCCAGCAGGAGGGACCTGATCCCAGCTCATCAGCTGATGCCTTTCTTCCATTGCTAACACCTCACGTTTATTACATCCATCATGACAGACAGAAGAACTGAGCTCAGCTTTTGTGAGAGTCTATAAATCGCAAGATTTCAAAGCCTAAAATGTGTGTTTGAAAGATAGAAATAAACAGTGGTTAATGGTAAGGCAGTTAGCTCTGGTTCTTTCCAGTTCTTTCAAGCTGAGTGTTTATCAGCAGAACGAGAGGCGGAAAAAGGTAGGAAGAGAGATGTAACGCAAGAGCGAGGTGGAGAGAAAAAAAGGGAGTGCGATCATACAAAAGCCAGCCACTCCTAGAAAGGGAAGAATAAAGAGTTGGGAATGAGTGAGTGCTGTGATTGAAAGAGGGAGAACGAGAGAAAAGAGAGAGAGCGAGGGGTAAGTGAGTTCATTCGTGCTGTTGGCAGGCAGCCATGAGCTTGCCTGTGGGCGTCTGTATCCGTGCCAGGGCATGTGTTTCCCCTTCTGTCTGAGGGCCTATAGTCTCTCTCTCTCTCTCTCTCTCTCTCTCTCTCTCTCTCTCTCTCTCTCTCTCTCTCTCTCTCTCTCTCTCATACAGATATCTCCCCTTTTCTTTCTCATTCCACAGGAATACTTTCCAAGTCTTTTGCTGTTCCTACTCTCTTTTCTCACTTCCTCCTTTCTTGTTATCTTTCACTCTCTCTCCCTCTTTCTCTCTCTCTTTGTTGTAGCAGTTGTGGTTTTTTGTTCACAAAGCTAGATGATGCCAGAGAACTCAGAACAGTGGTAAGTTTGTTTCCAGATTTCCACAGTTCACACTGTGCCAGTAGATCAACCAAACCGGACACATGTGCAATTCACACCCAGTGTCTTTCTTTTTAAATAAATCTTAGTTCTCTGGACTCATTTCTGTGAGTCTGGTACGTGAATCCTGTCAACAGGCACATGGTTGAGCCCATAATGCAAAACTTATGCCAATTGTAAAAACAATTTCAAAAACAAAGCTAATTGTAAGATAACAACCTCAGCGTAATTTCATTGAAAGTCTGTTCTGATGTACGAGAATTAGTATCTTCTGTCATGACTAGCAAAATACATTTGCTTTGCGTCTATGCAAATGTGTCATGAAGAGATGATTATGATCCGCAGGAATTGTGTTAATAATAGAGAAGTTCCAAATCCAAAATGCAATTTAGAAATTATTTTCTATTTCCAATAAATGGTGTTCTTTTGAACTTTCATTAAAGAATCCTGGAAAAAAATTATCATGGTTTCCACAAAAATATTAAGCACAAGTGTTTATAATAATAAGAAAATGTTTCTTGAGTACTAAATCAGCATATGTTACCCTGGACCACAAAACCAGTCACATGGGTCACAATTTTGAAATTGAGATTTATACATATATAAATAAGCTATATATATATATATTAAGTTATTTATTTCGTAATATTTCTCAATAGCATTGTTTTTACTGTATTTTTGATAAATACACACATTTAGCCTTGGTGAACATTCTGTCATAAACATAAAAAATATTTCTGATCCCCAAAATGTGAACAGTAGTGTATCTCTTTTGTTTGGATGCAGTGAAGTTATATGTGATTATCTTTAGCATCACAATCATAGATATAACCCAAAGTTTCCCTTATTAAGAAGAGGTCTTATTGCAAAAACAAGAAACACTTATCAGACTTGTGTTGTCTGTGAGTTATGTGTGATTGATTTGACACTGCATGCGGGTTCATGTGTTTGAGTCTACAATGTGTCTTCAGGATGACAAAGACTTTTTGTTTCTCCTCAGAGCTCCAAACATTCCTGGACTATTGAATCTCCTCCCCCAGCACACATACACCCAGCACAGTAAAGCACAGCTAAGCGTTCTGCTCTTTCCATGTAAATCATTCAGTGACAGACAGGAAGGAAGAAGGACGGCAGTGCGCCTCTCTTTGTGTAGTATAAGAGCCACAGGGGTTTAGAGCAGAGGATCTGACTTCGTTTTAATGTCAGCGTATTTGACAGCACTCAAGAACCTTGTTTTAGGTTGTAATGTACAGAGTAGACCCACAACTGTTCTATGTATAGAGACAGACTTCTCTCACATGGTAATTTGTGTGTCAATGAGAGGGAGGTCATGGGGCCCCTTGAGATGGCAGTGGGTTTGTGTGTTTATTGAGCAGTAGGGCTAATGACACGCAGCAACCACAGGGGAAAAGCCCATTCAGAGAAGTGTGTCTGTTTGCATTTGTTTATTAGTGTGATATCACTACCTCCAGTTTATCTGAAGCCATAGACTGTAAAGGGCTATTCTTTAACTTTTAACTAGAACAGCCTGATAGAATTAAAGGGTTTGTAAATGTCATTCCCATTGGACGTCCAGTGGTAAAGAGGTAACTGTATGGTTGATCTACCAACTTTCTACCTACCACTGAACACCACAGATCTGTATGTCATCACTGTTCCCAAGAGACTTTGCTTCACATGGGCTGTCTTTTGCTGCTAACTCGGAGGAGGCATGTTGTAGCTGTAAATGACATCACACTCTGACCCAAGTTGACCATGTCCCAGTGCACAGGTCAGAAAACAAAGATGGACACGTTCAGGCAAACCTTTATTGTGCTTGCTCTTTCAGAATACAGATGCATAAAAAAGCAGCGGTAATTTGCACAGATAATGCCGAAGTATCGTGTCCACAAATAGAGGTTGGATAGTAGTGTAGAACGGTTTGGCCAGACGGTGGAAAAAACGGCTAACGAGAAGTAAGAAAGATACACCTGTGACCAGATTTCAATGGTAAAATGCATAGTCAACAAAACTTGTTTGCCAAGTGCATGACTGAAATGTATGCACTTAATTATGTTCTAATACATTTAAAAAAAAGTTTTTTTTATTAATTATATTAATGTTGTTTGATTAATACTATCTCTAGTCTTGTGTCACCTGTTGAAGACTTCTTTAGTGAAACCCAAGTGAAAGGGCAAATGGTCTGCTACTATTTCACCTGTAGCTTACTTCAGCTTTCTGCTGTAGGAACATCCATCATACCACAAGTAGGCCTGTATTTTAACTAAACAAGTCCCACTACTTGGCATCATGTTATAAAGCAACCCTGCGGCTAACATCTGTTTACGATAGTTTTTGTAAGGTCACTGCTTTAACATTATTTGAACCCATCCTGTAGGTCTCACTTGCTTGTGATGTTTTTGCATGAGCATTGTATTCATGTCCATTGAATTCATGAACATTGCCGTGTGTGTTTGGGATTCATCCGTGCTGGGTTGGCACTCTCAACACCTGGTGCTTTGCTTTTCTTGTCTCCAGTTCACACTGTGGTGAAAACAGTGTTGATGAGGAAACACCACCTCTGATTGACGTTATCAAAATGTTAAGACTGCAGTGCGTTCTTGGCTCTCCAGTCTCTCCTGCCTGACTGTTCAGTGATGCTTAACATAGGCCTATATATTAAATATTAGATTAAAACATGGATTAAATGCATTTTATGGAAATATATAGATAAATGCAAAGTACTTCTTTGCTGCCGTTTTATTCTAGTTCAGTTCATATTTTCTCATCCATCTCAGTAGAACATGTTGTATAACTGCATGGTATTTTGAGTTAAGCATATGTATTACAGTAAGCTCTTTTGCCTGTTTTCACAAAGTACATCAATATTATATGATCCAGGCATTGTTTAATTTGATTTGTCGGTCCTCATTCAAGTAGGCTAGAGTTGTACAGAAAATAGCTAGCCAGGGATGTTACCAAGATAGTCGCTGATTAAACGGACTTGGTTTAAAGGGACTTTGAACATTAACTTTGTTTAGCCATACTATGTATTTTTGTTGTACCTGTGAAAAGGGGAGTTTTAGCATGCAGGACAGCTCACCATCTGCCCTAATGAGGATAGAAAGAGATGAGAGGGGGATACAGAGTGATCCATTCATTCACACAGTTTGCCGACATGTATGTGGCCAGCAGCAGGTGTTTTCTCTCTCTCTCTCTCTCTCTCTCTCTCTCTCTCTCTCTCTCTCTCTCTCTCTCTCTCTCTCTCTCTCTCTCTCTCTCTCTCTCTCTCTCTCTCTCTTTCTCTCAAAAAAAAGAAAGAATGAAAAAATGCCTGCAAACTAGAATTAAGCAGAGACCAAGGAGCTCCTTACTATCTGCGCTGAAGCTGATATAGTTCGCCAGCTTTGTGGAACGGTACGCGATGCTGTACTGTTTAGTGTACGACCGAATCCGGAAAAAAATGCTCAAGTGTGGTTACTCAAGATCGAAAGCGCAGCTCATTAGTAAACTTAAGACTCTGAGTAAAAAAATCCACCAAGTGAAAGGGGCTTTGCTCTTTCTCACTTGTGATCAAACTCTCAGTTGCCCTTCCTTGTTGTTTTCTTAAATTAGGTGGACTTAATCTCCAGGAGACTGTTTTTGTGTCAATAAATGTTATTATTATTGTTATTAACAATTAATCTACCATGCTTTTTCTCTTTTTCCTTCCAGGTCTGTGACTGCCAGGAGTCAACACCCCATGATGCACAGCGTTTGTGACAAGACCACACCCACTTTTAAAGTGTAGAGGAAGTTGCATCGTCAGCATGTCCTCACACCCTCAGCCAGTGCCTCAGGGGCGGAGGCCTGTGGACGCTCGTCACCTTGCTAGTTCTGTACCTCTGCAGCTGAGAGCCCATACGGTACTGCACTTACTGGCTACAAAACAAAAACTTGAAAATCCTTTTTGTGTGTGTTAATTTCTTATCCCCCCCTGTTACACTGTTATACTGTATGTTATAGTAATCTGTGTCTGTGGCTATTATACACCCTACTAAGAATGCACACACTTTTGCAACGTACATATAGATCTGAACATTGACTCTGGTGTTTGGCTCAAATTTGCTAACAAAGGATTATCCTGCTTAGGATATGACCTGTTAATCATGACCCTCAGCCAACATCTTCATTCTGCAGATTACCGTTTGCTCTTATTAACCCCACTGACATCTAGATCAGTGGGACTCAACCCTAGCCAGTAAAGTAGAACACTTCCTCATCCAAACCTTTGTTCATGTTGGAATATGTCCTTTGTCGGACACACAGCAGATGTTGTTTTCGTATATACCATTTGACTCCAAAAATGGGTCATTCTTAATATTAGTCTTAATAAAATTTAGCCTAAACTAGCAATATAACTAGTAATTGTGTAACACTTCAGAGTTTGAGACTCTTTATTAAGGTTTATTGTAATTGATGGATTAGCCTAGTTTCTGGAGTAGGTGCGTGACTGATATGACGTGAGCAATTTCATGCTAAAAGTAAGACTTTAAGCTGTAACTAAAGGGCTGTATGATATCTTTAAGCATTAGGTTGAGTTCTGAGATTTTTTTTTTTCTCCCCTTTTTTCATGTTGTAAGGAGCATGATTAAATCTGGAAACATTTCATTTAATGTAGAAAAGTATCATACAGCTTATACTTCAGCTAGTCATATTTTTCATGCAATTTTTATTTTCTGAGTTTGTGAAATGTGTTGTTCATTTTAGGATGTTGGTGGACTGGTGGACTACCACCCTCACGCTCGGGACTACGGCTCCCATCTGCCCCATGGATCCCTTTCCCAGCCTCACCGCCGTAGACCATCCCTTCTGTCTGAATTCCAGCCAGGCAGTGAAAGGTACACACACACAAACAAATAAACAAACATTTTGTGGCTGCCACAGTTGCTTCGCATTGAGATCTTGTCTATTCAGTCCTGTCCATTTATGGCTTTGACCACAATGACCAAAATAGAGGGGACTTTCACTCTCATTCATGATGCTGCTTTAGGGAAGCATTTAGTAGTACTGGACATAAAGTCCTGTTTTGTCACTGCCCATGTCAGTTTTACTCTGCATTCTTGGCTCAAGGAGGTGACTGAAGCAGTCTACTGCTCTTGTGTAATGCTTATGCAATGGCACTGTAGAATGTCACCTTCGATATGAGTGGATGAATTTTCTTTTAGCATGGTCTCTGAAGTGCTACTCCAGTGGGAATGCCTGTGCAGTCCTATCAAAGAAGAAGTCATATTAGTTATTTAGTCTGCATATGTTGCCATAAACATGAGTTAGTTTTTCACTTAAGCTCGGGACACACCAAGCCGACGGTCAGCCGTCGGGCAGTTTTTGTGCGTCGGCCGACTACGTTTTCTCAGTGTGTTCCGCACGGTTCTGCACAGTCGGCTGAAATTGGTCCTCGTCTGCTTTTTTCCGGCCGATTCGACATGTTGAATCGGCGCCGGGCCGTCGGTGAGAGAGAGAACTCTGATTGGTTGGTCTGCTTAGTGAACGAGTCAGTGCATAATAGCAAAAAAAAAAAAAAAAACAGTCAAAATGGTACAGATAGAAGGCTGTTCTAATGTTACGTCATATTACCTGAGTGTTCCTTGGCGAATATTTCAATATTAACACGAGCGGAGTGGAATAAAGTTTGTGTATCTGCAGCCTGCAGCATCGGTTTCCCCTTTTTGAATGACAAATATAGATGAATATATCTTCAGAAATAGACGCAGGCACAGAACGCGCATTCTAGCTGACAGTCGGCTGTAGTTCTCTCGGTGCGTTCAAGTGCAGCTTTTTTCCCCCGATGATGTGTCCTGGGCTGGGTTTCCCGAAACCTTCTTAACGCTACGTCATTCTTAAGTTGCACCTTAAGCTGTAGCTTATCGTTAATACGTGTTTCCTGAAACATTCTTAGTTAAGTATACCTTCTGTAAGTCATACGTTCGGAAGGTTGGTCTGGACCACTCTTAGCTTTACCTTATCACTGTTGCAGGTCTATACGAATATAATTCTGAAGTTTTAATATACCTAGTAGGGCTGGGTATCGATTCAGATGTTACAATTCGATTCGATTTCGATTCACAAGCTCTCAATTCGATTCGATTTCGATTCTCGATTCGATTTTTCGATTTCGATTGTAAATTAGATTTCGATTCGACTCAATGAATATTTAATACAAATCCTATATTTATTAAAAAAAGAAAAAGAAAAGAAAAGTGAACATAAGTTTTCAAGTGTTTAATTAATAAAAATAAATTAAGAGCTACAAACCTGTATATTAAACTCTTTTTATTTTAGGTACAATTGGGTACAGTTAAAACAGAACCCAACTCTATATTTCAAATGCATACAATGAATAGACAGGATTTGAAAAATTGATGCTGAAAATTGGACAAGTCAGAACAGTCACATGTCTTTATCAAACAGGTTAACAATCCTCATATAAACCCATATAAAAACATTGCATATAATTTGTATCTGTGCCCTTTCTGTCTAACAGCTAGGCCATATACAGAAATTGAATAAAGTTATATAACAGTCTGCGGTGCATTAATTATAAATTATATATAGACTAATCAAAGTTACAAAAGTTCTTTAGTCAAGAGCAGTGAGTGTTTTTGTCTGTTCCCTTTGTTCTTTGATTAACTTTAACGGCAGAGATAATTAGTGGCTACTGTGTACTGTCCCTTTAAGACCAGCCGCTGTTCTCAGAGACGCGGCTCTCACACACGCCTCGTTCTCTCAAGAGTCATAACTCTTCACGTTCATCATAAGACTGCTCTTATGTTATGAAAATACTCAACAAAAAGACATTTTGGCATAATTGTGTGTGTTATTGTTCGTTCAAGAGCGAAAGATAACTCTATTCTGGGCTGTCTTGTGCGCACGCACGATATCATCGCAAGTTGTTCTGTGTCGCAGTCAGGACATTCACAGGCAGCGAGCTCTTTTTTGTCTTGGCGCGCATGAATGGTTTAAAAGCGTTTGCATGAATAAGATCTAGTGTTACATGAATACATGTAACACTAGCCAAAGGATGACCAAAAATGAACAGATGCTGCATTAATTGTGTTAAAAGCCCAAATTTGTTTATTTCATATAAAATCGCAGCATTTTGCGTCATATAGCCTAATTGCTTATAGGCTTGACATCGCGATTGCGATATGATTAAACGTTCAGCACTAGTTGAGGTTATTTTATGATTTAGATAAAACTAACATAAAATCTCACAGCATTAGCTATAAAATGGAGTTTGCAAGCCTATGAACAGTGGAGGAAACCTACTTGGGTAATATATTAAATAAAGATGGAAAAAAATCGATTCTTGGCGTTTGAGAATCGATTTTGAATCCACCACATTTTAAAAAACGATTAATCGAAAAAGCGATTTTTTTGCCCAGCCCTAATACCTAGACAGTGCTCAATTAGGCTAATTTGAGTGTTTTCATGCAAATAATAAAATTGTCATTATACGGATTGTTGTTAGATTTTTTATTATATTATCCAAAGGTACATCAGCTGCCGAACCATTAAAGGCTTAATAGTCTATTTAAAGGGATTGATTGTGGTGGGGAGTTTACTCAAACTATGGCAGCGATACAGCGAATAGTTGTTCTAAAAGACGGCGCCGTTTGCGGAGCGCTTTAAAAGGCCAGTGAAAGCATACTGTCAGTTAAGTCTTATTCGGACGCTAATTGTTTATCATGGGCTCGTATGGTATTTTAAACAGTACAGGGGTAAGTGATTTTTATTGCCGTCCGAATCCATAATGTCAGTGTTTTATCTCACCCAACCCGCGTAAAAATCCATGGCCAAATAGTTTTTTGACAAACAGGTCGTGTGGCAATTTAATTGCCGTCTGAATCCACATCTCTGAGTTTACAAATATACTTTGGGCTTTAGGGCTCAAATTTCGGCGCGGGATTGCGGGTATTGCACATCATTTTAATAATTCCCGCAAGTCTCCCACATAATGCGGGAAATTCCTGCAAACATTGATTCACTTCAGCATGTAGATTGTATGAGTAAATTAATCCACACAGATTATAAAATCAAATCAATAATTAAAAAATGTTCTGGGAGATGCAATTTCACAAACACCGTGAGTGTTTAGCGGTGCTGCTTTGTCTTCTCTTTCTCGTCTCTCAAAATAGGTTGCACAATGCAAGCGTCAAGCGATACTACACTCTCGCGTTTAAAGTCCGTGTGAACCGGAAGTTGCAAACGACTTTTCTCCAGTGTTGTGACGCATTTCCCAGTGAAAAGGAATATTGAACAGAGGGCAGGGTTTTACTCTAGCGCTCCTCCTCTCCATCTCTCGCTCATTACAGACTAACGATTTGAGGGGAGTGGTTAAGCGTTTCCCAAACCAAGCCGTCAAACCTACGTCATCAGAGAAGGAACGCCATTCCAGACCGGAAGTAACTTTTCAGACTTTGATTAAAGATTACGACGGCAAGCAATTTTTTTCTGTGTATTAACTTGCACGGATTAATTGTTCACCACAAGACTAGTAATATGCGCTAACAAAGTAAATAGGGTCAATTTTGATTTCAGTTGGACTTTAAGAGTCGGGACATGACGGAATTATCGCTTGCACAATTGGGCCAGCATTGCATCGTAACTAAAGTTTATCATTTTCACTTTTTAAGTCTTACCAGTTTAAACATTCAAGCGATTTTAAACTATTCCGTACTCGCACGCTCTCTGAGAGATGGTTTTCTCTGCATGCACACAAAGAGCTCGCCAGTAACAAAAGTTCTTTTTGCTGATTATATTGCTCTAACAGTAGCCTGGGTGCCAGCCCGAACCCCGCCCACAACATTTTTTGGTCGGGAAGTTCGGTCTGGACTCGATCCGTTGAGGAGTAATTATGCTCGGCTCCCAGAAGGCCGGGCCAATCAAATTGCCAGGGCGGGCTTTAATCGATGATGGACAGATGATCTGCGGTTACGTAATCACCCACGTCACCAAAGAGCGCTTAATTTGAATTAGTTTACAACAAAGAAGACTGCTGCTGGAGAATTGAGATTTCACGAGTTCACACTTGCAAATAAGTCAGATAGAATAAATGCGTATATTAGATTTCACGAGTTCACACAAATAAGTCAGATGCGTATATGACGTGCTGTCCGAGGAGAGGGCTGTGGGCTCGGTAGCCATACTCCCCCCGGTATTCCTGGTTGTGAGAGAACAAGCCAAGACAAGAGTGAGGATTCGGGGTGGTGGAGGGATGCTGAAAAACTGTCAGGGAGTGTTAGGTAAGTTGACAGAATGAATATGCTTCCTCATGCTGATATAGGGTACATGGTATTGTTTGATGACAAGTTGATATTGGATTGATTATTTGTACGTGTTCCTCCCGAACTTTGTTTATGAAACATCATGTGTAGATTCCGCCATCGCGTCTGTTATAGAAGATATCCAAAGCGCATTCATTTTAAAAGAGGAACAGAGAGCCGCGACATTTTGTTGGTTGAAAATATGAATGAAGAACATGCGTCATTTACTCCGTTGCTCTGATTGGTTGTAGGTCTATCCAATTGAGTGCAGAGTTTTGTTTTTTTTCCTGGTTCAGTTGAGACACGCCCCATAATTAAAGTCCTATGGAGCAGTATCAGACTCACATTCTGACTAGAATATGAGTATGACGAAGTCAGGCTACTCTAACAGGAAAAAACATGCAAAATTGTGTCAAAATTCTGGTCTTGTTTAGTATGCTTGTAAACACAGTCGGTTATGTCTTACTATAAATAGGCATACAATGCGTGACAGTTTGACAGACAGTATAATGAAAACAGTAATGGATCCGTGCACTAGTTCTTAAAGTGACATCAGCCATATGTGTCTGTCTTCTTTACTGTTGTTGTCAAAACAACAAAAGGTAGCTTTAATTGTAAGGAACCAGGATTGATAGCCTATGTATATAATTTAGTCAGGACTAAAAGACTATCCAGTGTTATTGTACATTTGAATACTTTATTCAGTTTCTGAATACTAGTGTTAGACCTACCCAAAAACGTATCTCTTTATATGTATCTTTATTCTATTGTATTTATTTGTGCTACTTTTTTCAATTTAATTCAAAGATTGAAATCAAGCTTCCTTGTGTTGTGTAAACTCTTAACAACATTATCCCATTGTAAAAATGCAATGAGTGAGCAAACATTTAAGTGAGATAAATGTAATAAAAAAAACTGTCTTAAACCTATGCTAAATGCTAAAGTAAGTGTGTGTGGGTAAGATGTGTATGTCTGCTCTTCCCCACTGTGGAACTGTTTGCTTGCTTTTTTGATTGTCGTTCAACAGTAAAATGAAAAACAACAAGTGCAAATGAAAATTTTGTAGCACACACAATCAAATATTATACAGTTAAAAAAAAAAAAATGTATGGAGTAGTAAGGCTGCATAATATGAATCAAAGGATCGAATGCACCTGGATCAATTGCAGACCTTTTTATTTTGGTCAAGTTTTGGCTGTGTAAATTGTGGTCTGCCTTTGGTCTTTTAACCTCTTAAGCTCCTGGACCATTTTTGGGGATTTCCGGCTGGATTTTCCTACCCAAATTGAAAAGCCTCCCATTTCCACATTTTTTTTTCAAAATAGACAATTTTGGTGTCATTTTACAGGAAACCCTTTGCAGTTTCATAAAACAGTGCTAAAAGTGATAAACATTTAAGTATAAGTTGTCTGAGCTGTAATAAACCCCCCCAAAAAGAGGCGCTTTTAGATTTTTTTTATTTATTTCAAATTCATTTTTGAAAGTGTATAACTCAGGCCCTGTGGGCTTTAGCACCATGGCTGTTTCCTCTAGATGCCAGCAAACACTGGGAAAAAGAATTTTTTTCTCTCTAATAAAAAATGAAAAAGTTGTTCATATTAATCTAAAGGAAGGAATATTACCTTTTTTTTTTCAATGTAATTTCCACCTACCCAAATCTAAACTCTGCTCATACCCATATCCAGTGGTATATATGCAATATTCCAGTGTAATTTTACAGAAAACCCTTTGAAATTATATAAAACACTGCTGAATGTGATAAATATTATAGTATATGTTGTCTGTGCTATAATAAAAAAAAAAAAAAAAAATAGGCGCTTTATGATTTTGATCATTTTATTCTTTCAGAAGATACAAGACTTATCATTTTTCAAATTATATGCCTAAAATCTGTGGTCTATTACAATCTAGAACAGGATCCTCATCCTCCAGATTTATATCATTCATTTTATGGGCATCAGTTTTGTCACCTGTGTTGTGCATCACCTCAACATTACCGGCCAGCCTCCTGGAGATCTGATGCCAGCTGTGCCCACAGTGCCAATCTTCAACAGAACCTGAAACAAAGAAATCACTGTTTATATATAGTTTCTGCACTGTAATAATATCCATTTCACAATATCAAAATGTAGATTTACTGAAATTACCATTTTATTCAACTTATGCAAAGTTGGAAACTATTGCGCAATCATACTTTCCATATCCAAAACGTTTGACATTTATTTTCAAATAATAGTTTATCAGATTGGTTGCTGTGCTTTCACATTTCAAACTAACAATAACTTTATCAAAAAATATATATAAACATTGTAAATGCTGAAAAACCATAAGATTATACGACCCAAACGCACAGTGCGTCTTGAGAGTGCGCACTCAAAACTTCTCCAAATCATCCATTTAGAAACCAGTTGCACTTCCAAAGATCGCTTTTATCAATGCCATTGATGCTTTTATCTTTCTAGATGCAATTCTAGAAATCAAAACAGTTCATAATAAAGATGCACCGATTGATCGGCTGGTGACCGGAATTGGCCGATTTTCACGTGATCGGCCATGACCGGCGACCGGCCGGTCAGTCTGACATATGCCGATTTTATGCCGGTCAAATGCACTCGGGCGCCGCATGATTAACCTTTTGAGCGGTACGGTCTCATATATGGGATTTTTATCTCTGTGCCCCTGAGAGTACGGTGCCACATTTATAATGTTCAGTGACGTCGCATAACTGCCAGATTCAAACTGTGCTTTCGCGCGTTGGCTGGCGCTGAGCCAGAGTGGGACGCGTTCAGCGCTGTCATATATCACAACTAAGCAGTGTTTTCAACCTCATAATGTTTATTTTAGGCTTCATATATTTAAATACACATAAGCACGAGTAAAACAATACATTTGGAGTTTGTAAAATACACACTGATGTCTGTGGAAGCAGCAATAACAATCTATTCAAATATAATTTGCCGACATGTTTTATTCATATCAGACAAACATAGTGGAAGTAACTATAAAGTTTACTCTATTCTTCTCAGTTCACCGGCCACTTTCTTGCATTTATTTCAGGAGAAACTGATGAATTCACGTGCTGTAAATCCGACTGACAGGACAACATTGCGGCGCCCATCTCATGTTATAGATCAAGATTATTTATAAAGGTTTTTAATCGACCAAACACACTCACTTACACGTATTTGAGAATCGGAATATCAGATAGGCTAGTTGATGACATGGTAAGCAAGTTTGTGAATATTTTGAATAAAAAAGGAAAAGCGAAATAAAAGCGACACATCTGTCATACAGTATTATTGTGGCTGCGGTGTATCGCGTGACGCGTCGCCATGGAAACATTAAAGGGAACGTTCGCCTTGAAAAAAACTCACTCTGGGGGGTGGGGTTGTCAGTTAGAATATTTTAAACTTATGTGTGAAAGGGTTAAAGAAAAGATCGAAAATAAATATTTGTGTGTGCTGTAAAGTGGTTAGAAAAAAAATGTAATCGGAATCGGCTAAAATTGGTATCGGCAGGTCAAACTCAATGAAAAATCGGAAATCGGAATCAGCCTAGAAAATTGTAATCGGTGCATCTCTAGTTCATAAACTATAATAACACACGCAAACTCGCGGATATTTCAGTCAACAGAGAGCTCGCGCTCTCACCCGGAAGTGATCAAGGGAGCGCGTCCGTCTCTTGAACTCGCGTCGGTCAGAATATCCTCCTGTGAGAGGTCCGACTGATCTGGGACGTGAGCTTAGATCCGGTTAGATATATATACTAAATACTTGCCTTAGCAGTAGCACAAGTAAGGCTCGCGCCTGTAAATAGATGGCTTGGAGATTCGGTGTTTGTGCTCAGAGCGCATCTCCTCTCAGTTCATTCGAAAAGGTTTTTCTTACCAACGAAAGCTCACAGAAACGTGAAAATGGTCTCATTTGAAAGATAACATCCTATGCTAAAAGGTGATATAGATTATGTGGCTGTTTGCGGCTGACTGTGATACTTTTCTGTGTCATCTCTGTTTGATTCTATTTCACTGCGCGATCCTTTTGAAGATATTTCGATCTATGATTTTCTCACAATGAAATAAACTACATCGCCAAATTCCTTAGAAAGAATGAGAGCTTTCTTGTGATATATGACTTGACTGTTTTGTGAAATATATAAAAAATAAATATTTGTAGAAATATTTCTTCGCAATCATAAAGCGGAAATTTTTGCCTGGGACCAATGCATATTTAAGCTAATATTTCATTTGATATGTATTATAAAAACTAAAGTGATGGTATTCTTTGTAAAGTTTAGATTCTAAGCTTTCAAATGATACCATGAATTGGGTGATACCTTATAGGGAAGCCTATAAAAAGAACGTATGAACAGTATAACGAAGATTTTCGGACTTGCTACCGGGATCGTGGAGTTTTAAAGACATAAGCCTTTTTTTGTTGTTTTGTGATGACATAAGTGATAGGGGTTGAAACAGTGTTTTGTGGTCTAATCACCTTTTATCCTCTGCAGAACGAGAGATAATAAGGGATAGAGGGAGATCAAAGCAACATGGATGGAAAGGAAAAGGGTTGGAAAGTGTGCTAGTGAAAGAGTGAGATGGAATGATGGTAGAGGGAGAAAAGGAGAGACAGAGAGCATGGCAGCAGTACAAGAGCAAAGTTCCTCTACAATAGTTCAAACACTCAGCACGCATGATCTGTCCTCAATTCAGAATGAGGTCAGGGGCCAGTTAAACCTCTCTCTGTGTCACTCTCTTGTCAGTGTGACTGTGTGTATGACGAATTCTGCCTGCGGATCAGATTATCTTGCCCTCTCACAGAAAGAGAGCGAGAGCATGGATGGAAGCTGCAGTGTGAAATTATGTAAGTGCCAAGCACCTATTGAAATTGGGTGATTTTGGTTATAGTGTTTCAGTATTTTTCCTCTACACACTGTTTCACAGATTGTGTTTTGCTAATGTACGTGCCACCTTTGCTTTGGTTTTGATTAGTTCCACCAGTGAACCCACCAGTGAATTCACCAGTGCAGAGAGACAAACAAACTTGAACACACTTCAATTCCAGACACAAACACACCAGGGCTTTGATGTGATCCTGTCACTCTTTTCTTCTGTTCCGTTGGAATTATGATATTTTAATTAGGGCTGTGACGATAACCGCATTCCTGCAATACCGCAGTAATGAGATGCCTACCGCGGTGGTGAGGTCATCACCGCACCTTTTTTTTCGGGTATTTAATTTTTATTTAACTTTCTTTTTACAGATAATGTTCAATTAAATACACAAACAAAGGCATAAAAGACAAAAGCATAACATAAACAGCTGGAGTTAGATTTTAATTGCAAGTGCTTATAGCGATACTTCTCTTATGTGGTATAGGCTATAAGTTACAGTTAATGGCGCTAGCAGCCGGATGACATTATTCAAACAGAACATTGGTGACTGGCAAAAGAAGAGAAAGCTACTGAAAGAACAAGCCGAGCGCAACATGCCCCAACATTGCTTAGTTCTGGTTGGGCTAAACTTCGATTCCTATTTCTTTAGGCATTGTTTTTCGGGTAACAGTCCAAACGCAACTTGTTGAAACTTTGAATAATTTATTGTACAAAAACGGGTTACAAACGATGACAAAAACTGTTCCATAATAACTATTAATCTCAAAAGATATTGAAAAAAACAACAACAAAGTTATAGAAATAAATATTATTTCATGTTATTGTTGATAATATGTTTATTAGCCTGTGTTAATAATTAGAATTTTTCAACGCAAAAAAAAATCAAACGAAATGGCCTATTGCATCATCCCGTAAATAACTGGGCAAAACTTATGGATACTAGGGATGGCCATTTCAAGCAAAAATAATATTCGATGATCGCTGGGAATTATTCGATTTTTATTCGAAAATTGTACCTCTCCCCCACATGCTCACGGTAAAACAGCGTTCGCTCAAACCCCGCTCCGACATTACATTTCTCTGTACTGTACTAAACGTATTGTAGCCATTAAAGAAACGCTTTGTTTCATATTTATGTTTAAATAATAGCCTATACTGTTATTTTTTTATTTTATTTAATCTATGTTGATTATATGAAAAGTGAATCTCTATAGGCGCATTCACTGCGAAGATGGCGAGTCAGCATCGTTAACTTTATCTTTGCAGCCGACAATGACACAGAAAACAATAGTTTATTAATGAACAATTAAAATGTATCCTTGCTATATTTGACATATTCATAATCATTACTTTTTCCGGTTGTTTGTGAAAGCTTTTAGGTGCGTTATTGGCGGGGGTGGAGGCGGGTTAACTGCCTAACCGCGTGATTTGTTGCTGCTTCACTGCGCTAAGGAAAAAGGGCAGTCTCACGTAGCCAGACCTTCAGACTGACGGCAGAAGGTCTGGACTCTATCGCAGCTTTTCTTGGCCAAGGGCCGCCCAAGAGGACGTTTGACTGACATGTAACGCAACCAATCACAGTTCATTTTATTCCGCATCATGTTTAGGTGCATGAAAATATAATGATGATGTCTCTACAATAACAGAACGGTGTGCATCTAATAAATTAGAGAACGTGCAAGTTTACTGCAACAACGGAGCCGCGAACTTCACATACTTTTGAAAATCCAGCGTTTATTTGACCCTGATAAGCGCTCATTGTCAAGTTGTAAACACAATGGCGCGCTTCCACGAGGGGTTTTGGCGTCACGCATTTGTTTCCAGGCGGACTTTTAAAGAACGCGACACACGTCTCGATGACGTCCTGTAGAATTCAACCAATCAGATTGCGACTTTGAAACCCCTGAAGTGTTTCCAGAAAAGTGTACCATATGCATCAGATGGGTGTGACGTCTGAGGCTAGAAAAAGGGGGGCTCGAGCCCCTGCCCTTTTTCAAAATTAATCAAAAGTGCCCCTCTCAAACAAATATCAAAGATAACATCTAACAAAAATTATTTTGATTATAATTAACATGACAATGTGTAAAAAACTTTACGTTTCTGTCAGTCTGAGGTGTCGTTGCCAGAACGCGTTGCTATGGGTTGTCACTTGCTTCGGACTTGACTGAGGGGGTCAGTCTCCGTTTTTCGAAGGTTTAAAAACTCTGGAGTAATGTGGACGGCAGGCGTAACCGTAGCAAAAGTTATGCGTTTTAAAGCGAAAATGCAACACGCAAAATGGTGACGTGAAAGGATTTTATTATTTTGACATTTTTGATAAGTATGCAGCAATAGTATGATCATGATCCTTCAGAAATCATTCTAATATGTGGATTTATTATCAATGTTGGAAACAGTTGTGCTGCTTAATGTTTTTTTGAAACCTATGATACTTTTTTTCATGATTCATTGATGAATAAAAAGTAAAAAAGAACAGCATTTAAAGCTACAATGTAATTTTTTTCGCCGCTAGGGGTCGCTAACCTCTTATAATAACAAAGGCGAAGATCGATAACACATAAGCGGAATCATGGAACTTGATCTAAAAATGTTAATGGAAAATAATGTTTATGGATGAGTGAATACATTCATGTTTTTTAACATGACTGTGGTATGAAGCAGGTCGCGATCGCTAATGAGAGACAGATATCAGTGCCACACACGAGTCCCGCTAATATAAAGGAATGAGGACATTTCTTTCTACCGAAAAGTGCTGAATTACTACTCAAACTTGTCAGTTTATAGCCGCTTTCCGACCAAGTAGTTACAGGAACTTAGTTCTAGGAACTGTCCACTTCTAAACAGTTCTAAGAACTACTTTCCCCCAAACTCGGTTTTGCTGTTTGCGTTCGCACTGGCCAAGTGGCCATAGGAACTGGTAGGAGGGGTAAGGGAGTGACGCAAGCACGGCGACTTTTATTTTGACGGCGCGACGGACCTTTATTTTGGCGGCGCTGAGAACGCCAGAGTAAACAATGCTCGCATTCTCTGTGTTTATTAGTTAGCAATCTGTCTAACAGTACTGTTTAATATCTTATTAGATAGAACTGTTATAGAAAGTAGACAGTATATGAAAAAAGGTTATTAGCCTATGCCGTGTGGTTGATGTCCAGTGTTGCTAGCTGGGCAGATAAACATAATCATGTTTGGCTTGGTCCCCTCAAAGTTGCGTTGGATTTTCTCTTCAGCATAAAGGTTTAGAGACCCATCTATCACTGTTTTCCATGTTTGTATAGTTAGTTTATGGAGTAAATATAGGCTATAATCTGTGTGTTTACATTCTAGCTGTTTTAAAAATGGCGGGTGCTGGTGTTCCGCTTGCGTTCGGTCAATCAGCGTACACTAACGTCACAGATAGTTCCTATAGCGCTGGTTTAGACCCTACTCTGAAGTAGGACCTAAATTAGTTCCTCCAAATGGAGTTCCTAGAACTAAAATCGTTCCTAGTTCCTGCGGTGCGAACACGCCGACATCCGGGTACTTTAGCCAATAGTTCTAGGAACTGTGAAAAGGTTCCTCCGGTCGGAAAGCGGCTTATGTAACAAATTGAAATTGTGAGGTAACGCAGCACTGTTTCACTTGGTCTGCACTATCATATAAAACTGCATTTGAGTGTGTTGAAAGTTGAAAGTTATAATGTTATTCTATGTGTTAGTTTGTTGGCTATATGAGACTATAGCAGTAAGCTAGATCAACATTAGAATAACACACTGATCATATTCTAACATTTCATCACGTTGAACTATATAACATTGATTCGTTTTATGTACATTTGCTCACCTGTCTAATAAAGTACATGCAAGAGCGGCGTCTCTGTCAAGTCGAAGTTTGTCGTGGACGTGGAGCTCTCGGCATCTCTAAAACGCCACGCCGATATTGATCCTCGTTTTATTTCTCTTTTTGTCCCAAAGTCTGCTTGCCATGGTCCATAATGTTTGAACGAAACAACAACAGCGTGAGCGTGCCGCTAGAGACGTTACACAGTTGTCCACGTCTGTTGCCATGGTTACTATGGCAGTACAAGCGGAAACCAGGGATAACACGGATATTATGTCATTGACAGGCGACAAGTGACAAGGGACACTATTTTAAAATTGTGAATTTCTCTGAATTTACAAATTCTTTGAAAGAAATATATAACACTGTGCAAGTGGTTTTTGGATATTTTGATACAAAATCCTTGCATATTGTACCTTTAATTAAAATTGAAATTCTTTACTATAATTTTTTATCAATTTAATACATTCTTGCTGAATAAAAGTATTAATTTATAAAAATAAAAATAAACTTTTGAATGGCGTCTTGAATGGTATTGGTACAAAATATTTATATTTTAAATAAATGCTGTTCTTTTTTTTTTCTTTTTTTTTTCTTTTTAACTCAGAATCCTGAAAAAGTATTAAAGGTTATAAGTATATTAAAATAGAAAACCGTTATTTTAAATTGTAGTAATGTTTCACCATATTACTGTTTTGTTTGTTTCTGTATTTTTGATCAAATAAATGCAACCTTGATGAGCATATGCCCCTTTTTTACATTTGAGCCCCTGCCCCTGAGGAATTCTCCGCACGTCCCTGCTGCTTGGCCAGTTACATCTTATTTGCTGGCATTTTTTTATTATATATATGTATGAAATTGCCCATCCTACTTTCTAGCTATCAGTATTGATATCATCTAGAAACCCTATTGTTTCAGTTTCAACAATTTGGGTTATTCACACAATGCAAGTTCAATCAAAACCAATTCCAATGTGACTTTGGTTCTTTGAACTGTCTGACTCTGATTCCAGACCATGATTGAGCAGTTGTATGTGATTATATAATAAGGAACGCGGTCTGACATCTTTTCCTTTCCTCGCTTCAAATGCTCTTAAAGTGTCTCGTTTTGCCTGTAGTATTCATATATCATTATAATGTTCCTGCTCTCTGTTTCATTGTCTGTGTGGTGTGGTACTGGCACGCACGCATGCATTTACGTCAGCCTTTGTTTGTATTAATCACGCTCTGTGCTGGAGTCTGTGTGTACTGTTTATTTAAGCTGGGTAGACCATGTAATTGATATGAGGGATACACCCAATCTTGTTCTAAACGTACAACGAGTACAGTCCACATATTTAGGCACACCCATTTATACACAAGCGCTATAGTTTTAAACCTCAGTTGTCTAGTTTGTCTTAATAATCTTAATGACCTTATTTCACCTCTAATTGTTTCTTACTTATTTAAATGCAAAGTATGTGCAAGATATTGTTGATATTAGTTTTTATAAATGTATAACAGACACAGTCTGCAGTGTGCGTGATCTGTGGGGAAACTAATGCGGATGTGTAGATGTCTAGGGGTATTGCGTGCACGTGTGTATTTTTATGTGTCTGATCTCTGGCTTTGGCACAGGATGGCAAAGTCTTTTTAAGCTGTGTGTGTGCGTGTGTCCATGTGGTTTTAGTGTGATGTGTACTATTGCCGTTTAGGGTTATTGGGTTTATGTGTGTTATATGTGTTTGGTCTTGATCAGTCTGAGCTACAGGATGGCCTGTGAACCACTTGATCACACAAAGTACAGAAACTCACCCCATTAGTGCCTCAATCAAAATGTGTACATGTAGGGCCGCACGATTAATCAAAATAAAATACGTTTGTGTCGCTTATAACGTGCATTTGGGAAATCAACATGCAGCAACCATAAGTAATGTAATTTTACAGTTGTACTGTTCTCTCATAGCCTGGAAATCCAGACCTAAATCTAAAAGATTAATGGTCTGGCGTCGACTAATGAAAATCGCCCAGCTCGAGGGGCGGCACCAAGCATGCATTTGAAAATCTCACTGCACGCAATTGGATAACACTACGACCAATCACAACAATAAACCCCATACGCTTAGCTGCCAGCGGAGCTAACTGGTAGATTAGACTCTTACCGTATCCGGTCGGCAAAACATCAAAAACGTCCTTCTTGCAAAGGAATGATTCGAGCTGCGTCTTCTGTTCCTGTTTTAGATAAAAAGCCACGTCTAACTCGTTCATTGTAGCGGCCAAAGCCGTTTCAAACAACTGATATTCATTCATAACCATCTTGCAATGTTTACTAATGACTTGGACGTCACAGCGCTGTCCTCATCTATTTAGCTCGCCTCTGGCCCGCCTATATCAGATAACCCGATGTGATTGGTGCAGCTCAGATTGAGGGGCATATTTAATGAGCAACATTATCGACACCAGAGTAACTCGCTGAGCAAATTCAACTTGTGCTCTCACGAGAACTCTGGATTACCAGGGTAGTTCTCTGAGTGTGGTGCTGTTCAGTTATTACTTAGTTTCTTTTTTGACAGTGAAATATTACAATAGTAATGTCTTATTTAAATAATAATAGTAGTAATAATTATAATAATAATAATAATAATAATAAAAATATTATTCTTTTTATAATCATATCAATATATAATCCCAAACTTTGGTCTGGGCTGAAGCATTGGCATCCAATCACACTCAGTATTATTGCTGCGTTGTAGAATCAGATATAACACAGGAAGGACAGATGTTTGGTTGATTTAAAGCGAGAACAAGAGATGTGTGTATGTGAGATTGATGTGAATAATGTATTTGTGTGAGGTTCAAGCACCTCTCTTTTCCTCTATATATCGCACGATCTTTCCACCACCATCAAGGTCAGTTCACTACTCGCACTCTTGTGTGAAAAGGCTCACTCCTGTACCAAGCACCGCAAGGCACCGTTGCCTCCAGCACTCAAACATTGCCATGGTTATACTCATCTTTGGTCCGAGAGGCCTGTACTTATTCGATGATTTGTGGAGTAATTGCAGAGATCATGACCTGTCCTGACTGGTCTTGTATTACTGGTTGTTTCATTGGACCCATCCTTAATGGATGTCTAGTGCTGGTGATAAATGCTGGTTCATATGTCTATGAGGATTCTCAGTCATCCATGACATTGTATTGTATTTTGTAGATTTTATTGGACAATGTTTATTTTCCCTCAATTGTTAGAAATAAATATGTTATGAGTGTTGTCTAAAGTCAACTTTTTAGGCAGTGCAGCCTTTCCAAAATTTAGTTAATTAATGCAGTAATTATTAATTGTTAGTTGATGTTACACATTTAGTTTGACTTCATTCTGGTATGAAACACCTACTTTTTCATGATCCAATTAATTCCCAATGAATAAAATGAAGTCTTGCCCTCCTTATGAATATGTGTCTTGTATTACTGGAATCATATTCACCCGTCTGAGGTCTGTTGTGTTTTGTTGATGTAACTGCTGTTAAATGTCAACTTAAGTATGTGTAAAAATGATGAATTCACTTGGTCAACCTGTTCATCCTGACATTCTTTTGAAATTAGGTTAATTCACTTCTCCTGCTCTTTTCTTCCTCTACAGAGGTCAAGAGTCCCACATCCGATATGAACACATTTACCTGCAGGACCACAGCAGCCAATCAGAAGTGGAGTACTCTGAGATGAAGCGTCCTCGCCTGGAAATCGGGACGGATTCTCTTATTCGTCACTCAGCCCATCGTCAGCCCCTCAATGTGGGTGGAGCTGAGGAAATGGCAAAGGTCAGCAAATCTTATTTACAGACTGTTGTTAAAACCCAGATGCCAGATTAGTACCTATTGCTAATTACTGGATATTTTTGCCTTTGGCTGGAATCAAGATACCAGTGAATTGCCAATTACAGTCTACAGCCAAGAACTTGTTTTAACTTTTTGTCTAAAATCTACACTACGACTCAAAAGGTTAGGGTCAGTAAGATTTTTTTTTTTTTTTTTTTTTAATGAATACTACAATGATGCATTAAATTGCTTAAAGGTATTTGTTCAGTGGTTTTGTGTGATTTGCAGCAAGCACAATATGGAACACAATCTGGCTGTCTATCACACACATGCGGGGAAAAAACTAAATTCAGAATCGTGATGCATAGGAGAATAAGAAGCTTTAAAATTAACGTTCTTGCTCTGAATCCTCAGGCTTGTGCGTTGCGATTATTGTGGGATTAGGCTATAGAAAGGATGCTGCATGCTGAACATGGATTGACTGTAGAGAAGAGTGATAATAAGTCTGTTCAGCAGATTATCACTTAGTCCATATTTATTGGCATCGTAAATCAGCCTGTCATTTTCCATTGGCCTGAGTTTTTATCACCCGGTCAACACTGCCATTTACCACCACACAAGCCTGTTAAGAACAGCAGTGTTTCCCATACATTGATTTATCTGAGGTATCAGCACGTGATCACCTCCGCGTCTCAGTTCACAGTGAATGAATGCAGTGAACTGTACATGTGCTGAGTTTAGCTTGCATGAAGGAATGCAGTTACGCATTATTGTTCACATTTGCATAGTTGTCAATTACAGCATTTCACTAGATTTGTAATGAGACTTTCCACCAAAATAAAATCTCTGCATGCCCCCGGACCCCCTTAGAGGGACTGAGGACCACCCACCATAGTTTAACAAAAATCCTGTGGGAAACACTGAACGGATATGTGTGTCTAGATACTGTTTGGGTTGTGAGTGTCTAAAAGATTGCATCTTAGAGAGTTATGTCAGTAATAGCAGAATCTCTGACTTCTGACTCTGGCAGCTGTGGCTTTATTTGTTAGGTTGTGAAGGAATGAATATGTGAATGAATGTGGTGTAACGGTAAACGGCACAGGCAGATGTTTGGAATAACTCTGCAACATCTTAAGAACTCTCTTTTCTAGGTCAGGGGCTCTGTGAAGGGTGTGTGTGTGTGTGTAGGTGGAGTATATGCAGCCTCTTTATAACAACATACTGCTGCCTCACACCATGTGAGATTCATTTCTGGTGCTTTACAACTGTAGGTGTCACCAGACTGTATCAGGTTTTGCCAAGTGTACATCACATAGCCAATACTGAGAGTGTTTATTGACTGCTTGAGAGACTCGCACTATTCTCTTCCTCAGAGGAACAATAAGACTCACGAGATGAGTCAAATTGTGCGGAAAGAGGCACGATGCTGTTGGCAGAAGTTTTAAAGCATTTGTGGCAGTGGTGCAACGTATCAGGAAACTCACGTTTTTTGAGTCAGGCCATCCTTAAAAATATTTTGGTTTGCAGTAACAGCAAAAAATAAAAATAAAAAGGGGCGGTAGGTAGGTCTATATATATATTTTCAAGATTCAATGTAAAAAAAAAAAAAAAAAAGTAAAATTTTGGTCATGGTGATTACGTAGGTATGAATTTAAACAAATTTGCATATCGTGACGTCACTGACTGGGTCTTCAACCCGTGCCTTCGGGCGCACCATTGCAAACCTCATTCTGATGCAGGTTATATAGACCACAAACTATTTGAAATCTTTGTCAAAAAACATGTTTATTGCATTAATTCCAGCTGCATT